>NW_026067949.1:45842275-46107581 GCF_014885135.2 Alexandromys fortis
GAGGGAGGGGGACTTGGTTGGGGGAGGGGGAGGGAAAGGGGAGGCGGCGGTGGGGAAGAGACAGAAATCTTTAATAAATAAATAAATAAATATAAAAAAAATGAGAATGCCTTACTGAGAAAAGGTACCAATCCATGTGGCTAAACATAAACTTTTTGGGTGAATTTAAGTTGTAAGAGCTAGTTAACAATAAGCCTGAACAATAGGTTACACAATTTATGATTAATATAAGCCTCTGTGTGTTTATTTGGGACTGAATAACTGTGGGACCAGGCAGAATGAAACTTCCATCTACAGATATAGGAATGATAGGATAAAAAGGTCGATTTCTGAATCTACCATTAAACTGTAAAGCAACTATTAATCTCAAATGTTTTACACTGGCATAAATTTTTTTGTATGTTGATACATATTTAAGGTTATTTTTGTTATAACATACTGTATACATGCTTCTACTGTTTTACAAGATATTTTTATACATTGATACAAATTTAAGGTTACTTTTGTTATACTGTATATACGCTTCTACTCTTGTTTAAAGTATTGTACCTATACAGTACCTCATTTAAAATGTAATGTATAGTTATAGTCCTTGAAAGTTACTTTTAATTTAAAACATTATTTATTTTATGCACATAGCTGTTTTGCCTACATGTATGTCTGTGCACCGGTTGCATGTTTGTTATCCTATGGAGTCAGAAGAAGGCATTGGATCCCTCAGGACTGGAGTTACAACCGTTGTGAGACACCATCGGGAAATCGAATCTGGGTCCTCTGAAAGAAGCCAATGCCATCTCTCTAGCCCATTATTTCATATTTTTTTTTGCTTTCAATAATATTTGTGACTTGTTTTCCTTTATTCTACAACAACCAGTATCTGACAATCACCAATATGTTCTTTTCTCTTTTTAAAATTTATTTATCTTTATTTTATTTGCATTGGTGTTTTGCCTGCACGTATATCTGGGTGAGGGTGTCAGGTCCCCTGGAACAGGAGTTACAGACAGCTGTTAGCTTCCGTGTGGGTGCTGTGAATTGAACATGGGTCCTCTGGAAGGACAGTCAATACTCTTAACCATTGACCTATTTCTTCAGCCCTGCCAGTGTTTTCTTATGAATAATGCTAAAATAAATGTTTGCAAATAAATTGGTATACCCATTTCGGTTATTTTAAAAAGATTAATATTTGCATTGGAATTATAAAATAACTATTACGGTTTTTTGAAACATGTAGTCCTTTAGAAGCCTTGAAATGAATTGTACTCTCACAAATCATGCTAAGACAGCTAGTACAATCATTACTGAAATCAGTGTGACAGTTCCACAGAAGATGGAAGTCAATCAGCCTCAAGACCCAGCTGTATTATTCTAAGCCACATACCCAAAGTATGCGTCACCCCACCTCAGGGACACTTGCTCCACCACGTTCATCGCTGCTGTATTCATGACAGCCGGAAACTGGAGGCAACTTAGGTGTTCTTCAGCAGAAGAGTGGTCAAGGAAAATGTGGTAATTCTCACAATGGAGTATTACAGATGGTGGCGCACGCCTTTAATCCCAGCACTCGGGAGGCAGAGGCAGGCGGATCTCTGTGAGTTCGAGACCAGCCTGGTCTACAGAAGCTAGTGCCAGCACAGGCTCCAAAGCCACAGAGAAACCCTGTCTCGAAAAACCAAAAAAAAAACAAAAAAAAAAAAAAAAAAAACAAAAAACAAAAAAACAATGGCATCATAAAGTTAGCGGGCAAATGAACGGAGCTAGGAAAAAGTCACCAGTGCTCACTTACAGCACAATTTCAAACCGGCCACAGCATCAACGTGAACTGGGGGCAGACTGCAAACATGACGGCAAGTGGAAAGGAAGAAGGAAGCATGGACTGGAGAGCTGGATGCTTCATCTCTATGACCAAGTTCAACTCAATTCACCTTGTTCAACCATTTCCAGTCTGAGTTTTCACACTCTAGGCACCTTCGATGGATTCAAGAAATAGCAAAGTTCTCTATAACATCTCAAAAATGCTTTTCCTTTCACTTCTATTAGAATAAAAATATATAATGTGCCAAATGGTGGGAATTTGTGGGTAAATCATGCTTCCAATGCATGCATATCCAAAGTTTTTCAGATCTTAGACAATGCACTGGGTATGTGGGCAATGTCCGCACATACCTCAGTCTCTGGTCCCTATCTGGTATTTTCATGCTTGTAATTCTATAATATTCTACTCCCTCAGTTCAGAGCCAAGAAGTTCTCTGTAAACATCTGACTTCTGATCTCATGAGAACTCCGAACAAACTCATGGGAAAATGCTATTTGATATCAAGAAAAAGAACAGTTTTGAGTGACATCCATTTTTTAAATTAAAAGTTATTTCCTAAGATTGCCTGGTACAGGGCAATAGTGCTCAACGAGTGTTCTGTGAGATGCGAGTCTCCAGCGGACTAATAGGCTTGAATTGCTTCCTCCAAATCATCAGAGGGAGAACAGGTTTGACCCATGTGACCCCCACAGGATAAAATGGGTGGCGAGAGCTAGGGAAGACTGAAGTAGGCATGGCGAGCAATCTTGGAGTGCCACTTCTGACCAGGTCACCTCAGTCCTGACACGTGTGCCAACCTGGCCATAGCAGCATGTAGCAGGCGGTGTATCTGGGTTGTCGTCACTACAAAGCCTTACCGCATGGTCGGCTCAGTGACAGAAAGGCCAGGCAAATAACACAGCCACCCTCGCAGTGTGTCCCTTATTGGGTTGCAGGAACCACAGTCTTATTGGAAGGGCTGACTTGAAGATGTTACTTTTTTTTTTTTTTTTTTAGTACTTTACAAAAGACAAAGTCTATCAAGCACCCATAAAAAAAGAGATTATGGGGAAAGGAGCTAAATTCATTTAGTCCCGTTGGCAACATCCCTGAGTATACAGAGGAACTTGGCTTCACTCTGCTGTGTGGATTAGCCGCAATTTTAAAATCTGTAATTTTCTGTTATCTATCCAGACAGCCTTTTATTTATGTGGATAAACTGAAAATTGACTGTAACTGTGAGAGCCAACCGTTGCCAAGTGGCACTCTTTAGAAACGATGTGAATTGAGATGTTTCTCTCACCGGATCGCTCAAGCCATGTTTGCTCATGGCTAAAGTATGTGCTATCCCTCACAATCCCCCACGCGGAAAAACAGCCCTGGCTCAAAAACAAGCCTAGTGAGACAAGACTGACATTAGCACCAAACGAGAAGTGAGACGGTGATTTGAGGAAGTAGAATAAAGTTCAGCAAATGCTGGGAGATTTCCGTGGAAGCGACCGAAAGGGGAACTCCAAGATATGCCTTGCATTTGCACTGATCTGAGCCTGAGTTTGCATATCTTGCCATTTCAGAGCGCATTCTGACTAAAAACAGCAAAAAAATACCTAGCATGCGTAGCTAATGAAGCTAGCTAGCAGCAAGGTGGGCGCATCCTGTCAGAGTACGCATAGCAACAACAGCGCTGTGATTAGCCAAGTGCTTCCCACAGGTGGGCACTGGATGGAAGCGGTTCACATGAATGAACTCATTAGTCCTCCTACCAAGCCTGTGAAGTGTGTGCTATTCTTGACGCAATGTTCAGGAAACTGAAACGTGGAGAGATTGATGCGTTTCCGTAGCTGATAAGTAGTCTACCTCTGGTTTGAGATGCCACTCGTACTTGAACTCACTCGTACTAAAGAGCACCATGCACTCTCTTGCCCATCTGCCCTTGAAGCATTTGACGTGGAAGTCATTCTTGTGTTTGTACGTTGTTCCTAGACTCTCCCAAGGTCAACTTTTGGGGATAACGTGCATCTTCCATGTGAACTCCTCCAAGAATATTATACCTCAAAGTCCCTTTCTCTCGAGTCAAACAAAGACCTACTGTGAAGAAGGTGCTCCTTGCTTGATATAATTGGCTTCGGTCCGAATACCTGGGATACACATAGGCATAACCTACAAAGCCTTCCAGTACCTGATTCAGCTTCCAATACCTGACTCCTTTACAGCCGTACTTCGTACTGAGTGTGGGTTGTGTGTGCGGCAGAGGCAGTCCCAGCCTATCTGCTGAGGATCTTTGTAGCCTAAACCATGTGAAGCAGGTGAGCATTTAAGATGCTGAAGAGGTCACTTGCCACCAATTTGCTTCTCTCACAGAGTCACAGATTGGTCTAAAATTAACACTACTAATATTGCTGATTTAGACAACAGCCCCACCTCACCCCCCACTCTACAGATATAAGCATGGTTTTGAAAGGAAACCATCAACATTCACATGGAATTAGTGTAGTGCGCTATGACGCTGGGAAAGACAGCTGGGCTCTGAGAGCAACGGCAGGATACATTCTGACACAGCGTGAATGTGGAAAACTCACTGCACTGAGTCTGCAAGTGACAGTTCACGATGAAGTCTTGGATTTTTTGTAAAGCGTGAACAGTAAGAGCAATGTGGTAGTTTTTCATCAAAATGGTAAATTCCCAGAGAAGCCCCCAAGGGTTGATCGCATCCTCCTCCGTGTATGGTACCACGTCATTTCTCTTATTAAATGATTCTTGTGGTAGATACTGCATTTTTTTTAATTTAATGGCTCCATGCGGCAAAATCAATAGCAACTTTTTTTGTTACTCTTTAATGTGCTGAGTGCTTTATATAATCAATATAGTATTTAATCTTCACTATGTCGGGAATGTGCCGTGACCATCCATATTTTAGAGGGCACTATCTCAGGCCTAGAGGATAAAGTACTCCAAGTCATAGAGCTATTAAGAGGCAAAGCTGCGATTGCTCTCCTCGTTCCTTCCTTTTGGGAGAGACGTAGTCGAGACGTTGTGGTAGAGATTCACGCTAAAAACAGACAAGACATGCTAGGGAACTCAAATAGAGAACATAAATGTCATCACCTTGGTTTTATCAAAGACTTCCTAAGGCTTTGCTTCCAAAGCTATTTTCTATCAGAGTAACATTTAGAAGCATATAAAATCCTGGACGGCTATGGCTGGCGAGGGGCTGGAGCATTACAAGTACATCCCTCATTTAATAAAAGAGGAAGTTCAGGGGTAGTGTCCCCCACACGGTTCCGGCTCTTAGGAATGTTTACGGAAAGCAGAAGATATGATGTAATCATTACTGGTAACATAGGAAAGAAAGTAGCAAAGAAAAACACAGTCACCTTAGACTAGTTAAATAGTATCTAGTCCAGCCAACTCCTCAGTCCAAGCCAAATAAATACAAAGGGAATGCTTCCCAAAACAGTTCATTCTAACCCCACACATTATCCACAGTAAGCACTTAGCAAAAGTTATTTTTAAAAAATGAATCTCTAATTTTATAATACTCATTATAACATGGAGAGCGTACATCCTTTCTTGTTCTAGAGATAAACAGCTAAAAACTCATCTAAATGGTTAACCATGAATAACTCTTACAAGGTCCACTTTGATTTATGGTCATTCAATACAGATGTGAAACAAAAGCATACTAATTTAGACAAAATGCATATAGTAACAGACTTAAAATGACTATCATCCATTTGACAATTTTCCAAACTCTGTATTTGAAAGGATTTTTCGTTACTGAACCTCTTTGCCACCAGGGAGTCCAACTCAGTACAGAATTGTGCTTTCTTCAGGGAGGGGTGCCAAGGTCACCACCCATAGCAGCCTGGAGAAGTCCCTTTAAGCTTGCTCAGGAACATAAACACAAGAATTTGAATATAAACTGGAGGATATGCCCAGCCTTTTCCAAATCCCTCTGTGTCTACAATTGGCATCTTCAGTCGCCCTCTCTTAAAAATTAGAGGGCCTGAAATAGAATCCTAGTCCTCGCTCTTCACTTGGGGAAAGCTCAAACCCATATCTCTAGTGCAAAGAGCTGTAAAACAAACAAACAAACAAACAAACAACACGATCATCTGATGCTTCTCTAAGGTGGCTGGGCGGACTGAGGGCCCCTGATCTATTCCACAGACTGAAAAGCTAGCGATTACAGTGGGACCTCGGGAGCCCCAGCAAGCAGCTTCTATACTTCCTTGAATTTTCATGGGAAACATGAAACCGAATCTGAGTCCTGAAAATCCATGATGAATCCTTTCGCTTTTGAACTGTCTCCTGCATTAACTTGGGGTCTAGAGCATTGCCTTTCCCCCTAACTCCGGAGAAAAGGTGATAGCTTTGAAGACGATGCCTGAGCCTACTCTCTGCTTTCAGGTCCTAGCTAATTCCCTACCTGGGTTGGGTGGCCAAGCCTGGAGCATGAGATTCAGACTATCTCTTTCTGTTCCTATCTCTTGAGATGCTGAGGACGGACCAGAAAGGCTTTGTGCCTGGTAAGCCCTTACTCCACCACTGAGCTACTCCCCCAGTACCTTCTATTCTTATTCTATACAGAGCTGCCTGCTAATTTAACAGGTTGGATTTGGGACAAGCAGCTCTGCTCTCTGCAGTTCGGGCTGCTCCTGAGTT
This sequence comes from Alexandromys fortis, assembly GCF_014885135.2. Classification (NCBI taxonomy): domain Eukaryota; kingdom Metazoa; phylum Chordata; class Mammalia; order Rodentia; family Cricetidae; genus Alexandromys; species Alexandromys fortis. The sequence goes on from NW_026067949.1 coordinate 45,848,736, forward strand.
GTGTCCTGCTCCAGGCCTAGCACTCAGGAAGGAGCGGTATCTGGCCAGCGGCTATTTAAGGAGAGTGTGAGAGGGTCTCTCATTGACTTTGAACTTGAATTTTAGGATCTTACAGGACTACCCACTGACTGGGAAGCTGCACTCCATTTTTTTTTCCTAGCACAAGTTTGCCAACACTAGAAGGGAAAACTCTAGGTTTTTGTTTGTTTGTTTTGTTTTGTTTTGATTTTGAGGAGCATTTCACAGAGGATTTGAAGGTGCTGGGCCCAAGAGTTTCCCTTTAAATCACTGTCTTCTATTTTGCTCACTCTATCTGATGGAAATGAGCTACGAGGAGTTGTTGCTCATGTTATCAGATTTTCTTTTTCTCCTGAAAATTTCTAGGCCAGTGTCTGATCAGATAATCTCATGAAAAAGCTATCGCTTAGGAGATATCAAAGCCAACACCATGGCTGCCAATCCATAAAAATGGAATCTATTTCAAATCAAAGATCTTGCCTTAATTTTCGTTTTGGTCTCCAGCATATAAGCGAGTTAGCTGGTAGTGGGAATTTCACGCATGCTCGTTGCATTGAAGAAAGACATGCAGAAGAACTGTGGTGAAGGGGATTCTGCCTTGGGCTTTGATTTCTGCAATTACTTGTTCCAAATCTTCTCATTTGAAATGTTTTCGAACCAGTGAGTAGTGATATTAAACGGCAACAGAGTAACAATTGGTTTTACTGCTAAGCAGAGAAAAGCTGCCTACTCAGTAGCAAAACCCAGTCCACGGTTCTGAGTTACTTTAAGGGCGAGAGTTCAGCTTGGGGGAGAATGCTGACTAGAAGCTATGCCACAGCTACATCTGCGTTATTTGCCACACAGCCCAAATTTTCTGTCTGTAAGATTCCTTAGAACTGTTGATTCCCCAGGAATATCTGTGAAAATTAATATGAGCTACCAATGAAATATTACCATATAGACACAACACCTGTTACTTCCAACGCCAACAACCACGCTGCGAATGCGCTGAAATCAGTCGTATACTGTAAACAGCCAAGGTAAGGGGATAATAACAGCACACATTATGACTTAGTGGTTTTTGTTTTCTGTGCTCAGGACTGAGTCTGGGACCTCGCGTATGCTAACTACTGACTAACCTCTGAGCGACACCCTCAATTCTCGCTTATTTTCAATAACTGATTACCGAGTAAGAGAGAGTGAGGTAGAGTCTAGGTAGATAACCGGGGATTACAGATAGCATTCCAGGAGTCCCACTTGTCTGCCTGTGGGATCATGTGACATGTGGATGTCATCAGTCACATGGCATCACAGTAGAGAAAAGGTCTGCTGAATCTTGTTCCTTTGATGTAGTCACTGTCTTTGACTAAATTATAATCATCTTTGGAAATTTGACATTTCTTCATGGTACAGAGCAATTGGTCACTGATGTGGGATGGCCTTCTGTATATGTGTTGATTTTATTGGTTGATGAATAAAAGCTGTTTCAGCCAATGGCTTAGCAGAGTAAAGCCAGGTGGGAATCTGAACAGAGATATATATAGAGAGAAGGCAGAGTCATGGAGACGCTGTGAAGCTGCTAAAGAGGAAAAATGTCTGCCCCAGTACCTTACTGGTAAACCACGAGCCTCGTGGCAAAATAGAAAATAATAGGAATGACTTAAATAAGATAAGAGTTAGTTAATAAGAATTGTGACCTAATAGGCCAAGCTGTGTTTTAGGTAATACAGTTTCTCTGTAATTATTTCGGGTCTGGGCAATGGGGAAATGAACAAACCGTCTCTGACTACAGGTTACCACTAGAAATAAGACAGTTGTACTGTGTTTATAGGTATATTCCTTTGCCTATATTCCCTTAGCTCTCTTCCCATGCCCTACCCCTGTATTTACTTCTGTGTGTCCTTGTAGAAGCCTTAGGATGGATGATCCTGTGTGTTGCTTTTCAGACACTGTCGACTGTTCTTTTCTTTTCTGAGACAGGAACTCTGTCTTAGGATTTCTATTGCTGCGGTGAAACATCATGACCAAGAAGCAAGCTGGGGAGGAACGGGCTTATTTGGTTTACACTTCCACATTGTATCCCATCACTATAGGAAGTCAGAACCAGAGTTCAAACAGGGCTGGACCCTGGAGGCAGGAGCTGATGCAGAGAGGAGGGGAGTTGCCTACTGACATGCTTCCCCTGGTTTACTCAGGCTACTTTCTTGTAGAACTCCTGACCACCGGTCCAGGAACGACACCACTCACCATGGTCTGGGCCCTCCCGTATTGATCACTAATTGAGAAAATGCATTACAGCTGGATCTCATGGAGCCCTTCCCTCAAAGGAGGCTCCTTCCTCTCCGATGACTCTAGCTTGTGTCAAGTTGACACAAAACCAGCCAGTACAGTCTCTTACTTAGCCTACAAGTAGGCTAGGGTGACTGGCCTATGAGCTACAGGGATCGTCCTGTCTCTGCCTCCTCCTCACTGGGATGACAAACACATCGCCATGCCTGGCTTTTTTTTTTAAATTGGAGTTCTGGGGATCAAATTCACATCCTTACTCACTGAGCTATCTCCTAATCACAATGAGCAAAGGATTTTTTGGCATAAAAATATGTAGATCAATGAATAAAAATGTTAGAGCACAGGTTAGCGGGGGTAGGCAAATAATAAATATGACAAATGCAATATGTATTATGAGAGCTATGAAAAAGAAGAAAGTAGCTTCTGCGGGGTGGCACACACTTTTAATTCCAATACTTTGGGAGGCAGAGGCCGGTGGATCTCTGAGTTCAAGGCTACCCTAGTCTACAGAGCGAGTTTGAGGGCTACACAAATAAAACCTGTCTCAACCCTTCTGCAAAAAAAAAAAAAAAAAAAAAAAAAAAAAAAAAAAAAAAAAAAAAAAAAAAAAAAAAAAAAAAAAAAGAAAGAAAAGTAGAAAGAGAGAATAAGGAAGAAGTTGCTGGAGAATCAGATGGAAGGTCTGGGGCACATTACGCCCATCTGGTAGGCAGCCTCCCACTGGGATCTCAGTCTTCTCCAACACCTTCTCATAGGCCACCTCATCCTTGACTGCTGCTGGGCACCTTCTTAACCACCAATATCCCCTGCTTTGTTCCCAGAACCCTTCCCACCTCTGCTAAAGCACTCAGCACTCTGTCGTGCTTTAGATGTAAATGCACCTGATTGGAACTTCTAAATAAAAAGAGCTGTCTTACTAATCACTGCAGAGTCACACACAGAGGCGCTGGCTGAATGAGTGTTGGTTGACTAGTGAATCCTAAACTTATTGATATTGGAATTCAAAAGTTGAGCATGGAGATACCTGATGCAGGTGCTTTTCTGGAAAATGTCCATTCCTTTTGCTCTTGAAGAATTTCTAGCTTTTACAAGTCCTACATATAACACACCCAACAAATCAAACAGAAACTACAGTATCCTCAGGAGCTTCTCTTTGCAGTTGCAATGCATTATGTGAATAGCCTGGAAATGTCGCTGCTTCTTCATCACAATTCAGGCAAGGTAGTCAACGCTGCCACCTTTATTTGGCAACATAGCTTTGCCTGAGAGAAGATGGTTTAAGTGATATTGTCAAACTTTATTGTTCTCTTTGACAGTGGGTAAAACGTACAGAAAGCATCAAGCTGTATTCTTCTGTTTGCTTGTTCAAGAGCCAATGAAACTTGTCAGTTTACCATGGGCGTGTCTGTCTTGAAAGTGTTATTATAAGCATATTTACTCCTCATGACTACTGAACAAAGCGAAGCCCTGAAATTGATTTTTGTTACACTTGCTGTACGAATATTGGTGGGCAGGTGGGATAAAATTCTTCTACTGAACAACTACAACATAATGCTTGCATTTTACTTAAAACAGCAGTTTTAGAAATTAAAATATTAATGGGCAATTATTACAATATAGTTATAAATTATCAGTAATGCAGCAGATTGAATTCATGATTAGCTTTCTTGAATAGAGAAATAATCACATGAAATATTAATGAATGCTCTACTAGATTGAACATTGTTTAGGGTTTCTGTTGCTGTGAAGACTTTCTTTTATAGAGTTTTTCTCTTATAAGAATTGCCATCATCACAACAACTCTTATAAATAAAAGAAAAACTTCCTTACAGTTCAGAGTTTTCATCTTTTATCGTCATGGTGGGAAGCAAGGCAGCATGCAGGCAGACATGGTGCTGGAGAAGGAGCTAAGGGGTATAATATCTTGACCAAAAGGCAACAGGAAATAGTCTGAGACAGTGGGCATGGCTTGAGCATACATGAGAACTCAAATCCTGCCTCCATGGTGACACACTTCCTTTGACAGGCCACACCTACTCCCACAAAACCACACCTCCTAACAGTGCCACTCCCTATGAGCTTATGGGGGTCAATTACATTCAAACTCCCACACTCATGATGGATCCTTTTGACAAAGAGTTCTTTTCTCTTAAGAAGGAGTCTTGCTGTGTTGCCTAGACTGGTCTCCAACTGCTGAGACCTCCCATCTCAACCATCTCAGTAGCTGGGATGATGAATGTGCTCCACTCCATCTGCTAGCAGGTGAGGAATTTAAAATGGACTTTTAAAATAAGGAAATGTGTTTCCATCCATAAAGTCTTGTTTTTTTTTTTTTTGCAATGCCAAACACTGAGCCCAGGATCTTGCATACACTAGACAAGTGCTCTGCCATCCTCCTTAATGTTTTTTTTTAATTAAATTGAAACACTCATGTTTGTCCTATAGAAATTTATTTTGTACCCAAATACAGGTAGGGCATGTTTTTCAATTATTTTTCCTGATGTATAGAAAATCACTATATTCCTTTTCAAGATTTAAGGTTGCTAAGGTAAGAATTGTCATTATTAGAGACATATGGTTACATGAAGCTACATGTACATAAAGTACATACATCAAAAGCAACAAGATAATGAGGGGAGAAGAGAGAAAGTGTAGGTTAGAGACTAAGCCAATGGGACAGACACGGTACACACCGACAGGAGACAGGACACCCATGCTCGAGAAGACACGGGTACACACCGACAGCAGACAGGATGCTGATGCTAGAGAAGACACGGGTACACTCTGACAGCAGACAGGACACCCATGGTAGAGATTCCACATCGGCAGCTGTGAGGTCACACTTTCCTTCTGTTTTACCGCTTTGGTTAGCATAGTGCTGCATATGTGTGTACACAGTTCTGCACTGAGTACTTGTTTAATTAATTGAATAACTTACACAGGAATAGCCAAATGTATATTACTTTTTGTTCTTGGGGCTGTGTCTACTACCCAAAACATGGATAAACAAAGAAAATAGAAATTATGTAGAGATGACAGTTGTTTCAGTTTTTCAATGTTTTAATTATCTACTTGGTATCATATAAGAAAGTTTGGCCAGTCACTCATCACTCGGGAGGCAGAGGCAAGTGGTTTGTGGATAGTCTGATCTACAGAGTTCGTTTCAGAGAAGCCAGAGCTGTTGCACAGAGAAACCTTTTCTCGAATAAACCAAAAGAGAAGAAAACAGGAAAGTATGCCAGGGGGTGGTGGCGCACGCCTTTAATCCCAGCACTCGGGAGGCAGAGGCAGGCGGATCTCTGTGAGTTCGAGACCAGCCTGGTCTACAGAGCTAGTGCCAGGACAGGCTCCAAAGCCACAGAGAAACCCTGTCTCGAAACCCCCCCCCCAAAAAAAATTGAAGTAGGTACCTGTGAATGAGCATTTTAATATGCTGCCTGAATACACACCCATGTATATGCTAAATTCATAAGTTTTGAGACCACAGTAAACACATTTACCTATAATATGGGTTCAACGTGGGAGCTCAACAGATAATATGTTTTCATGAAAATGAAAGACAATGTTAATAAAGTGAGAAGAACATGTAAGTATCTTTCAGCTATACGATTCCTTTCCCTTGCCGAGCTGAAGTTACTGGAGAGTGCAGGACTGCTCCCGTTTCTTCAGAGGCCCCGGCTCACCACGACTTCACCAGTCAATAGCAAACAGGGGCTGCTACTGTGAACACCTTTGTTATCTGTCCGTAGAAGTGGTCTGCTGCTCTTAGATAAGAGAGGGAGCAGAACCAGCGGTGATGCTGAAGTGTAAAAACTGAACACTGCTGATGTATCTGCTCTGTTTTTACAGGGTCTCACTCTGTGCACCAGACTGGTATAGAAATGACTGTGCAATCCCAGTTGGCTTTTAATTTGGAACAATTATCCAGCCTCACCCACCCAAGTCCTGAGCCACCACCACACACTGTTCATACTTAGCCTTTATAGAGAGATTATCTTGAATACTCTTTTTGTAGCAACATGCAAATGACATAATTGAAGACATTCAATAAGAAGGAATTTGCACATAGCACAATTTAAGAAGCGGGTAAATAGATACAACATGTAGTTTAGCTTAGAACTGCTACTTAGGAGGGATCTGGTTTCACCATAATAAAACAAATGACTAGGCCCACTTTACACGGTATCTAGTTGTACTTTACGAGGGTATTCCTGGGGAAACATCTGTAGTTAGTACTCTTCTTGTGTCTTTAACCAGCAGTAAAATGAAATCAATCTTTATCTATATCCTGATTGTCTCCCTAATGCATGTGTTGCTTTTTTCTTTGAATCCACAATACAAATCAGAATATTAAAATGGCATTTTAGTTTTTGAGAACTTCGTACATGAATATACTGTATTGATAGGATTTCCACCCTTCCAGCTCCTTCTCTCTGTCTCTGTTGAATTTATGAGCTCTTCTGCAATTGTTGTTTATAACCCCAATGGGCTACCCACATGGGATTAGATACCTAGCAGGGGCTCATCCCTGCTGAAATGGACTTTCCCTCTCTCAGTGGCTAATGACCACTTAAACTTCTTCATGCAAGGGAGGGGTGTTGTGAAATTTCCCTATCCATGCTGGTATGTCAACTGGTATAGCTATAATGTAGGTCTCTCGCAGGCAAACCTACTGTTGGAATTTCATGGGTGAAAAATATACTGAGTGGTGTAACCCAGATACAGGAAGACAAAAACCATATGATCCCTCTTATTTGTGGATGCTAGCTCAGAATCTTTAGATTTGATTATATAATCTGTAACCTCAGGAGCTAGAAAAGTAGAAAGGCACCAGGGGAGAAGGGGGGGGGAGAGAGAGAGAGAGAGAGAGAGAGAGAGAGAGAGAGAGAGAGAGAGAGAGAGAGAGAGAGAGAGAGAGGCTGATAAAGTATTACGAAGGGGAAAAGGAAAATGGTGCAGGGAGAACTTAACTGAAAAGGGGGCAGGAAGGTAATATGAGGGGGAGGGAGGAAGGAAAGATGATAACACACAGGGTGTTGAAAAAGCCACAGAGAAATACTATTTTAAAACCTACTTAAAATACACATATATGGATATACATATAGTTCAATGGGATTATATCACATTGGGTGATAATATTCCCACCCAGGAGCCATAGACTATCTAACAAAAACTCCATTGCCAGGCAAGGAACAACTCTTTTTGAGTTGTTGGGGGCATCTGAGAGGCTCTCCAACAATATAAGCTACCACCATTGCTTAGGTTTTTTTCTCAGAACTTGAAAGTAGGACGCTACTGCTGAAGACACCACACACTTCAAAGGATCTGGAGGAGCTGGAGCTGGAGCTGGAGCTGACTTGGAAAGCTCCTCCCTGAGGGTGGGATGCAAGCTACCAAAGGAAAAGAGTCCTACCCAGTTGTAAAGCCTGCAGACCACAAAGGCCAGGACAGCAAGATACCCAAAGCATATGAAAGTGGCATTTATATATTGGGGGTTACCAACAGCTATTTCATTGGACTTAAGGTAACTTAATGGGAGAGAATTCATGCCTGGTATTGTAAATCTGAGAGGTCACAAACCCTAGAGAAGAGCCTACTGTTTCAGATTCCACATCCGTATTAGTTCCTAACTGTGTTCTGAATACTTACCCTATGCCCCTGTATCTATGGGCATCGCTCTCACCTCTCAGCAAAGGAGCTTCTTTGTGCAGAAGACAAGGCTACCGGAGAGATTCACGGGTGGTTAGACATAGAGGATGATGACTGTGGGCTGTGTCAGCTCTGCCTGGGGCATCTGCAACACAACCCTTACACCTAAGACTCACGGAACCTCTCAGGAGATGGGGCAGAAAAGGAAAAACTGGAGGACGAAGATGGCTGCTGCGAGGCAGTGTCTTCTAGTCGTGATGGCTATGCTGACGCGACACTCTGGGTTTTAATGCCAGCACCGAACAGAAAGAGAAACAGACAGTGGGAAAGAGGGAGGGAGGGGAGTGGTGGAGAAAGAACCATGAATTATATTTTACTTGACAGCTATTTGCTTCCATGCGTTATCTAATTAAAAAGCGCATGGTGGGCTGTGCGTGCTGACGCATGGCTGCGGGAATTCTAAGGCATGCTGTATTATAACGTGGGGAAGCTGGAGAGATGACTTGAAGGTGTGTCAGGATAGAATGCTGAACCTGTCAAATACATGGTTAGGAGGGCGAATGAGTGCTTAGGGCCAGGGGAAAGCAAGAACAAACTGGGTGACAAGGGAAAGATGGCTTTAGAAAATCGGTCGGCTCCATGCAGGCTGTGGCTTCTGAGCTGTGGGGACCAGGTTTTCATCACTTCCCCAGGCTTTTAGTTTTACTTCACGTTTCGGAGCTTTCCACTTATTTTTATCTCGCAGATAATATTGCTTACAGCGGTCTGTCCTGATTTTTACATCCTTATGTTTTTCACTCCAGCATCAGAATATAATTCCCTTTTTTTATGCAGATAGGAAGGTGTTCCCATTTGAGGCATGTGTGAGTGCATGCATGCATCTGGGCGTTCAGGTGTACAGAGAATGGAGATCAGCCTTCAGTGTCGTTCTCAGGAATGCTTTAGGACAGTCTCACCGATTAGGAGAGGCTTCTCCTGTCTTCCCCTCCACAGTCCTGGGATTACAAGTATATGCCACCAGGACTGGCTTTTTAGGTGAGTCTAGGGGATTAAATTTGAGCCCTCAAGATGCAAAGCCAATCCTTTTTCAACTAAGCTGAACCCCACCCCCACCCCCCAGAATATCCCCTCTCAGTTTCCTAGCCTTGTCAACTCTTGCATTTCTTATGTCATCCTCAAAAACCCAGGAAGCTGTCCAGGTTGACAATGACCAGTATCCTTCAGTACATGAATGTCTGTCTCTTAGAAGGGCACAGGCATAAGAACACCACAGTTTTACACCCAGACACATTTGGCCAGACGAAGGGGCTCCATCCTGCCCCCACCCTGTCTCACCCTCGGCTACGAACGCAGTTCAACGTCTACCAAAATGGAGAAAAAATAAACTCACAAAATGACAGCAAACTGGTACTGCCCACATAGATCTGGAGACACTTACCAATGAAGGGTCATGTGGTAGGGTGGTTTGGCTTCTTCTGCTGTTATTTCAAGTATGACTTTGATCAGGGTCAAGTAGAATAGAGAAGAGCTGCCTGGTGTTTTTGTTTGTTGGTTTGTTGCGTCACCTACTGTAGGTTCAGCACTGTTATTGGTACTCGTTACTTAATATTCATAATGCAGGGCCACCCTAAAAAAGCCAAGTCAGAAAACAAAACACAAAAAGTTAACCGCCACCACTGGGTGAGGGGTGTTTATTTGGGCACCATAGAGATGCCCAAAATTCAGGTGCAGATAGGCTAAACTTGGAGTCACAGACAGATCTGAGATCTGAACCCGGCCTCGACTCTTCCCTAACGCCAGTTTTACCACTTACTAGACCTTTGGCCAAGTCATTCACTTGTTCAACGACCACCTTGTGTTAGGTGTGCTGCTTGGCTCTGGGTTTCCAAGAAAGGATGTGGCCCCGTCCTTTCCCTGAATAAAGCCTTAGCAGAAGACACACTGGAAGGAGACAGACATGTAAGGGAAGCCTTGTCACCGAAGTGCCAAGAGTAGTTCTGGTGGTCTGAAGTCCGGTAGGAAGTACAAATATTGAACCCAGTACATTCTAACCTGGAACAGGGAGGTGGCTGAGGTCAAGAAATGCTCACAGGGGAGGTGGCTTTGCAGCTCCATGTTGTCACCCAATGAGTCAGGGGGTTGAAACACAATGCTTAGCCTGAGTGAACACTGGACCCTGAAAATTCCCATGAATCCACAAGGATGACCCCAGCTGGGACCCTAAGCAATAGAAGAGAGGGTGCCTGAACTGGCCTTGCCCTGTAGACGGACTGATGATTATCTTAAATATCACCATAGAACCTACGTCCAATAACAGATGGAAACAGAGGCAGAGACCAGCATTAGAGCACTGGATTGAGCTCCCAAGGTCCAGTTGAAGAGCGGAAGGAGTGAGAGTATGAGCAAGGAAGTCAAGACCATGAGGGGTTCACCCACTGAGACAATGTGCCTGAGCTAATGGGAGCTCACCAACTCCAACTGGACTGGGAGTGAACGAGCATGGGATCAAACTAGTTCCCCTGAATGTGGCTGACAGTTGGGGCAGACTGAGGGGCCACTGACAGTGGCACTGGGATTTGTCTCTACTGTATGTACTGGCTTCATGGGATCCTGTTCTCTTTGGATGCATACCTTGCTCAACCTAGATGTAATGGAGAGGGCCTTGGACTTTCCACAGGGCAGGGTGCATTGCCCTCTCTTAGGATTGGAGGGGGGTGGGGTGAGAGGGTCTGTGGAGGGAGTGGGAGGAGGGGAGGAAGTGGGAATTTGGATTGGTATTTTTTTTAAGTAATAAAAAAAAAGTAAAAAAGAAAAAACCCTGGACCCTGAAACAGCCTGGTAAGAAATGAAAGTGACTCAAGGCTGGAGCGAAACTGCCGAAAGCTGGGGGCAGCTGAGTGACACCCTTTGTCAGAGGATTAAGGAAGTAACATATATAGAGTGTGAAGCAAACCACACGAGCAGGCTGAAGCTGTTTTTCTTCATCCTCTCTCCCTGCCCAGCCTCCCAGTCTTTTCTATTCAGTGCTGGGTATTGAATCCATGGGTCTTATACATGGCACCCACTTTCTAGACAGCGAGCTCCTCCTGTGGCCACCTCCTGAGACTCCTGACACACTGTGGGGTTCTTATTGTGGATCACTTTCCTCACCACCTAACAAATGGTTCATACCCGTAAACTCATAACAACAGTGGCCAGAAGCTTGGTGACAGTGAGGGTGGATTCTGGAAAAGACTGAAGCAAAAGCTGAATTTGGTGTCAATCAATCGGGCGGCTTTGCGTGGCTTATCCGTGTGAGTCCATGAATGTGTAGAGCCTCCGGCACAGGGGGACAGGATTCAACATTTTTCCGCAGGAAGAGCTTAATTGTTTCCCAAGCCAGGAGAAGCTTCCTCTCTCCCTATCCCTCTCTTCCTTTCTGTCTTCCTGCCTCAGACCTGAGTTCCAGTTTTCTAAGTGTGTGTCATCGTCTACTAATCCATCCTTACAGGCCAACCTGTCCATCTCTATTACATGGCTCTGTGCATTCTTGTGTTGAATGCAAACCCTGAAACCTGAATCTAGATTATTCAACATAATCAGCCATTGAAGATATGCAGCAAGTATTTGCTAAATAAGCATCTAGCTAATGAGATACTAAAAATAATCTCACTTGCTGTGGCAGGACACTGGCGTTGGGCGTGTGGCCAGAGTAGGAGGTATCTTACCTTAAAATGTCTCAAAATGCAGCAAAACAAGTAACAGAAATGTTACAATGTTACCTATTTTGTTTTCAAGGAGTCTGCATATGGTCAGGAGCAAGTACATAGTCAGATGGCCCATTTTGAAGCCTGTTACAAGTCACAGGGCCCTGAGGCCTCTGGCCGAATGGCTTGTGTATCAGTTTTCTCATTTGCATACTATAGGCAATAACAGAATCTACCTTATAGCATTGTCCTGAAGACTTATAGAGTTACTGAACACAAATCACTTTAGAGTAGCTCTGGGGTGTCACCAGTGTACTACCTCAGCCTCAGGAGGAAGCAGGTCTCCTGAGGAGAAGGGCAGCATTGAGGTCACAATCCCAGATTAGGAGGGCACGTGCCTCCCTAGGAGTTATGCCAGGTGCACACAGCACTGTGGCGGACCTTTCCAACCACTACCCAATCAGGCATGTGGGGTGAAGCTTCCGATCCCTTAAAATTGTTCTTAAAAACGTGGCAACGGGACTGGCGAGATGGCTCCGTGTTTACCAGCACTCTTCCAGAGGAACAGGGTTCGATGCTTAGCGCCCACCTGACTGCTCACAGCTGTGGATAATCCCAGTTCCAGGGGAATCCTGTGTCCTTTTCTGGCCTCTGGGCACCAGGCATGCAGATGCTGCTCAGACACACATGTAGGCAAAACATCTATACACATAAAGCAATCATTAAAAAAAAAAAAACAAAAAACAAACAAACAAACCAAAAAAAAAAAAAAAACACCCAAAAAACTACTCTCTTCCAAATGCCCCAAAATAGCACGGTCAGTGTCGGGACATAGCTCAAGAATAGAGTCATGTGAAGGGAATTCTGAGCCCTTGTGAGAAAACTTCAAGAAAACAAGACATGAATCTTGTGACCTCAGTGTCTTCGAAACACGGAATTTTTCTTGGAATGTGTTTTCATGCTCCTCCCAGGTGTGGCAGACTGGAGTGAGTTTAAGCTGTTGTTACTCATGTGTCTTCCTTATAGTATAAATTGCCCGAATATCTGGTAAAGTTGGCTGTCGCATGAGACTTTAGTCTGTCTCATGTTTAGGCCCTGCTCTCCCATGTTCTCTCTGCCGCCTAGAGTGGTGAGCAGGTCAGGACACAGGTGAAGCTCTGTTGCAGAAATACATTTCCTATCAGATGTGCCACTGTGTCATTTTTCCTATTAAATCTCGTGAGCACCTGGATAGCTGAAAGCTTCCTATCAGATTAATCTTTTAGTAGTATATAAATGTTTATGTCACCAGGCTTGTGCTGAGCCATCTTGATGGCTCCACCTTTTAGTTAAAAAATGTTTTCAAACATTTACGTATTAGGAGCATGTGTGTGTGCTCAGAGGACAATTTATAGGAACTGGCTCACTCTTCGTAACATGTAGATTGCAGAGACTGACCTTAGGTGGTCAGGTTTACAAGCAAGCACCTTTATCCATGGAGCCATCTTGCCGGTCTCCACTTTTTATTTCTGAGACAAGCTCTCTCAGTGATCATGAAGCTTGATTCAGTTATGCTGGGTGAACAGAAGCCTTCAGGGCCCTGCCTGCCTCCATCCCACCAGGGCTGGGGTTACAGACTTACATTACCAGCCCAGCTTCTTGCATGAGTTCTGGGGATCTGAATTCATATCATCATGTCTGTGGGACACTCACTTTACGGACTGAGCATTCTTCCCAGCCCGGATTATTTTTGTTACTTAGGATGATTCTACACCCTGAGTTCAAGTAATTCTCCTGCTTCAGCTTCCTGAGAGTATGGATTGTTGGCTGCACCCACATCTCTTGCCTTCAAACCCCAACAATAGCAATGAAAACAGCCAGGTTCAAAATCTCACCTTACAGCCAGGCTAAGCAATGTCACTGGTTATGTTGGGAGAAACCTCTTAGTCTCGCGCTCTGTCACATGCAAACGCCACGAATTTACACAGAAAACGGTATGTACCTAATTAAGTAAGCATTGTGGATTGGAACATAAAACATTACGAGACAAAATGTAAACCATCTTCTTATAAACCAGATTTTAATAACCTAATCCTAAAACAGGAAATATATGTTAGGCATTATACGTTGATGAGAGGTTTGCTTTGAGCCTTGGAATTTAACTTCCGTATTTGTAGAACTTTCAGGCCATGTGAGAGCATTTTAAATTTGTTTTGACGACTATCTACTAGTGCACCCCACAAGTTTAACCCAAGAGCATTTTAGACACTGAATTTGGCTCAAGTTTTAAATTAACTTTTTTTTTTTTTCCAATGGTGCAGGTCAAACTCAGGTCTTTTCAAATGGTAGGCAGGGTTCTATCATTTGCACAAGAAGCTAAGCAAGGGCTCTACTCATGAGTTGGGCAGACGCTTGCCTCCCTAGTGTGGAGTCCAGAAGTGATGATGGTGAGGTATCTTCAACCATCCGCCACCTCTGGGGATAGGTCTCTTACTAAATCTGGAGCAAACTGATTAGGTTAGGCTAGCTAGACCAAGGCCTGTGGATCCCACCATCTCTGACTCTCCAGCACCGGGGTTACAGACACCTAATGCCATGGTTGAATTTTTATTCGGCTGCTGGAGCCAAACACAAGTTTGCATGTGTGTACTGCAAGCATCATGTTGACCGAGCCACCTATGCACGTCCATGTTTTTACTTTTTTAATAGTTTTGAGCTGGGCGGTGGCGGCACACAGTTTTAATCCCAGCATTCAGGGGGCAGAGACAGGCAGATCTCTGTGAGTTCTAGTTTCAGGATAGGCTCCAAAGCTACACAGAAACCCTGTCGGGAGAGACAGAGAGAGAGAGAGAGAGAGAGGGGTTTTGGCCCTGTGTCCTGGCTGGTCCCAAACAATGGGGTTCATGCAGTTTTTTTCCTGTTACCTATTACCAGATCAAGAAAATGTTTTACTGTATTTCTGAACTGTAAGATCCAGTAAATAATTAAGATGCATATCTACTTTAAGTCAATAAAAGTAATGTATACGATTGAGAAATTAATGTGCCCATAAAATTTCTGCACAAAAGCTAAAAGACTAGAACTCTCAAAAGTCTTTCCTGATTTCAGTTTGTCATGTTGTCACATCAATTGTGATTAGAAATTGGTTTAGAAACACTTTTAACTCACAAATTTACTAGGAGAGCTGCCTGACAATATGTATCGAAATTTCTTTGTTTTGTTTTGGGCTAAAAGTATTTATAAGTGTTTGGCATATTTGCTATTAGTAATACGGGTATTTTCAAAACAACATATGTATTGACTGTTACAGAATAACAATGAGAGGACATTGAAATTTCTTATTTGCTGACAACTCAAGGGATGCCTTGGTGGTGTCCTCAGTTTTCAGCAAGGTCCTAAACATTAACTTTCCAGTTCCGAAGCTACGTGTGTTAGAGGAAATGATTTTGCTCATCAAAACAATGACGGCACCATGATTGCAGATTTTATTCTAGTGCTCTGATGAGGTTAAGTTGTATGAGACCCAAACTGCTTGTTGAGCTGAAAATCCAGTTCTGGATTGCACGAATGACTAAATTTCTCCTGTATTCTGCCTGAAAAACGTGACTGTCGGAGGAGTGTAACTTCGGTGACTCCTCAGTTAGGAACATGGCCAGCTCATTTCTAAATGGAAACTCCCAAGTGCCACAGCCCATCAATCATCTGACATATAATCCGACTTCCACTGAGCTGGAATGTTCTTTAAAGGTCAGGTCTTTGGATGAAGAATGTCAGTTTAGTGGGTTCTGCAGCAGAAATGCCTAAATCTGGGGCAGTGCTTGAGCGTTGGAGAAACGGCTGCTCTTCAAATAGCAGAGAAGAACCGAGGACTATAAGCGGAAAGTCTTCTGCTTAGCCACATTCCCTACTGCCTCTGCCTGTATCTCATTAAAAGTAAGATAAAAGAAATATAGCTGGGTATTGTATCATATTCATCTACTTTCACTCGTATGCTAGGGAGTCTGGAAACACTACCTGGCAAATATTTGAGAAAACTGGAGAAATACTATATTCGAGGTGGAAAAAAAATCTAGATTTTTGTTTTAAAAAATTGGAACTTTTTAGCACAATTACTTTTTTCCCCCCTTTTTCAGTAAAAAGGAGCTTGCCGCGCACTCCAGGCTGGTCTCGAACTCATGGTGTTCTTGTTTCACAGCAAGAAACCTGCTTTCTACATATATAAACAACAGAGGCCTGGTAGTGACACATGATCATAATCCCAGTACTTGGGGGCACAGTGGCGGAGAAAAGACAATCACAAGTTCAAGACTGACTAGGGTGTGCAATGAGTTCCAGGCCAGCTCAGGCTACATGTGACTCCACCTCCACAAAGTGAAACCACCAGAAAGTGGGCCGAGCGAGAATCCCCTTCTCTTTCCACGTTCTCTATATATGCCATCCGTTCCACTCCCCAACGCCTTCTGTCCACATGCCCGCCCCGCAGGCACGAGACTCCCGCAGTTTATGAAAGTGAAGCAATGCGGCATTCTTTTTTCAGATAGGCCAATCTTTTTGCTAGCCTGGGACCAGAAACTGCGGCTTCTCAACTGTCCCAAACCTGCCGGATTCTAAGGATCTGATCCTAACCTACTTTTTCAGAATGGCCGAAAGCGAGTAAATAAGAATTTCAATACGTGCCCTTGGGCGACTGGATGAAGTTTTCCCAGGCTGTAGCGATTAGCGATCTTTAAAAATGATCTAATACCTGTCCTGAACGCAATCGCACGGCTCCCACAGGGCACACAGAGGGCTTTTTAAAGCGCTCTCCTAAGTGATGCTTAAACCGCAGAAGGCTTCCGAGAGCAAACATCCGCTACAGTGCGAGGACACCTGGGCTTTCTTTGCAAGTCGCCTTACGGGAACCTGCGAGCTCCGCGTCGCTCTTCCGCCCACGCTCGGGGCGCCCGGAACACCGATTCTCTCGGGAGAGAGTCTGGAAAACGGGCTGCGACTCCAAGCGGGATCTTTCCCGAGTGGGTCAAGCTGCTGGCGGCATTTCTAAGACCCCACAGCGACGCCCAGCATCCCGACCCGAGCCGCCGAGCCGCGCTAGGAGCACCTCCCGTTACCACCGGGAACCCCGACTCCACTGCTATCCCCAGCCCCCACCGTGATGCCCCCCCACACCCCGTTTCTCTTCCACGTGACGAGGGCCGGAACCGTCACTTCCGGCGGCGCGAGTAGCGCGCCTGCGCGAGGCGCCCGGCTCTGCCAGAGGTTGGCACCGGCGCCGCACCCCTTCCCAACTGCCGCAAGAGGCGGGCGGCGTCGGTCGGAGCGGGCGCCGGCGGGCTGCGGTCTCCTGGGTGCGCAGGCCGCGAGGCTTGGCCGCCACGCCCACCTCAGCCGGCCCCTCCCTCTTCCCAGGCGGCTCGCGCCCCGCGCGCCAGGCCCCGCCCCGGCCCCGCCCCGGCCCCGCCCTCCCCGCCGCGCTCTGCGGGCGCCGGGGCCGCTGCAGCGGGCGAGCCGGCGGGCGAGCGGGCGGGCGGCCGGGGCTGAGCGCTCGGGACGCGCGGAATGTGAGGCGGGCGAGCCGCTGTGCACCGTCGCTAGCTCTCTCATTCCTGCGCGCGGAGGAAGGGCGGCGACTCCTTACGGACGGTCGGCCGCGCCCCGCCGCGCTCCGTGTGGCGCGGGTCCGGTCTCTCGCCGTCGCGCGCGCCCTTGTGCCCTCCTGGTGCCCTCCAGCGCGCCGGCGGGACCATGAAGAAGTTCTCTCGGATGCCCAAGTCGGAGAGCAGCGGCGGAGGGGCGGCGGCTGGCGGGGCCGCGGGAGCCGGGCTCGGCGGCGGCTTCGCAAGCTCGTCCATGGGGGTCCGGGTGTTCACCGTCGGCCGCTATCAGGTCACCCTGGAGGAGACGCTGGCCGAAGGTACGGGCGACGGGCGCGGCGGGAGGCAGGTGAGGGAGGCCCGGGGTGTGGCGGTGGCTGAGGGGCCAGCTCGGAGGCTGGATGAGTGGCTCGGGCTCGAAACCGCTGGCGGCCCCGGTGCGGGCACGGTTGTCTGTCTCGGGAGTTTGAAATCGTTTTCTGTTCTTACTGGCGCGAGGGAAGAAATAGAAGACGTCCCAGTAAGTGATGTGGTGTCATGATTGGACCCGTGACTCATTAGTGAGGGTCAGATGGAGCACTGCTGGGACACTGCTCTGCCAGCTGTGGCTCTGGCGGCTGTCCTGCCTTGCTCTTGGGTCCCAGCCTCCCCGACGCGCAGGGCAGTGGATCCCGCAGCCGCTGCGGTTTGTTTGGGGTTTGTTGCTGCTCAAAATCCCAAACAAAACAGGACTCCCAAGCC
This sequence comes from Alexandromys fortis, assembly GCF_014885135.2. Classification (NCBI taxonomy): domain Eukaryota; kingdom Metazoa; phylum Chordata; class Mammalia; order Rodentia; family Cricetidae; genus Alexandromys; species Alexandromys fortis. The sequence goes on from NW_026067949.1 coordinate 45,866,671, forward strand.
CGTGTGTATCTGGTTGTGTGTGTGCGCGCACAGATAATGGGTATGTGTGTTGGCATCGTCTCTCCGAATTCAGTTAAGTGGTTGCTTGGGGCGGGGGTGGGTGGGAGTAAACTTGAAGTGCGTTTATCTGTGTTGTGTAGTATCTTCTCCCGGGGACAAGATCCTGTTTTTGTCCGCCTAGTGCCTAGTGTGTCATTTTATTAGTACTTTAAACAGCGAGCAGTTAAACTTTGCCGTGTGAGGTTTTTGGTGGCTCTCTCATTGTCTGATAGAGGCTATGGCAGCTGGTAAAAGTCCAGGTACAAAAGAAAGTTTATTCCATGTTTAAAAAAGTGCTAGGCTTTAGTTTTGTATTTCTGGTGCAATTTGCTTGTAGAAAATACTTTATGATATCTTATTACATCTTATTACATTGACTTTGAAGTTTTGAAAGCAAGATATTAATATGTTGAAAAATCCATGAGAAGTAGTTCTCGTTGATAAGCAAATGATTTTAAAAAATAAAGCTAAGAAAAAGAGACTGTAGGGAGACGTTTTGATGTTCTGATTTGCTGGTTAGATGTTGACATGGTTTGAAAACAAGACAGATTCCACTTGTATTTTTGAAATTCCACGAACAATAGGAAATCAGTGCGATAAAAAGCTAAGGGCTTCAGGTCTATAAAATAAAGGAAAAGCAAACTTAACATTATCAGGGATGTGTGTCACTGTGTGCAAGCACTTGCTCAGGAGAGCGGCCCTTTCTGAGCCCTGGTGCAGGGGAGGGAAGGGATTGCCGGGATTTCCAGAATGTGTCTGTGTGGCTTTGATAGCTTGGCTGCTGTACCAGCTTTGCTAGCTCTTGATGCCTGGTGCATTTTAGGTGTTGGTTAAGTTGTGGTGTAGGTGCTGAGTGTTGGCGGCTATAACTCCCACACTGACGGTCCAGTTGTTTAGTAGTTCACTGAAGTGTAGCTTGAATAGTGCTATCCCTCCTCACTGAGTTCCAGGCTTTGTCTTTTATTTAGTATTGTGACAGCACTAATCACTAATAGACTGTAAATTTTAATATGCCCTGTTTTACCTCACACTCGGTAGCAAAGCACTGATATCACTGTTATAGTGTTTGTTTGTGGTGTGTGTGTGTGTGTGATAGTAGAGATTGAAGGCAGGACCATATTACCAGACTTCGTACCTTTTACATTTTTGAGACGGAGTCCTTCCCGAGTTACTGGGAAAGCCTTGAATATTCCTGTCTTTTGCTTCAGCCGTTCAGTGCTGGGCTTTCCCACAGGTTGTTTCCCACGGCTTCCATTAACTTTTGCTGAATGTGTTTGTCTGTTTTTCATGTGTACATGTTCGTGTGTCTGTGGCTGTGTGCATGTGTATGTCTGTACACTTGTGTGTGGAGTAGTGTCAAGTGTCTTCCTCAGTTGCTTTCCAACTTTTGAGATGTGGGAGCCATGTATTTGGCTAGACTGGCTAGCCTGTGAGCTCCAGTAGCCCGTCTGCCTTCCTCTCCTGCCAGCATTGGGGTCTTCTGTAACCCCAATGCTCAGCTCTTACACGGAAGCTGAGGATCTGAACTCAGGTCCTGATGACTGGCAAGCACTTTACCCTTCGATTTCTGCCTCATTAAGATTTATTTCATTGATTTTAGGACCGGGTGATGTTCTCCTTTATTCCCAGACAGGTGGATCTCTGGGTCTACCTAACAAGTTCCAGGACATCAAGGTTACCGAGAGAGACCCTGTCCTCAAAACAAGGAACACAAAACCCTCAAAATACCTTCTTACTTATTTAGTTTTAATGTGTGATCAAGTGGTAGGTGGAAACAAAGGTTGAAGAAACTCTCAGGAACGATGGGATTTCCTGTCTGTACATCATGGCTCCCACCTAGGCTTTCTTCCCTTTCTAGAATACACAACTGAAATAATTCTTATTTTACTCTTAGGATCCTGCAGCTTAGGCAAGGTGTTTAAGCACAAGGTTGGTTTGCATTTCAGGGTGATTTCAGAAGACAGACCTTGCCTGTCGTCTGAGGTGTGTGTGAAGAGCTGTTCCATTTAGAGAGACCCCTTGTCTTCAATGAACCAGTCTCTGTCTTTCTCTGTGTAAGTAGTTGTATTCAGAAGTCGGAATGAACATGGGCTCAGCAAATATTGGGTCATTACTTCCAGGGGAAGTGACAGGTTAGATATACCACTTAAGCCTTGGTTCATGACGTTTATTTGTTGGCTGATTTATATATGTGTCTTGTCCTATGTGTATTTGTGATTAAAGACACCTTATTTAGTGTATATTAGTGATTCATTAGCATGTCATTATCTCAAACTCAGGCCAAAATGAAAATTATCTAACACAGGATTTCTTTGTAAGAAAATCATAGCCTTCCTTGAACTTGTGAACTCTAGACTTCACTTTGCCCAGGAACCATTTTAAACACAGAAACCACCACTCTAAAGCAAATGAGAAAAGGTGACATTACAGTCACCAGGGGAGGTAGAGGGAAGAGCACTTTGGAAGGGTCAAAGACAGGCAAGTCCAGGGAGGCAGCACTTCACCCCCAGAATGCCGTGAATAGTGTGATTTGGGGATTAAAGTAAATTTTAGCATGTAGGCAAATTGACAGATATAGAATCCTGAAATGATGGTCAACTATTGTCATACATACATGTGCTTGGGTTTGTATACTACATTGACAATGAAAGCATTTTCAGGGGTATACTTTTATCTGTACTAAACTGTTGGCATAGTTTCCTCTGGAAAGCATTCTGTAGTATTGTCTTTTTTAGTTAAGCACATATATGCCTTGAAAATGCTTGTAACTTTCGCCCTTCTCAGTTTCTGCTCAGAGTGGCTGATGCCATAGTGAGGCGTTTTCGTGCATTTTCTCAGAATTGATTCAGTTTCAGGAGTTGAACTGTCCCGGCTTTGGCTTTAAGATGAGGCAGAGTCACATGCCAATGTTATCTTGAAACAGCCTCCGCTTGTCAAGCACAGATGTAGTCTTTAAGTTTTTATTAAAAGGTAGGACTATTTTTTGTTCATCTGTGCTTTCAGAAGAAGGGTTTGGATGCTGGTGTAGGGCATTAGAAAGTGGGAAGAATGCTTGTTTGTTCAGTTTTGTGTTTTTGGAACAGGGTCTCATGTAGTCCTGGCTAGCCTCAAAACGTGCTGTGTAGCGGAGGTTCATTTTGAACTCTTGCCCACTCCTCCCAAAGTGCGGGGATTGCAAGCATGTGCACACACTGTGCTCACGAAGCTGGTTCTCCATGATGGTTATTTTTCCAGCTACATATTTAGTGTACAGAATGGCCTTGAAGAGGGATGTCAAGCTAGTCACTGATGGTGTGCTGAATGAATTAATCTCGAGGTCACCTGGGCTGAATAGGAACGGCTGGAGAGTGTGGTGAGACTTACTGGTGTGGTCTGTAGGTAATTAGAGGCAGGAGCTTAGAATCCTGGAGACGTAACTTAGTAGTTTTCTCCGCATTAACTGTTTGGAGTGAGTGAATATTGTTTGAATATTAACTGCTCCTCAGTGCTAATTTTATAGGGAACTAGTAGCATATATACATTTAATCTTTCAATGAAGTCAGTATGGAAACAATCAGTTTAAGTATCTTCCTTGCTGAAGTTGTCTGTGGCTACCCAGTGACTTAAAAGTTAATGTTCCCAAGGGAGGACAGGAAGGACCCAGAGGAGAATTTCACAGAAATATCCACGGTTGTGGCTGTTTCACATCTTTGTATTAAGTGTTGCTCATGTAATGAATGCAGCCGTTCTCTAGCTCAGTAGAACTTGTAGTGTAGTGTAGAAGATGCATGTAAGCAAGCAAAACCTTGGTTACTGTGGTTAAAAGTGAAGAGCAGGCTATGGTCTTAGAATGATTGAGTTTGGATTAGGGAATTGAGAAGAGAGCCTTTCAATACTTTAGCAAAAGCTGAAGGGCAGCAATGGTTAGGTAGGTGAGATGTGAGGGGAGGGGAGTTTCAGAGTCCCCCAGGAGGGAGCAGTCCCTGTGTGAAGAAGACTTTCAGGAGCTCTATTGTGCTCAGAGCAGTGACCATGGTGATAGGTCATGTGGACCATATGCTGGGTCCTGTTGAAGAGGGCCATGTGGCTCACGATGATGGGCCTTGTTGATGAGGGCCATGTGGACCTTGATGATGGGTCCTGACGAGGGCTCTAATTGGGGGACTAGGGTTCTGGGCTTTGCATGGCAGCCCAAGTTTGGCTTATATCTGAAATGTAATAGGAAGATATTGAGCAGTTTAAGCTGGTGCACTCTTAATTTTCTTATGACTATATAGATAGCTAGATAGAAAAAGGCTGAGAAATACGTAAATTAAGATGATTAAAAATGACAGTGAGAATGGAGACAGAATGTTACATTGCTCAAATGTTAGGGCCTTAGAGGGTGGTGCAGAAGGTGAGACAGAAGGGTCAACAGGACTTGCTTATGTAGCTCTTGGATGGAGGACCCTTGCTAAATGAAGCGCAGGACAGCTCTGGGGGATGTTTGGGGGCTCCTGAGCAGTTCCAGAATTGTTGGGTTGAGGATCTGAGGGACGCGCCTGGTGGAACCGGGTGTCTGGTCTGTGCATGGAGATGTGCACGTGCTGCAGTGCACGTGTGGGGGTCAGAGGGCAGCTTGGAGAGCTCAGTTCTCCTACCGTTTTGGCTCCAAGATGGAACTCAGATCAGCAGCCTTGCTATAAGCACCTTTACCTGCCATCTTGCCAGCCCCCTGATCTTAAAACATTTCAGTTCATCAGAATGATTTGGAGAACTTGATAAAATGCAGAATTTGAGGCTGCTTCTCAAAGTTTGTCTGGCCAGGCCCCTGACACCCTTGCTGCGGCATCTGGAGCTGCACATTAGAGCCCTGGATTTAGAACAGGCGGAGCAGATTGAGAAAGAGGCAGAGACAGGTGTGGAGCTGATGCCCGGAAACCTGGGCTGCTTCGGGACGGGGTGTGCAGAGTTGTGCACGCTGATCCATTTCTCAGCCTGGCGCTCCCAGCTGTGGAGCTCCTGACCCACCTTTACAGTTTTACTCCTGGACTCTGCTCCACTTCCTGCTCCTCTGTGACTCACTCTTGTGCTTGCCGGTCTCCTCTGTGCAGTCCCTGCTCCCTAACTGATGGTGACAAGAGCTTCCTCCTTCCTGTGGCCACTTGCTTTTTCTCTTGTTTGGCACTCAGTCTATTGTTTTGAAATGTAATTATGTCAGCGCTTAGAAGCACTAAGGTAGTTAATTCTTGTTGGTCTCTTACCTCCCCAGGGGATAGGAAGCTTTGGGGGACTAGAAAGACTCTGAATTCCTCCTGCATTTGCAAGTTGCTGTACTCCTCCATGGTCATTCAACTGTGGTGATTTTTCACTTTTAATTTTTTTATTTTATGTATTATTATTATAGACACGAGAGTGCTGGTGCTTGCCACAGCACCTGTGTAGAGGTCAGAGGGACAACTTTTGGGAATTAGTTGTCTTTCTTCCATGGGATCTGCAAAATGAAGGCAAGTCTTCGGGGCAAGTGCTTTTTACCTGTTGGGGGAACTCAGAGAGGCCTGGTTTCTGTTTTAAACCACATGGTGTTAATAGAATTAAAGACTTGATTTGCAAGTTGAAAAGTACCAGTGAAGGGTTCTTTTTTTTTTTTTTTGGGGTTTTCAAGACAGGGTTTCTCAGTACCTTTTGGTTCTTTATTGGACCATCAAAGTCGTCTACTTGGGCCAGGAGACCCTGACTTCTGTGAAGGCAAGTTAATTCAAAGTGTCATTTCACTTAACCTCTTTAAAGACTAGCCAAGGGGTCCTCTCATGGTTACCTGACTCTGTTGACATGTTTATCTTTAGTCTACAGAGGTGCCTTTTAAAAGAGGACAGCATAGAAAAGGAAAGAGCAGAGGAGGTACATTCTGTGCACTCCGAGATAGTTTTACAGCCTGCCTTTGAGGACAGTGGAAGAGGAGATCTGTAGCACCCTGTATCCTTGGCTCCCCCAGTACATGGCCAGTAATTGTAATTCTTTTTTCTGTGTTAACTCTTAGGAAACATTGTTTCCTCTCCTGAAGCATGGGTTTAATGTATGGGAAGATGGAAGGAAGTGAGTGACAGTATCAACAGTTCCTTGCATGTCAGAGGTCAGTAGGCGTGGATGGAACTTAGATTCGTGTTTAGTTTTAAACTTTCAGTGAAAGCTGATTCTGGAATTGTGATAACTTGCTTCCAGAACAGGCCCACACTTATCCTGTGCCGGTTACCACACTGAATCCACTGGCATCTTTTTCTTAGGCCATTTAGTCTCTAGAACTGTGAGAAATGAATTGTTTGTTTATACTACAGCTTCTTAAACTGTGGGTCATCACCCCATGGGTTATATAACACTGTGGGGGTGTGTGAAAAAATTTGGCAACGGTGTAAGGTTTCTGAATGACCCAAGGCCAAAAATGAATTCAGAATCAAATGTGTCATGCGCCTGAGGTGATGTGACAGTTTTTGTCCCTGCAGTAGGTGGCTGCACTGCACTCCTGGTTCTGAGCTCAGCGCATGCACTTCACAGGGTGCATGCTGCTCTACCGTGCAACACCAGCAAACATGGCCTGAAACATCTTGGCTCGGCTTGAAACGTGACATTAAGAATTGCCATGCTTTTGCTGCACACAGCTTTCTGCTGTCCTAGAAACACGATATTTCAATTACAAAAACCCAAAGATTTATTGTTTTCCTGTTGTCATGCATTGTATCGAATTAGTTTGTTTGGACTGTGTCATATTAGATGAAAATGTTTAAAAATTGTTTTTTGAATTATTTCAGGTTTTGTAAAAGAATTGTTTAGTGACTTTTGACTTGGGTCTGAAACAGACTCTGAGGACATGTTCTGAAATAATTCTGGAGTCTCCTTTGCCATTTTGTCCAGAGTATTTATACAAGGTTGTGTTCTCATCAGTAACGGTTATAAAGTAAAAATATCTGTCAGCTGGAAACATTGAAAATACTATGTGTCTTGAAGTATTAAATATTTAGCCAAGATCTAATTCCTTATGTAAAAACAACTGGACACCCTCCTCGCATTTGCTTTTATTTTAGTAAATCGGAAGCTATATACTGAAGATTCCTTTACATTTCTGTAGAACTTGTCGGTAAAGTTTGATTTGAGTACCTGCTGTTTACCGTGTATCTGAGGTTGTGACAGTTTGTCAGGCAGAGGAGCTTAGGAGTGGATAAAGCTTACGAACCCAATTTGTGGTATTTTAATATAATTGGCAGAAGACCAAGACACCTCTGTTTTTTTTTTTTTTATCTTATATCGTTACATTTGCTTAGAATGCAGATACCTGTCATTGTGTCCCCTGCCTCCTTATTGAAATAGGGTATTGTAGGAGGCATTTAAAATACAATTACTTTTCTCAAATCTTTTGTTTGCTCCTGAGCCATGTCTGCAACCTCTGACAACATATGTGGTAGCTATTGCTCGTATAGCTAGTGCTTAACACAGTTCTCTTCTGTTCAGTCATTTTCTTTTCTTTTAAAATTTATTCCATGTAAGATTTCGTTTAGAATCGTCTTTTCTGTCTCAAGCAGTTGTTGTACTCACCACAGGTATTCAGCATATTTGTAAAAGACTGAGCATTTGACTTAAAAAGTGCCTGGAAGGCTTACTAAAGTTACTGCAGACAGAACCAGTCTCTAGGTGGCTGCTGTGTTGCAGCTGGCATTTGTTCCCTGCCCCCTTCCCCCTCTTTCACACAGGGTTAGCACTACCACTACCCCCAGTCCCATTTTTTAGTTTCCCTTAGTAGAAACTAAAATAAGAAGGGACTGAAATAAAATATTTGATAGTAGGTATAGTATTATCTAGATGGACAAAAGTATATTATAAGATTGGATTGTGAACTTTGGGGCTTTTTTTTTTTTTTTTTTTTTTTTCTGTTTGCAGGTATAGTTACATTTTGTTTCCTGGGCTTTGATTAGGTGTGACTTTCAAATGTTCTTGCCGGAGTTCCCTTGACTGATATCTCTCCACTAGAGAGAGTCCTTACTATAGTATGGAGAGCTGCGGGGTGCTTCTCCCAGGGTGGTGTGTAACTCTCCTGAGGCAGAAGCCCTTTGGAGACCCGTCAGTTAGCTGTCAACTAGCTGCGTAAGGCCTTACCAAGACAGGATGGGTTGGCTAAGAGGGTGAGAGATTCAGAAGAAGGAAAAGGTCCCTCTGAAGGTTGTCCTGTAGCTTTGCGACCCCTCCAACCGGAGTAGGCTGTCGTGGAATTACTTACTCTAATTAGATCTGGACTTTGCTCTTACATTGGGATGTTTGTAATCTTAGCCCAAGGTCAGAGGGTAGCAAACTGTGTTTTATACCACTTTGTCCACAGCACATGGCCATTATCCTGACTTTTCCATACTTTGTTCCTAAGGGTCTGATATACCCCTTCCTTGCCTAAATGCCATAGCTTTTCTTGGTCAGGCCACATTAGGATTGCCTTGGGCTTTTTACAAACCTAACTCTTTTCTTGTGAATGAGATTGCCACTGAGATTTTACTGTTCACCCTGGAATCATTAAGGAATTTATACTAAAATCATTAAACAAAATAGTGAAATATTTCACTTCCTGAATCCTGTCAACTATTTCTCCAGGAAGTGTGATTGTGTCTCACACACAGGCAGTGACCCACTTTCCTCCTGTGGCCTGCATCATAGACTCAGCCACTGAATGCTAATGTCCTGTCCTTTGTGTCTGGAAAGGGATGGTACTGATTCACAACCAATAGGATGTGTACTTTGAATTGTTTTTAGAGTTAGGGTAAACGTGTGTGTTCAGCTGTACATAGGCTTTTGATGATGTCTTCAGTGATTATTATGGAAGTTTATAAGATAGTTAATTGCAGTAATGTGGATATCAATTTTTGTGAGGCATATATATGATAGGCCAAAATTAGGATTGGAATAAGTTTTTAATCTTTAGTACAATGTGTGGTTAATTCATCCAACCAACCCAGTCCTGAGCCTCACAGATAGTCAAACAGGTTACTAAATAGTTGGCATTTTAACCTTTTATCAAAATGCTATTTATATATTCCAAATGAGAAGCTGGCTTCTATTTCTGGCCTAGAGAGCTGGTGCTCCAGTTCTGTTTTTGTACCACATCTTCATGGGCACAAGTAAAGGGAAGAAAAGAGAAGAGGATCGATGTGGGCTCATGGTTTCAGACTGTCAGCCTGTGGCAGCTGTCTTTGTTCTAGGCCTGGTGAGGCAGAGCTGCTCATCTCAGAGGCATGACACAGAAGGATGTGGGACCAGATACAGCTTCCATCACACAACCCCCAGTGCTAGGCAGGCTCAGCTCCTAGTTAATCACCTCCCCAAAACTCTGAGTCATGTGACTACAATTCAGTTGATTAGCCCATGATTCAGGCCCTCTGTGATTTTCAACTGGACCAAACCCTCAACACTTGAGCCCTTTTTAAAAAAATAGTACTTCCTATTTATACTAGAATACTTACTTTTCATTATTTAAATGTGATTTCAGTGTCCATGCTAGTTTACAGACGTGGTGGCTCATAGGAACTTGTACTCAAGAGGATGAGGCAGGAGGATTGCTCAGAATTTTATTGTGAGGGCCTGTCTTAAAAATATCAAATAGGAAATAAAAAACCCACCCTTCCAAGTATGCGTTTTATTTTTTTTAGCCTGTTTGTGATAATTTTATTCAAAGAAAACATAGGCATAATGCTTATGAATTTTTAGTTGTTCAAAATTGGATTTTCACTGCTCTCCCATGAATTTCTAGAACAGGAAACTTTGATTTGTCCTTTAACAGTTGAAGTTTGTTTTTGCATCACAGCGCTGCTGTTTTCTTAATAAATTCCACAGGCGTCTCAAAGTTAATATTGCTGTGACAGAAGGCCCATGAAGACCCCTCATAGAGCAGAGACTTCTTTTGGCCCCTGGCTTCAGAGGTGTTCATTTCCTGACACCATTGCTTCTGGGCGACAGGGAGACAGAAGAGAGCGCGCTGAGTCTGTGCTGCTGCAGAGCAGCTCAGCTCCTGGTGGATAGGAGCCAGAGAGATAAGGGGAGACCAAAGACCAGGCCTAGCCCTCCAGTGACCCTCCCTTCGCGCCCTAAAGCTCCCACCCCTGCCTCTCTAATTGCTGCTAACAGCTGGGAACTGAGCGTTCACCTTCCTTCGGCGGGGGCCTTTCATGAGCAAACTGTAAGAGCCACTGTGGTGTTGGAAAACTAGAGATGGGTCACGTCTGTGTATAAAACCCCGAATTAATGAGACTATATCAGCCTCCTTTTGAAAATATTCTAAATATTGTATTAAATAAAATTAGTATTGTCAGACTAATAGTCTTTAAAAATGCTGTTGCTTCATCAAACTTTTCATAATTGAGCTGATTATTTAATTCTAGGTTCCTCATTTAACTATGGGAAGGGAAGTAAGTGATGGAGCCCAGAGTCAGTCACACTGCTGGTGTGGGTTAGATGGAAGACCTTAGGTCTCACAGCTCAGCCTAGCACCTCCTCTAATGTGTATGCATATTCAGGACTTGAGATGAAGATGAGGAGCTGCAGGGTGAGGTCAGGGGACTTTGGTAGCTTAGAGATGGCCAGAGTGCCTGAGGAGTATGGGGTGGGAGGATCCTAAAGATTTTTGTCCTGAGTTTTAAAATTAAAACTTGTTTATTCTTTTTGAAGATCATCAAATAAGATGGTACAACTTTTGAGGCAAGATGATGATTAATTTGAAAAGTTTAAGGTCCCTGAGTGTCAGCTGCTTTTCTGTCCTGTAGTAAAGTTCCGTGGTATTTTGTCTTATGGTTGTGATGGGTGAGAAGGTAGAGCCGCTGGAGCCGGAACGACTCCATCTCAGTTTTCTTAGGAACAGGCTGGAAGAGCGCACAGGGAGGGCAGGAGAAGGGCAGAGGGAGAAAGAGCCTGTGTGAACAAACACAGAAGCAGGGTGTGGCTATAAACTCTCAAAGCCCGCTGCTCCACCTCCAGCCAGGCTCCATGACCTAGAACTTCCATAGCCTTTTCAAACAGGACTGTCAGCCAGGGACCAAGGGCTCAAATACATCAACCTCTGGGGCCCCGTCTCATTCGAACCACCACACCCAGCTTCCTTTGAATTCATCTGTGGTCTCAGGCTAGAGAAGTTCTGTCCGAAATGAAATGCTGTGTTCGTGATCTTTACAGTAAGTAGTGTAAAGCCGCATCAGTTCAGCAGCCGAGTCTAGCAGAGCAGCACCTAGCATGGCTTACAGGGTTGGGAAGGAAAGGGAAACTGAAGGGCAGAAGAGGGTTCATCCTAAATGGAAACTCCTGTCCCTCCTTCAGCCTTTGATAACCACGAGTCTGTTTCCAGGAATATAATCATATTCTAGGCCCTTCCCAGAAGTAGCAGATAGTAGTTGTCCTTTGTGCCTGGCTTTCTTAACATAGTATCTCCAAGTCTAGTCCCGGTTACAGTTTGCATCAGAATTTCATTCTTTTATTTTTATTTTTTTTAAAAGGCAGGGAATGTGTTATCATTCAGGCTTACTGAAAATCAAGACCATCTTGCCTAAGTCTCGTGGAAGTACTAGGATCACTGGCCTGTGCCAAGACCCAGCTCACTACCATCCTTTCGAAGACAGTGCTGTTCCATTGTGCATTTTTATCTTGTCTGGGTATGTCTTCACCTGTTCGGACATTTGTGTTATTTCTACTTTGAGGCTGCCGTTGCTGGGTCTATAAATACATGTTAGAGCCCTGCTCTCACTAGTTCTTGTCATCTTGCAGAACTAGCACCGCTAGGTTCTGGGAATCCTGAGCCTGGTTTGGCACTGCCATTCTGTTTGTCATAGTGTTTGTACCGTTGTACAGTTCCAGCAGTGCACAGCGATTCTAGCTTTCACCTTCCGTGTCTCTCCAGTACTCAACTCTCTCAGTGTGTCCTAATGTCTCAGGGTTTTCATGTTCCTTTTCCTAACCGTTTGTGATTTTCAGCTTCTTTTCATTATCTTTGTGGCTATTTTGTGTTTTCGTATTCAGAAGACACAAGATGCATATAAATGCTTTTGCCATGTAATAATATATGGTGAATAATTATGGAAGCACTTGGAACCCTGCCTCATGGAGCACCATTTTTATCCGGAGGAATGGTGGACAAACTCATTAGTCATTTATATTTGGATATCTGGCAGCTAATTTTCTCAAGTGCTGGAGTGAGTGTCATTTTGGGAAAACAACTAACGGGTGTTATTAATGCTGAAATTCGAACTTCCAAAACACAGTTATAATTTCGAAGACCATGTATCTGCCATTGTAAGGTGGACAGCCTCATTCCTTTCAATGGCTGAGGGGATAGTGGATATTGTTTAATAGCATACCTGTATAGCTTTGAGTGGTATCTTCCAATACATATTTACAAAGATATAGCTATATGGGCCATCATTGTAAAGTCGTTGGTCTGGTTCAAGGCCTCTGGTTTCTGCTACACTACCATTGCTGGGCCCTCACTGGGACTTCTCTTGAATATCCTGTTGTTGCCCTGTGTTGTGGAGATCCTGCAGCTTTGGGTCTGATGGGGTGGATGTTGGGGTAGGCCAACTCAGAACCCTGGTTCTGGGCCTGGCTAATTGCAGGGTTGGTCAGCTCACCAGCTCTCCCTTGTCCTCTCCACCAGGGTGAGCTCTCCAGCATTGCCCTGGTTAGTTCACTCACCCCTTGCAGTCATGACCAAGGGGGCAGGGCTAGGGTCTGCTCTCAACCCTCAGGGTCAGCTCTCTTGCACCTACACCATCAGGGCCAGCTCTACTGGGCTGCTCAGGCAAGGGGCGGGGACAGCTCCATAGCCCACCACGGGTATTAGGGGCAAGGGAGGGGAGGGCATATTTCCCAGGTCTGCACCCCTGCATGGCAGGTGCAGAGTGTGGCGGTTATCTTACTCTCACACCCTCAGGGCCAGCTCACCAGGTCAGCCCCCTGTGCTGCCCAGGCCAGGAGCAGGGCCTGCTGCAGCTGCTGCAGCTGCTGAGGGGGAGGCTCAGCTCTGCAGTCTGAACACATGTGGACAAAATGTAACAGTACAAAAACAATACCACACTGCAGCTGGCCTGTAAGAAATGAATTGTCATGTTTTGCTAGAGTAGTCAAGAATAAAATATCCATAGTTTTCTGAGAAGACAGTTATGTTCTCAAACAGGCATGGAACCAAAGAAACCACCTTTCCTTTAGCTGATTCCTGCAGTATTTTGTTACAGTAATAGAAAAGTGACCAACTCAGTCATTACTCTAAAAATGACTGTTCAACTGTAGGAAAGAAAATGCAGATAAAAGTACAGGAAGTTGTATCTGGGAATAGCAGTCTGTCAAACGATGTGGCTCCATTCAAGCTTGTGAATGGTAGTTGTGAGGAGGACCTGTCCTTTGAGTAGCTGCCTTTTTGTAGCTTACATGTTAAGGACGGTAGCTTGGATCCTGCCAGCCTTTGAGGAAGTGCCTCTCAAACTCAGGACCCTGTGAATGACCTGGGCTTCCTTACGCCCCAGCTCCTGAGTGGGGCCTGAGGTCCTGCCTTCCTAGCAAGTGCTGAGGTGCTTCTGGAGCGTGACCCCTACCTCCCCACAGCACTGTCATTGTGAGTAGCCACATTGTTAGTGGCCTTGGCTCACAAATCCTTAGTGGATAAGAAAACCTTTTGCTTATTTGTTTGTTTTGTTTTATTTTTAGACAGGGTCTCTCATTGTGTAACCCTGGCTTACCTAGAACTCACTGTGTAGGCCAGCCTGTTCTAGAACTTACTTTGTAGAGCAGCCTGACCTGGAACTCAGGGAGATCCACCTGCCTCTACCTCCTGATTGTTGGGATCAGAGGTATGATAACCATACCCAGAAACTCCCAGCAACGCCAGCATTCTTCAGCTCCATCCAGGTCTTAAGTCTCAATAGGACTAATTCTCCCTAGGGGAGATTTTAGGTTATTAAGGATTCTAGATATTTCTTCAATGTTGGGAGTTTGGTTGGCATTATATGAACACTGTATAAATAGGGGAATTTTCATATTGACAGTATTGATCATACCTTTCTAGGAGCAATCTCTTTTTCCTTTGCTTGTCCTTCTAATGTGTGTGAGGGTGGTAGTGGCAGGCTGCCCTGGAACTCAGCATATCGCCCAGACTACTCTTGAACTCATGACCCTCTCTCTTCAGGCATTCCCAGTGTGAGCCACAATGTCCTGCTCGTACTTCTCCTTTTGAAATTCATTCTGTGATGTTTTCTTCAGTTAGGTCCTGCAACTCCATAAGCTTAGTCATAAATGCTTCTAAGTGAATTAAGTGTACAAAATCACGTGGATTACAAGGATTTTGAGAGATGATAATTTGCCCTGATTGGTTATATAGTCTACAGTTTTATGTTAACCTAAGAATCAAAGATAAAATGACAGTCCCTATCTAGGAATGTCTTCTCTGGATGTTTTAGTGGACTAGTTTCCCCAAATAAAGGTGACTCATGTTGGTAGAGAAAAACCCATTTAAGTCACAAAATGTGAAAGTTAAAAGTTTGCTAAAAGGAAACAAAAGAAAAGGGTGTCTACTAGAAACCGACTCGAGTTTCAGTCTCCCAGCCTCTTTGTAATAGGCTCTTTATGGTCAAAGGAGATGGCTCTACAAAATTTTTATGTTCTGGGAATAGCCTTTTACATTTTTATATTTATTTGTTTGTCAGATGCTAACATCTATCCTCCCTAACTCAGCTGCAGGCCATCATTCTCTTTGTCTCTGGATTTCACTATGATAGGAGGTCTGTATAATTGAAATTTTATTGTATTTGTCTGTTTGTGATGGGCTTATTTCACTTAGTTGTGTTAGAACACATAGAAGTATTAAAACACAACAATAATGCCATGGTACTGTTAAGTTTATATGCCAGTTTTTTATATATATGAAAAAACATTTTATTCATCCGAAAAAGAGTGCGGAAGAGTGAGCAAGAATCCCGGAGTCAGATCAGCGTGAAAGCCGTGGGTGCTGCTCTGGTGAGGCCTGTGACAGCCACACTTGAGGGACGGAGGCAGGAGAAGCAGGAGGCCAAGGCCTTGCAGTTCCATAGAAGTTGAAAGTCAGGCTAGGCTGCATGGGAAGCCTGTCTCTAAAGCAGAGAATGGATCAAAGCCAATGATGACAAGCTAGGATTTTAATCTTATCCTCTGTGCTGGAGATGGGTCCCAGAGCCTTGTACGTGTTGAGTAACCTTGGAAAATAGTTGAATAGACAGTTTAAAGAAGAGGATAAATGCATGGAACTGGAATTTTGAAAAAGAGGTTGGTTACATATTCAAGTAAATTTATATGTAAGTAAATTTAATTGTACATAAAAAGTAAGTGTAGCTAGCTCTTATTTTTGAGATTGTATTTTAGTCACAGCATTTCTTCCTTCTCTTTCCTCCCTTCAAACCCTCTCATACACCCCTGCTCACTTCCTTAAAATTCATGGCCACTTTTTTTGTTTTGTCAATGGCTCTTACACTCTGATTCATATAACATTCATTATTTCAAATGCTGTTCAGATATTTTTGTAACAGCTTATTTGCATAGTGTCTGTAGACATTTATACTCACCATGATTATGTAAAGAATGTCCCTCTTGTCGTCTTGTGTCGTGCTCCCGAGTGTCTTACTTGTGTACAGCTACTGTCATTGGTAGAGATTTTGATGTTGAGTTTAATGTTGAGTGCATATGTGTTTATAATAGACAAGTTTTATCTCAGTATGACTGAATTTTTAAAAAAAGAATGTTTAATATTTTAAATAATTTTACTATTATTATTACCATTATCTATGTGTATATATGCACATGTGGAGACCAGAAGAGGTCATTGGACTTCCTGGGGCTGGAGTTACAGGCTGTTGTGGCCCCGTGTAGGTGCTGGGAACAAATTCTGTCTCTTTGAAGAGTAGGAAGCCAGCTGAGCCATCTCTCCAGCCACAGTGATTGACTTTTCTAAATTGTTTGTAAGGTGGTACCTAGGCTTAATGTGCCTATCAAAAGAGTTTGACTAGCTCTACCCAGCTGAAGTGCTTTGATCAAACTTGTGAGCCACAAATAGCTGCCCAAGTGCGTGGTACCAAAGTAATGAAAACTTAGCTGAGTTCCCAAACAGCTCATTGGTTGTCTACAGACTGCCTGTTAACCCAGGACAGATACAGGCTTCGTTTATCATTACTTGTCTGAGTTGGAAAGCAGGGAGAGTGGAGGCTGGATTTCCTTACCAGTGGGCAGAGAGCACTGAGTCTGTGGAAAAGTAAGCACAGGGAGTCGGTAGCGCATGTGCTCCAGTCCACCTGACACCCAATAAATCAGCAAATAGATGGGTTTTCTTTGTAGGGAAGAACTGTGCAGACAGCTCCTTCAGTTTGAAAGTCTTTGTCTGTGTTTGGTAACATCAGGACAAATGCATTTGAAACACTGTAGAATGCGCTTTAGGGTAAATATGTGTGTTTTCTGAGACAAGGCTTTGGTATCAGGTCGTGCAGTACAACAGATAGAGGATCTCTGCTGATGCTTTGGCTCATGTTGAGATTTTCCTTGGTGTCCCGTTCCGAAGTGATTACAGAAGGCACTGTATTTACTTGGCACACTGGAATTTGTTAAAGCGCCAGAGTAAGCACGGGCATGTTGGGGCCAGGGGAGGGATACAGACTCAGTTAACATATCCTGTTCACTGTACTTTGTGTCTTCTCTGACATAAAAGGTTTATCTTTATTCCTCTGCACACCCTGACCTCCTCATGTGTGGACAGCATCCATGTTAGTGCTTCCTGTTTGCTAGCTGTCTTAGTCTATCAGTATGTTTGACTCTACCTCAAGATCGTAGTTGTGTGTAGAAGTTATTTAATGTCAGATTACTCAGTTTCCAGGTATTCTAAATGAGTTCTGCTTCCTGGGATCACTCCACGTAATGCTTTAAGTTGGAATAGCTTAAACTACACTGCGCAGCGACAGCTGTGAAGCAGGCGGGGCGTTCAGCTCCCTGGAACACTGCTTTTTTAGCACCCGTGAAGCCATCACTTGAGTTCCCGTCCTACAGAAAACAAAAGCAAAAGAGGGAAAACTTTGAAATAGCTATTTTTGCCTAGTAATAATAGAACTTTTAAATTAAGCTTTTGAAATTAAAAATGGCATGCTCAACCATTATAGCAATGAACTTCAGATTGAATGACATTATTCTTATACAATAAATATTTAAAGGTTGTAAATGCTAAATTATATTTTATTTCATGTGAGGCTTTGGAGCATTAATGCATTACAAAACTTTACTACATAATTTCAAACTTTTTCTACAAAGAATTTAATTTTTTGTCTCATAAGAGAAGTCCAAAATGTTCTAAGATGGACGTGTACATTTTATAATGCCAATTAATTATCACTCTTTACCTTGTATTGATATTTTACTCTCCACTAATTCTTCATATGATCAAGTCACAAACATAAGTCCTGAGAATCTGTGACTGTATAGTCCTGCTTCCTTGCTTATGTTACAGGTATGATACCAAACTAATGACATATTTTTCAACGTCAAAAACCTTGAGGTGACGTTCTCTTCACATTCATTGATCTCTTGGTTGGAAGGGAGCCCAATTTTAGGCATCTGAATTCGAAACTGGAGCATCCTGTTCATCTCTTCTGTGATTCCCTGTAAACTCTCACGCTCTATGCGTGAGTGCACGTGTGGATGCCATAGGTAACAGAGTAAGTTTTCCACACTCTGTGCGTGTGCTCGTGTGGATGCCGTAGGTAACTGAGTAAGTTTTTCATTACTAAATACAGTGTTAGTCTGACTCTGCTTCCTAAGGGCTGCTGCATTTCTTTTGGAGCGTTCTCTTGATAAGAAGTAATTTCCAGTTTGTCTCTGGGTTCTATTGTTGCTCCCCTTTCATCTCCCCAAACAGTGCTCACTGCTGTCATTTCAGTCTTTCTTCGTTTGTTTGATTTCTTGTCCTGTATTACTCTGGCAATCAAGCTTTTCTTGTTTCTCTACTGGTCAGTTATGGAGACTGCTGTTGACCTCAGACAGATGTGGAATTCTTAGAGTGTTCTTGATTCCTCCTTGCTGCTGTCTCCGGAGAGAACACCGTGCTCCTCTCACGGCTCAGTGATGTCCAGGGTTTTATCTCTCTTCACTTTCCTGGTTCTGTAATTGAGGAAGTGAACTTACTGCTTTTTAAGTCAGTGTTTTGATTTTTATTTATTCATTTTTAAGTTTTTTGAGACAGGTTTTCAACTATGTAGCCTTTGCTGGCCCGATACTTGCTAGTTGACCTTGAATTGGGAGTGGTCCTCCTGCCCATGCCTCCAAATGCTAGACTTACCTTTGTGTAGTACTGTATGCTATGAACAAATCATTAGGGTGGAAGGAAGCAGATGAGCAGGGGTTGGGGTGGACATGTGGGCAGTGGGTGAGCAGGATGGTGATGGAGAAGGAGCTCAAGCGGAGTGCAGAAAAACGCACTTGCACATATGAGCATGCAAAATAGAAAACACTATTTTTCCTCAGATCAAACAGCTGCTGAGGGCTGGGGAAGACAAAGCATGTGCACTCTAGTCTGTCACCACCGCCAGTGACTACTTCCCGTTTTCCAGCTGTGTGCACTGTAACTCACGGCTTGTGGTCTGGTCGCAGATAACCTTTGTTTTCCAGACTTTTAGACTACCTACACTGCTAGAACACTGGTTCAGACCAAAACCTCCTCTTAACTTAGTCATTCAGCCCGTACATAGTAAATGCGCATAGTTCTCCAAGACAATGATAGGGTAGGGGCAGAGTGAACCACAAGCGAGGACTGAATTACTCCTGAGCCTTGTGTTCAGTGACTGAACCATGGCTGAAACAAGACAGGTGCGGTAAGTGGAGGAGAGCAGTAAGTTCCCAGAAGGAAACAATAAGCAGGGATTCGTGGTGCCCTGGAAAATTGTGTTGGAGAATCTGTTGTGGGGACTTGGTGCTTGGGGTAGGCTGGTGGTAGCTGAGTAAAGATGGGAAGAAAGGGAGAAAAGGAATCTCTTCTTTCGAATCTCAGCAGTACGTTCTAGGGGACCACAGTATAAAGACCCTACCATGGGGGACAGGGGTCAGAGAGCACAGGCAGAGCCAGGTGCTGCTGTCTCCTGTCATGGGGAAGCTAAAATCCTTTCCCATTTCTTTTTCGGACTTCAGTGAAACAGGAGGCTCCGGGAGGGTTATGGGCACAGAGGTGGCCTGATTGGGCCCAGATTTGAATGCAGTAGGTATGTGGAAGATGAAACGAACACGAGAAAGATGAGAAGCTGGAATACCACCCAGAGACTGTGATGTCACTTTGGTTTTCCCCAGGACAGGGATGCTCTTTGGAAAATGAACTCAAACTGTATTCTGAAGGTACAGCATAAAGGACTAAGAGACTGCAAGTACAAGGAATGCCCAACTGTAAGGAACCAGAAGTATGGAAATTAAAGGACGTCCACACAGTAAGTCAGAATTGGACAAGCACTCCAGTTCTGAGAGGAGAGAGTGAAAACTGGATGAGGACTTAGTTGTTGGGAGCATAAGCATGCGTCCTTGAAATGAAGATGCGTTTCTCCCTGTACTTACCTGCTTATCCCTTGGCCTCATGCTGGTCTGAACTGTTGCTTTGATGGAAGCCTAGTGTTTGAGTTCTAGCTGTGTTGATGGTCATGGTCTTGAAGCACCTGCTGAAGTTCTCAGTGCTTACTTGTCTTTCATATTTTTATGTACTTATTTATAGTACTGGGGATTGAGCTGAAGATCTTAACCTAGTCTGCTGCCCGCCGAACTACACCTGTACAATCCCTTGTATTTTGAGACAGCACCTCATTATGTAGTCGTTGCTGGTATTACCGGCGTGTGCCACTACACCTGGCTTAGCTTTTTAAAAATTTTATTTGTGATGTATTTATTTGGTAAGAGTAGTATTTTGATACATGCATACAGTGTGAATTCATGGCGCCCATCAACTTATTTGCCATTTATTTTGTGTGTTGAGAACATTGGAAGTGTCCTCTATTCTGACATTGTATTTTGAGATATATAATAAACATAGTTGACTATAGCCACTCTACTGTTCTGTAGACCAAGCTTATTCTTATTATCTAACTATAATTTTATATTGGTTAGAATAAGATTGTTTCTAATTTTTATTTCAAAAAGTAGAACAGTGAAGTTATTACTGAAAATAGAATTTAAGAATTAAATGTGTTAATTGTTTGAAAACATATTATGGAGCTTAGAGATGAAAAGTTCCATCAAAATACACTGACTGACTTAGTTTTGACCGTAGAGGGCATTATGCTTCTGGATGAAAAGAAGCAGTTTTCTGTATCTGAAATAATACTGGTGGTTATCAAATTGAAAGTAGTTTTTCAAGGAAGGATTCAGAAGGCTGTTAGTACTAATATAGTTAAGCATGGTTTATGGTAATGAACATGTATTCTGTTTTTATAGTTTGTGTACTCCATTAGAATCAAGTCAGCATCAAGAAGTAAGGACTCAGGTTAAATAGACCTGCTTTCCAGTAAAATCAACTGGTTAATACTAAGTTATTCACAGATAATTTGAGTGTCAGGCAAGATGATTGGCATTGATAATATTATAGAAAATGAGGTATATACAATTCTTGTTTTTATAAGTATAGAATTCATAAGAGAGGAGAAATCTCAAAGAAGTATTGCTAAGGAAAATACCATGTTTGTGTCAGTTTCATTAGTGTTGCAGCCTCAGACACCTGCAGCACACACAGCACATGAGTGCATGGCCAGTGTTAAGGCTTTAGGGGGTGGAAGTGGTTAAGATGAACTGACTGCATGATGTGCGCTGGGAAATGATGGGAACAAGGGTCCCTATTTATAAACTTTGAAGTATTACAGCTAAAAACTTTCAATAACTATTATTTTAGTTTGAAGTTGTTCTCATATTCACTGTACATAGTATCTTTTTAGTATAGGGACATTGTGTGTGTGTGTTGAGATAGGGTTTATTTGGCCCAGCTGTCCTTAAACTAATGCTGCAGCTGAGGGTGACTCAGACTCCTGGTCCTCCTGCCTGTATTTCTCAATTGCTGGGTTCATACGCACACCTGGGTTCTGTTGCTTTTTTTCTTTTAGGCTTTAAGTAATCCAGTTTAAACATGGCTTGTCTTTTATATATAAGGAATTGTGCTTATTAAGTAAAATTTTCTTAAAGAAAATTGGATAGGGCATTGTTCTTTCTTGATGTCCTCATTTGCCTTTTGTTCCTCATTTTTGTTATTTCTTGATCCTTCTATTTGTAATTATGCATTTTCTTTGGTGGGCATATACCTACATGCCTAGCTGTGGGCTGTGAGAATCGTTGAAGGTGAGTTTTATAGGGGAAACAAGAGGCCTGGCTTTGTCTGTCTGCCTCCTTCCTCATCATTTGGTCTCTTTCTCATCTGTAACGTGGAAATAAATGAAATGCTGGAGTGAAATGAAGTGTGTGTCTTTCCCCTCAGTTCTGATTCATTGCACTCAGTGGTAACAGTGGCTTTGGCAGGAATGTAAGTTAGTAATCATTCCTCTAAGGAAGAGCCTTGTTTTCAGGAGAAAGCCTTGGATCTGCTGACTTAACCTGGGCTCTGTTGTTCCCGAGAGCCCAGAGCCTTCAGTGGGAGGAGGAACTCTTCTAGCCTGCTGTCTTTCCCACTTATCTTGAAGATAGCGTCAAAGTCACTTTGTTTTCTTTGGTAATGGTTGGAGTTAAGAGTTGCTGATAGTTCAGTCTTTACTTTACTGGTGAAGTGCACAGGGAGGAAAAAAGACCACATGGTGTTATCTTCCTGTCCCTCTTTCTCTCCACCTGTGTCCAAGAGTTTGATAAACATGCAGTGTTTCCTGTGTTGGGATGCTGAAGCTGAAGGTTTCTAGGCTACCATAAACTTTTTTTGTCCTAAGAGACTTAACAGTTCCTTAGGGAAAGTCTCAAGTGTATAATCATCAGTAGTGTCTTTCTTAGGAAATATTAGTTCTCAGTGGTGGAGGTAACATTGGGTGGCAAGAGAGGAAGGCTTGGGAAAGGATATACCATGCTCCTGATTCCTCCGTATAGATAGGTATGACAAGATGGACTGAGCCTGGGGCTGTAGAATTGTTAGAATTGGATGGAGATCTTTGTACCAGTAATTCTAGCACTTAGGAGGTGGTGGCCAGCCTGGACTACATGATGAAACGCTGTTTCAAAATAAAAGGACAAGGGATATAGCTCAGTAGTAGAAACTACAAAGCATACAAAAAGGTGGAAAAGTACTTTGGGGAGTAGCTTTATGGCTACCATCTAGATGTAACTAACTGCATTTTACCCTATTTCCTTTATACATGTTTGCATGTGGGTAATTTTAAATGAGGACTTCTTTAGAGCATTTTTTCTTATAGTTAGAAAATGTGAAAGAAATCAATAAATGTTAGCTTTAACAACGGATTCAAGAAATTTCTCCCCTCTTAATAAATAGCACCAACTATGCTGTGTGGTATAGACAGGAAGTGGTGAGATTTAAAAATAAAATCCAAGGGTGAGTAAAGAAGTTTAATTGTGTGAACGCATCAGTATTTATCAGGTATATTGCAAGACTGTATTACATGTTTCTGAGATCTTGTACTGACGTCTAAATATTAAGGTTCCCATGACTCCTTGTAGGTTCAATAATTTGTGATCAGTCCAGTGGTCACCTGAGCATACAGCTGTTGTTTGACATGAATTGTTGAAACACATCTTTCTTATCCAGAAATGATATTTTTAAAGATGTTTACTGTCAACCAATAATTAAACACATTTAACTCTTCCTAATGTTTAAACATAATATGCAAGCATTCTAAAGGTGCTTGTTTGGTTTAATCTTAATAAAAGCCTCTCCGCTGACGCAAGAAACTCCAATCAAACCAGATCAGACCAAATTAAGATGCCCATGTTTAATAAATGCAGCACTCTTGGGTGGACCGAGACAGCATGGTGGGAAGAGGAGCCCCTGTAAAACCCCGAAGCCACGTGGTCTTTTTCTCGCTTAAGCCTAAATACCCTGTGGGAGTGGTCCTGGCCCTCACTGGGGAGGGGTCAGCGCTTGGCAGGCTGAGAATTGGAATCCAAGCACTTGGCAGGCTGGGGTGGCACTTCCAACTCAGTATTACAGGGCTTAAGCCGGTACATCTTTCCCACTGTACCTCATCTTAAGGTTCTTGTTATGTTCCTCCTCCTTTAATATGTGTTTAAGGGAGAATACTTTATATTCCTTTAAAAAATGTCAGCAAACAACACAGCTCCTCACATCTGACATTCCAGTGCCTCTGAAGGAAGTGATGTTCTTCTTTAGTTACTCAGTGCAGGGCAAACAGCTCTGTGTTCTCTTGCTGTTTCTTACGCTCATAGAAACGGTACACAGGCTTTCCATTTGCAAACACGGTTAGCAGACCAATGGAACAAACAACCAGGGGAAAGTGTTTGTTCTTACGTTGATGACAGATTCTGTGCATTATGATACAGGCTTTTCAGTATGACAGGACCCTTTGCCCAGTTTTGCTTGACCCTGGGTTTTAGGGTGCTGGATACTCAGTGGTCACCAAAGATCTGCCTGAGATAGTGGCTCCATGTTGTCTTATGCCAATGAAAGTGAAAAGGGCGAACTCTTGTGAGAATATGCAAAGTGCACACAAGCTTTAAGGTTTGTAGAACAGAGAGACAGTGAGAAGCTAAGGAAAAGAGATACTCCTGAGAGATGGAGGAGAGAGGAAAAACTCCTGTTTAGGGTTTTTGTAGGAAAACGGGACGAAGGTGGAGGCCCCTAGGCTAACATTGGTCGAACCAAAGGAAGCCATGTGCTTCCAGTCAGGGTGATGGTCACACATAGTGTTTGTTCTGTCTGCCGATTTGCCTGTCTCTGACTCAGGTTTTGTTGTTACTGACCTTGGCTTTCTGCTGTCAGTCACTAGGTAGCAGCACGAGTCTCTGTTTCTCTGTTCTCACTTTCTCATAGCTCAGCATGTAGCTTCTCCACGGTGGAGAGTTGCCTCTCTCATGGCTGCCAGGAAGGAGCTGCAGTGGTCTTGGTTACCTCATATTTAGCCCCATGTCTAGAGGTGGTCGCCTAGGTGGAAGCTTCTTGTTAGAAACAGTCTTTACCTAGAGCCTCTTAGTCAAGGTCACTATTGCTGTGCTGAAACACCGTGACCAAAAGCAAGGTGGGAGAAAAGGGTTTATTTGAGTTACATTTTCACATCATAGCCCATCATTGAAGGAAGTCAGGACAGGAGCTCACACAGGGTAGGATTTGGAGGCAGGAGCTGATGCAGGCCATGGAGGGTTCTTATTGGTTTGCTCCCCCTGGCTTACTCAGCCTGCTTTCTATAGAACCCAGGATCATCAGCCCTTGGATAACCTCATAAACAGTGAACTCTCTCCGACCCTACATCAATCACTAATTAAGAAAATGCCCTACAGGCCTGCCTACAGCCAGATCTTAAGAAGGAAGGCATTTTGTTCAGGTAGGATCCCTCCTTTCTGATGACCCTGGCTTCTGTCAAGTTCACATAGACTAGTCAGCACAGGCACTGTGCTTTATTCTGTGTTCCTCAAGGGCTTCCTGCTAGCTCCATGGGCAGCTGTCAGCAGCCAGAGCCCTGACCTGCCTCTCACCTGCCCAGCTTTGCTATCTCATGCTCAACTCCATCCTCACCTCAGTGTGCCAAACTCTGCTTTGTAACTCTCAATCTTCCTTTGAACCCAGCTCTGATCTTGGTGCAGTATATGTGAACAGCTTGCAGATTTCCCCGTGAGCTGTTTTTCCTGATACTGATGGAGAGTTGGCTCTTCATGAATGGGAGTACTCATTTAAAGAAAACCAGAAACCATGCGTTTGTATAATAGCTTGTAAAACCTAGGTAGAATTATTTAACAAAGCATACCATCATTTAATTCATGACGTGTGTGTGGAGAGGAGATAGCGTCTCCAATAGGTGTCCCATGGAACTGTTTCACATCAGAGCCTTGAGAAGGCTAGGCTGTTCTTTGGAGTACTTACCATCTTAGGATGGGGAGGGACTCTGGGTCAGTGCAGATGGCAGTCACTTTCATTGTCACATTTACTTCTGTCAGTGTATACTTCTGTCCTCTCCCCTGTCAGATCTGTATCTATTGCTGATTCTTCTCTTGTGCATTTTGAAAGAGTCTACAGTGTCTCATAATACCCTTGTCTCATATTTTCCAACTATAGCTCTAGTTTACCAATCATGCCATTGTAGTATTAACAAAATTGATATGCCATAAAAACATAAACTATAGAATGTTTTATATCAAAATTGAGTCTTAAAAATTTAATGTGAGAATCTTATCTTAGCTATGATAGAAATGATTGACTTTAAATCAGGTAAAGTATTTTCTCATACGCAGTAAAGGTGTAGATAAAAGCACTTAGGATTTCACTAGAGGTTTGGAGGGAAGGTGGCTAATTCACTAGCCCACTCTCAGTGTTTGGAGCCTTTTCTTTCTGATTACCATGGCATAGGTTATCTGTCGACAACATGTCTAAGCATCATCTTACACAGAAGTAGGAAAGAAAAATGGGGCCTTCTCTGCCACGCACTTTCATTTGGGCAGGAAAACCATTCCTGCAATCCCAATAGACTTTACCTAACTTACACCCATGAGTAAGAGCTGGTCAGTATTCATCCTAAAGTCAGGTGCTGATAAGCAAAGTGAGATTCCGTGATTGACTTAAAATATGGTGACCTCATCCCTGTAATTGGAGGAGGGTCCGACTGTCCCAGCTCAGCTCTATTGAGTATTAAGTAGTAGCTGTGCACTGTCATGAAGATGGCTGGGTGATGACAAGTACTGTCAGGCTAGGTGTGTGAAGACGTGTGTGCCTATCTCGTCCCAAGTATTTCTGTGGGAAAGTGAGATTTGCATGTGTCCTTTAAAATAGAAGCAGATTCGTTTGAGAATCATATGGTTCTGAAAATGCTGTTCCTTGATTGACACAGGAAATAGCAGTGCTTGGCTCTTAATCAATAAACTGCTTGCTCTACTTATTTTTGTCTTAAATATAGTCCTCGACTATTTTCCTCTGCTATATATAAATGATGGTATATGTATGAGTGTGTGTATGTGAGTGTGTGTGTGTGTGTGTATGCCGTGGCTGTCCTGGAACTCACTCTGTAGACCAGGCTGGCCTTGAACTCACAGATCTGCTTGCTTCTGCCTCCAGAGTGCTAAGATTAAAGCGTGTACCACCACGCCCAGTAAAAATTATAGTATATAATTTTGATGATAGTCTGTGATTGTTTTAAAATAATTGGTGCTTCCTCTTGTAGGTGGATTCTCAACTGTTTTCCTGGTGCGGACTCACGGTGGAATCCGATGTGCACTGAAGCGAATGTATGTCAATAACACACCTGACCTCAACATTTGTAAAAGGGAAATCACAATTATGGTGAGAGAAAAGTTCATTTTAGAAATCTGGCTGCATTTCTTTTTGTTTTGTGCTACAATAGTCACAGATTTTTAGACATTATCAGTTTATCCAAACTTGAAAAATCATTCAGTTGAATTATTATGTGGGAATTGGTAGTTGATTGCATTCAGCTGGGACAGAATGCAATGGCCGCCCTTTCCTTGCCTTCTCAGTGTGGGCTCCCAAGCAGCATGCTCTCTCCTTTCATATTCATTGAGTGTGGGGTATTGGGAGGAAAGAACAGTTCACGGAATTACACACTTTAAACATCAAGTTTAAAGTTTACCTGACAGTGTTACCTGCTTTTCCTGCATTGTAAGGCCAGTTGTCCCTCAGCAATGGAAGTATTACTAAATACTAGGCAGAGGAAAGGTGTCTTGATAGACTAGCAGAAAATCAGTGACCAAGGAAACAGCACAGCACGGTCTTGAAGCGACACATCCTTTTTCCGCATTCAGTGCTCTCTGGGCCTTCTGCTTCTCATGCTCCTCCCCTTTCCGTCGCAGTTTTTACCTGTGCACACCTGCATGCACGTGCATATGTCTTAGCTTGACTTCAGATAATAGAAAATGAATTAGTTAGCACATTCATAATCCTGTATATTCACTACCCTTGTGCAGTTTCAAAAGCTTTTCATAACCCCTAAAAGACCCTACCCACTTTCCTGTTAATTTCATTCTGTAAATGCAGTTGTACAATGGGTTTTCCTTTCTACTTCCCCCAATGCCTTTGATAGATATTTAGACTGTCTCTACTTTTTTGGCTTCTGTGACTAGCTAACTGCTGTGCACAGGTGTGTTACTGTCTTTGAGTCCTCAATTTCTTCCTTCCTTCCTTCCTTCCTTCCTTCCTTCCTTCCTTCCTTCCTTCCTTCCTTCCTTTCTTTCTTTCTTTCTTTCTTTCTTTCTTTCTGTTATATACCTATGTTCCTTTTCAAAAACTTCTAAGAAACAGCCAGTCTGTTGTTCATCAACTGAACCATGAATGTTCTTCCTGGCAGTGGGTCTTAATGCCTGTCCCACATAGCTGACCGCTGAGGGAGACTCTTAATTCCCGTCCCACATAACTGACTACTAAGGAGAACTCTTAATACCTGTTCCACAAGGCTGACTACTAAGGAGAACTCTTAATGCCTGTCCCACATATCTTACTGCTGAGGGCAATTTCTCATTTATATCAATGTCTTTATCAACACCTAAAAAATAAGGATATTTCTGTGATCTGATTCTTTGAATTTCTATTGTTTCTATTCCTTATCTAGTTTAGAGATGCTTTGAGACCTTTCAAAAGTAAAAATATTAGCCAAAAGTTTGAAAAAGAATTACTTGAACAAAATGGCAAAGTCTAGATTGAACTTTCTAACTCGAGCCTAGATGATGTAGTCCTCTGCCATACTCTTCTGCTTGGCAGCGTTTGTGTGGCTATGAGACGTGTGAAGTGATGTCTGTCAGCAGTCAGATTTCCATTGAACAAGGCGTTGTAGGGCGATGAGGCCTGTGGAGCTGTGGAGTTGTGGAGTGCTGCTTGTATTTATTTATTGACCTCTTTTCCACTGTATGATTTAACATGTTTTACATTTGGTAGTCCCAATCACAGACTACTTTGCACAGTTGAAACTAGGTATATTATTAATGACAGTACTTATAAATTCATTGAAGATAATTGTGGCCCCTTCCTGGATCTTCATGTGTGCTAAGCAGCAGTTACCCCTGAGATATCTCCGGCCTGGTTTATAGCCTCATTCTATGCTGATGACCATTTTGTTAAAGGAGGAAAATTTTTTAGATCTTGCATTTTGTTATTGCTTGAATACATCATTAGTGTTATCTTTAATTTGTGGCTCTTTTTCACACATGTTTTCTGGCCACTTCTTCCTGTTTTAGATTTAGTGAAAAGTACACGTTCCCATGAGTTGCTTAGGAAAACATGAAAGCTAACATTAGAACTTAATTCCTTCATTTTTTAGATAGATATAATTAGAGTTCTAATAATTTATTCTTCAATTTTAGAGGACTGTATTATGCACTTATCTTGGAAGTTTGTTTTGTTTTGTTTTTCGAGCCAGGGTTTCTCCGTAGCTTTGGAGCCTGTCCTGGGACTAGCTGTTGTAGATCAGACTGGCCTTGAATTCCCAGAGATCCACTTGCTTCTGCCTCCTGAGTGCTGGGATTAAAGGCCTGCACCACCATTGCTAGCTCAGGAAGATTATTTTTTAAATTAGATTTATTTGTGTGGATATATTAGGGGTGGCATGAGTGGAGGTCAGGGCAGCTTGTGGGCTTGGTTTCCTCCTTCCACCAGGTTGGTCCTGGGTAAAAGTCTTCAGCTTAGTGATAAGTGTCTTACTGGCTGAGCTGTGTGGCCAGCCCTTGGGAAGAGTGTTGCTTTTATCACTGGATTGGTTGAGCTTGTAAACAAATGGTTCTAGGTTGTTTATCCTGGATGATGACTGTCACATATGCATTCAATCTTCCAATGAAAAATTCACCATAGAAACTACTGGCTGAAATACAATATTCTCATGCCTTATTCTTACTTTTAGAAATGTATCAAGTCTACTTATTTAGCCTTACAACCTTTACTTGTAGAAGTTTAAGGTTTATATTTCCTAGTTTTAAAGGTTTCATTTATTTTTCACAGAAGGAACTATCTGGCCACAAGAATATTGTTGGTTATCTGGACTGTGCTGTCAATTCCATTAGTGACAATGTGTGGGAGGTGCTTATTCTAATGGAGTATTGCCGAGGTAAGTGCCTGTCCTCATTTGTAGTGCACGAAAAAGGGACCCTTTCATAGAGCGCTAGGGATGTGCTTTCTCCCAGTGCAGCTGCTACCTTGTTTTAGATGCCTTATTGCAATTTCAGCTTTAATAACTTAATTACATATGCTCTAAAAATTTATTTAAAACCTAATTGTAATTTATGGTATGACTGGAACCTGCAAATGGAGGATTAAGCAAAGTGATCATTGGGTTCAAAATAAGAAATATAAGCAAGTTAAGTTATACTTCTTGTTGTCTGTATATGTTTTTTTGTAATCTACCAAGAATTAATATTGTAAGATGTACTGTAAACACTAAATCTGTTACACTTAGGCAGTGCATGCTAGTTTTCTTAGTGTGAGTGTCCAGGTGTTGTGTGAGTATCCAGGTGTAGATGATTTTAGGATTTTTTTTTTTGATTTTTTTGAGACAGGGTTTTTCTGTAGCTTTGGTGCCTGTCCCGGAACTAGCTCTTGTAGACCAGGCTGGCCTCGAACTCCCAGAGATCCGCCTGCCTCTGCCTCCCGAGGATTTTTTTTTTATTTGTGTGTATGTGTGCTGGGGTTTGTGAGTCAGGACACACGTACACACAAACAGGAAGTCACAGGGTCACGTCTGAGAGTTGTTCTCTCCTCTGCCACATGGGTCCTGGGGATCAAACTCAGGCCTTCAGACTTGATGGTCAGGGCCTTTACCCACTGAGCTATTCTGCTGGCAATATGTTGTTTTTGAGACAGGGTATCTCAGTGGCATCTAGGGCTCTTTGAGTCGGCTGAGCTTCCTGGCAGTGATCCCCCGTTTCTTCCTCTCCAGCATTGTTATAGGTACCTGTTGCTACACTTGCTTCTCTGCCTGTGCTCTGGGGATCCAGCTGATCCTCATCCTTGTATGGCGAGCACCTTCCCAGCTGAGCTGTCTCTTCAGTCACTGTTTGCTTTTCTCTCTGTGAGACAGGGCTTCATATAGCCCAGGCTGCCCATGAACTCCTGATTCTCCTTTCTTTTAAGTTAGAGAGCCTGAATTTTTTAAAAAAGTGATTTATTTTTATTTTATGTTCATTGGTGTTTTGTCTATGTGTATGTCTGTATGAGGGTGTCGAATTCTCTGGCGCTGGAGTTATAGACAGTTGTAAACTGTCATGTGGGTGCTGGGAATTGAACCTAAGTCCTTTGGAAGAGCAGCCATCTCTCCAGCCCCATAAAACCTGCAGCATTTTAATATATACTCCTTACATTTTTAAAACATTCATTTTATCAGAAAATGTTTATTTAGACCTAACATGATAAATAAATGTTTACTTGCATGGCATGCCTTAGTAATAATAGCAAATATAAACTGTCCCTGACTCCTGAATGTCCTAATGGAGAGGAGAAGGGCACTTAGTCCATTCTCTACAAACATGGTGTCTTTACTTGGTTTTGTAAAAATAGAAATGCTTATCTGGTGTTTGAATCAGCAAGATTTGTTTCATAGGAGTTTTTAAATCAAAAGTGTTTTATGTAGGGCTGGAGAGATAGCTTAGTGGTTAAGTGCACTGACTGCACTTGCAGAGGACCTGGGTTCTATTCCCAGCACCCATGTGTTGGTTCACAACTACCTGTGGCTCCTGTTTCAGGCCTCTAACACCCTCTTAGGGCTCTCACAGGCACCAACAGGCATGCAGTGCATATGTATACCTGAAGTCAAAAGACTCACAAAATAAAAATCATCAACAACAAAAAAAGCAAAGTAATTTGTGATATGGCTCAAAAAGCCCAATAGCTGGTGTGGTGGTGCACACCTTTAATCCCATCACTAGGGAGGCAGGGAAGATGCAGCTCTGTAAGTTTGAGGCCAGCCTGGTCTATATAGAGGGTTCTAGGCCATCCATGGCTACATAGTGAGACTCTCTGAAACTGTCCCAAACCAAGCAGCAGCAGGAACAGCAGAAGCCCAGCATAGTCTATTAAGCCATGGGTTAATTGACAGCCTGTTGACGCCTTCTCTCTCCTGAGAGTGATTTAAGATGCACGAGATGTTGCTTCTCAGATTCTCCCTCTGTATTTCTAGGTTGTCTTGTAAGTGGGAGTTGGTGTTCTTAGCATGTGGAGGCGTGGAATGAGGGAACTGAGGGAGCCAGTGTAATATGGATCCTGGTAGGAGCAGGCTCTTGTGAGAAGCATTGCTGTGCTCCAAGGCAAGATGAGATTGACTCCAGTGTTACCTATGCTTAGCTTTCGGACGAAGTCTGTGTTTTCACCTTGTTATTTCCCATCCACAAGGGCGGCATGCAGTAGTGTACAGTTACCTTTTCTCTCGTACAGTAAGATTGTCCTGGAATTAGTAATTGTCCAATTTTTCACTTGCCTAATTTCTTCAGGTGTGTTATTATTTTAGCCCATCTTCCTCAGTAGAAATTCAAGTCTGTGTGGCAAGCTTAAACATGGTAACACTTGTGTGAGTTTCATTTTCCTCTCTCTCGGAAGCACTCTTCACAGAGATGACATTCTTCTGGCTGATTTTAGACAGGGTTTAGATGTCCCTTGGGAGTTCTTGATTTTCTCTATCTTTGACTCCTTTTTATTCCCCTCCCCAATGTTAGGTGTGGGAGTGAGCCCAGGGCCGGATGTATGGCTCTCAAGTGGACCACCTCTGGACTGCATCTCCACGCTCTTGGACTAATTAATTTCTCTTAAACTTTTTTTTTTTAAAGATTTATTTATTATGTATACAACATTCCTTCCATGTATGCTTGCTTGTCAGAGGAGGGCACCAGATCTCATTACAGATGGTTGTGAGCCACCATGTGGTTGCTGGGAATTGAACTCAGGACCTTTGGAAGAGCAGGCAGTGCTCTTAACCTCTGAGCCATCTGTCCAGCCCTTCTTAAACTTTTTGATATGAGTTTATGGGTGGAAATATTTTTGATATCTTCAATTTGTAAATATGTCTTTATTTTCCCTTTAAAGTACTAATCAGCTTTGATATTACTTAGCTTTTGAGGTCAGTTGAAATTGGGCACATTCGGGGCAGGGGATGGCCATAGACAAACACGTCTTTATTCTGTGTCCACATTTGATTGTTAATTTGGTTAGAAAAAAGATTCTAGCATAGAGGTAATACTGATGCAGGCATTGCATTGTTTCTTTTTCTCTCTACTAGTGTGATGATTGATTTTTTTTATGAGATTCATTTTCTGCATGGACACTATCAGGTAACTTCGCATTTATCTCCAGTGTATTGAAATCTTATAATTTGTATACTTCATTTATGCCAGTTTTGGATATTTTTTTTTGAGACAGGGTTTCTCTGTGTAGCCCTGACTGTCCTGGAACTTGCTCTGTAAACTAGGCTGGCTCTGAACTCAGAGATTGGCCTGCCTCTGCCCCCAAGTGCTGGAATTAAAGGCATGCACCACCTTCCAACTAGCTTTTGTATTCTTTTTGTAAGACACCAACCTTTTTCTCTTGTGTTCTTTCTGAAACTTGTTTGAAATGGATGTTTGTCTTCCTGTGGTGATTGTTCTTCTGGTTATCTTTCCAGTTTTTTTTAGTTTTTGCTTTTGTTGGAAGTTTCCTTAAGTATGTGTAAATGATGGTTTTCTATAGGATTTTTGTACTTTTGATTTATTATTTTAATTTATAGCAGTCCTTTCTTATTTTTCAATAAAATACCTGTTGCTCTTATTTTAGGTATAAATCTTTTTTTAAGTTAAAAAAATTAAACATTTGAAGTATTTTCCCTTTTATTCTAACTGCTCCCAGATTCTTCTGCTTTGTTACTCAGTCTCCCTCATGTGAGACGTTTGCTGCGTGTATCACAGATCGGAATGTACCCTCTAGATTGGCAATTTTATCTTAGGAGAATGAATTCAGAGGCCTGAGCAGGGGTTTTTTTTTTTTTTTTTTTTTTGGTCATATGAATCAAATAGATACATTCTTTTTCTCATGGGGTAGGAGTGTTTTGGAGGAGCAGAGAATGGGAGAAGGAATTCTGTCCCCTTCCTTCTTTTGTAGAAGTTCCTTGTGTAACACACACAGCTCACACACTGATTGTGTAGGGCTGAGCCTCAGTGGGAAGTAGAAGAATGTGCTAGGTAACCTGAGCGTGACCCGCTCCATGCTTTGGGGTTCTCGATGCTTACTGCCATTTTCTGTGCAGTACAGTTGCCTCTCACCTCTCAATTCATGTTTTGGTATTACTTGCTAGTTTTCTCATACATCACTTAAGAGTGCTTCTCAACTTGTGAGTCATACCCCCGTGGACTGAGTGACTCCTTCACAAGGGTCATATGTTAGATATCCTACATAGCAGATATTTATATATGATTCATAACAGTAGGAAAATTACAGTTATGAAGTAGCAATGAAAATAATTTTTATGCTTAGGGGGTCACCACAACATGAGGAACTATATTAAAGGGTTGCGGCATTAAGAAGGTTGAGAACCACTGAGTTAAAGAGATAGAGATTTCTGGACATCAATATGGTTATTTTGAATGTATTTCTATTGTTTTAAAAATAGAATATGAACAATTATGGCCATTTGTGTCTTTCTAAGTTCATTTTAGAAGCTGCTTTGTATTAAATCTTGTAAGTTATATCTCTATTAGCTTTTACTTGAAAATAAAACACTTGAAAATTTGGTAGCATAAAGCAATAGTTGCTTTTGATTGCTTGTGGATCTGTCTATCAGCTGCTGTGGGCCGAGCCTGACAGGGAGGCACTGCTGATTTGTCAGAGCCTGTTCACATGACTGTTTGGTAACTGTGATTGGTTGGAGTAGTTTTACTTCTTGTCTTTCTTGCTCTTGTTGGCTCTAGTAGGCTCTCCTGGGTAGATTTTCTTATGCAGATAGAAGCAAGTCCTGCAGAAGAGCCTGAGCTTTCTCTCTCTCCCCTTTTCCCAGTGAATCTGTTTCTCATTTGGATGTGAACACACACACACACACACACACACACACACACACACACGAATGACCCACTTAGTTAATCTGGGGTAGTTGTAAGAGCATGGTTGTAGGTTATTTGTTCGAGCGTGGGTAGCCAGCCGACTGTTGGCTACCACTGAACAACATGGCCATGTCTCCCCCAGCAGTAACTGCTCGGAGGTCTATGGCCTCAGGAAGCTTGCTCTGTTTATAGACTCCTGGCCTGGAGTTTCTGTCTTAACTACTGAATTGAAAGAAAAAGCTTCTCTGGCCAAGGCTGAGAAGAGCATTGTCCCAGGGTACAAACATAAATGGTAGAAGGCAGTTTGACAACCTGTCCCCGGAGCAACAAACCCTCTGTCTGTGTCTGTGAGCTCCACAGCTGTGAGCTTTTGACTAGGTTTGTAGTATCAGGAATATGGTTGACATGTCAGCCTGTACTGGTGGGATATGCTAAAGAGGCCACGGTGAGGAGGATCTTGAGTTGGAGCTCAGCCTGGCAGTAACACGATTCCCTCCTGTGGAGCAGGCCTGAGATCCCGTCAGAAAGCAGCTCGTCACCCTTCCACAGTAATGGCACTGTTGCAGACAGCCGTCTTACCTGCCAGGTCAGCGGCATGCATAGTCCACAGCTGGGCAGGATTATTGATTCTCTTTCTCCCAGCCCTATTAGTTATTACCAGGAATAAAGCTTTAGTGGTCTTTTTAGATCCCCTTATCTTACAATCAAGGCAGTGTTTAACAGTCAGATCTATAGTTCTCTTTGACTTTCAAGAATTAAGTATGCAATGTGGCTGCTGGTGTCTGAAGTGCCTCAGTCACACCTGTCTTTCTGTGCCTCCTCAGCCGAATCAGCAGCAGCTCTTTATCAGTAACTGTTGTCAGCAAATCCCTACCTAACAGAGATGTTTGAACATAACGTTCATTACCCACAGGTTCTCTTTGGCCTTGTTAATTAGTGATCATTCTGTCTCAGCCTAAATTGATCTGCTCCCCTTTCTTCCCATCCTTCCCTCAGTCTAAATTCAAGTTTCTTATGTGAGTTCTCTCATTCTTACTATGGAATGTTATGAATTATAGTCATGGCTGTGTCGTTTTTTATCTCGAGACACTATCTTCTATGATACTAGAAATCTTATTTTGTTTATCATACTTTACCCAGTACAAAACAGTGTTGATTTTTGCTTCAAATATATACCTCATTAATCATAAGGAAAACTTCAATTTCAGAAATGGTTAAATGTTTAAAAAAATGGCAAATAGTATTAGCAAGATGCTGTCTTTTTACGGTGCTCTTATTTCCGAGACATGTGTCAGATGTCATCTTAGCAGGTGTAAGCATCCTGGGGGAGGTCTGAGCTAGTGCTGGAAGGGCACTTTGAGTCTTTGTTTCTGGCGGACGTTATCAGAATGCATCCTCAGAGTTGTATCTTTGCTCAGCTGGGCAGGTAGTGAATCAGATGAACAAGAAGCTGCAGACGGGCTTCACTGAATCAGAAGTCTTACAGATCTTCTGCAACACCTGTGAAGCTGTTGCGAGGTTGCATCAGTGTAAGACTCCCATAATTCACCGGGATCTGAAGGTAAGGACCACGAGACACTTTTGTTCTGCACTTAGAATTTAGAGTGTTTCTTTCTTTCTCTCCCTGCTCCTGTACCCTCCCAAAGATCCTGTGTAGTTTCATTGTGTTTTGTCCGCTCTTTCCACTAGGGGATAAGGATCATGAGGCCTTTGGTGTTGGTTTGTGTGTGTGTGTGTGATAGCCAAGCTCATAGACAGTGCATGGCATGTAGCAGAGGCTCTTGGTTGTTTAGTAAAGAAGTGAATGACTGTTTTGACTGATTTAATACAATTGTATATCTTATGATAACAAAAATAACCAATGTCATTTAGAATGTTGGTTGTTGATAATCATGAAAGCCTGAAGTAAACTTTATTAGCATTTCAGTAATGAAAATAAGTAGGTAAATAAAAGATTTTGCCATAATATTTATTTGGTTCGTAATATATTCCAGACCGTGTTCTGAGTACCTTGGCTATTCTAACCTGTCATAGTAACTATTATCTTCCCTGTTTTCTGGCTAAGATAACCAGAGAGGGGAGTGGCTAAGCAAATTGTCCAATGACGTAAGCACTGAGTAAGCAGCAGATGGGACTTTCTCTGAACTGGCATTGTCGAATTCAAGATATTGGAGTATTTGTACTTTGTTTTAATTATTTTAACTTTGATCTCCAAGTTAAAGTATAAATTTAAATTTCTCTTTGCACTGTAGGAATTTTAAATAAAAATGGTGGTATAGGCTAGGCTTCTTTATCAGAAAGTGTACATTTGAAAAGGCCCACTGTCTTAGCTTTATTGAGACTTGATATGGTGGTGCCGTCAGTGTGAAATTCTGTACCTGATCACGTGCTTCAAACTGCAGTTAATTGTATAAAATTACTGTCAGACTTAATGTATAAGGTATTGATGGAATGTGAATGAAATTTATTTTTATTCTTGAATTTCCACCCTCCTCACCCAGCATAAAAAATAATCCCAAACCAGCAACACTTCTGGTCTTAAGCATTTTGCATGTGAATACTCAACCTATAGAAACCAAATTGAAATGGAATTTAAATATTTTCTATTACTCCTTGACTCCAGGTAGGCGGAAGTCTTAGGAATAGAGAAAGATGTAGATATACTCAAAGAAGATCTTGGCCTTCACTAGTTGTTCATATAGAGAATTTAGGAGGTTAGGGTTAGCCATTTTCATTAAACCTCTGGCCTTTTGGCTCAGCCTCTGAGTTCTGGGGTCATTCAGGGATGTACTACTGCCTGCTCTGGTTCATTGCCTTTGTTTGAGGTGTCTTATGTCTGTATATACATACATGTATGTGTGTATATATGTACACCAGGCACCCAATGAAAACAGGTTAAAAAAGACAATTTTAACTTTGAAAATAGTAATCAATTGATTTTCTTTCCTTAAGGTAGAAAATATTTTGCTAAATGATGCCGGAAATTATGTTCTTTGTGACTTTGGCAGTGCCACTAATAAGTTTCTCAATCCTCAAAAAGATGGAGTTAATGTAGTAGAAGAAGAAATTAAAAAGTAAGTGCTTACCTTTATTGCATTTTGTATCACAGGCATTTTGATTAACTTGAGTCTGTAGCCAGCTAGCTACATTAATACACATTTTATAAGATTCCATTTGTAGATTCCTTTATAATAGAAATGATTAGTATGTGACTAGACAATCTAATAGACAGTCAATGAATACCATGAATGAAATTTTTTGTCTATGTGGTAAACAGACTAATAATGAAACTTATAAAATAAGTGGTACTAGTTAATAGACCCATTAAGAGAGTTTTAAGCAATTTGAGTTAAAAAGATTTATTCTTACATGAGTATGAATGTTTGGCCTGTGTGTATATTCGTGTACCACATGTGTGTGTAGTATCTGTGGAGGTCAGAAGAGTGCCTTGGGTTCTCTGAATAGTTGGTGCTGGGAACTGAACCCTGGTCTTCTGCAAGAACAGAGTTTTAACCATGAGTCATCTCTCCAGTTCCTTAAGTGATTGTGAGTCCAGTGTAGTGTCTTTGTCTTTACCAAGACAGGACAGTGGTGCATTTGCAAGAGTAAAGAGCTCGAGACATGTTAGCTGTTGTTGCCAGAGAGTATCATATGTACTTGTGTGAAAGTGTAAGTGCTCAGACTGTATGAAGTTACTCTTTCTTTAGCGTCATATTGCAAAGCTTTTTCGGGTAATGTCACACAGCTTTTTATTTCTCAATCCTGTGCTTTCTGTGGTTGCCAGGCTACTGTGAGAACCTAACTTTGCTGCTTTTTAGTTTCAGAAAGTACAACTAGCAGTTTGTATTAGAGCACTGAAATGACACAGAGGACAGCGGTCCATCAGGATAGGACATAGAGAGGACAGCAGTCCATCAGTATAGGACACAGAGGACAGTGGTCCATCAGGATAGGACACAGAGGACAGCGGTCCATCAGGATAGGACATAGAGAGGACAGCAGTCCATCAGTATAGGACACAGAGGACAGCGGTCCATCAGGATAGGACACAGAGGACAGCGGTCCATCAGGATAGGACACAGAGGACAGTGGTCCATCAGGATAGGAATAGAGGACAGTGGTCCATCAGGATAGGACACGGGGAGGACAGCGGTCTATCATGATAGGACATAGAGGGCAGCGGTTCATCAGGATAGGCATTTTTAAGTAGTCTCCTTATTGCTTCCTCACTGATTCTCAGGGTTTGGGCAAGGAAGCTGTTCCGAGAGAGCTGGAGACTGACCCACTTGTGGGATGCAGTCATAGAGACTGTAAAGCAGTGACAGGTAGTGTGGACTATGTGTTTCACTCAGAAAACAGCCTAGAACCATTGTATTAGCTTCTATAAGAACAAGCCCATAGCAAACACAAATGTCCTGGAGAACCACAAGAGCAGAAGCCTTGCAGGTTAGCCTGTTGGGATCCATGTACATCACATAATTAAAACATCTTGTGGATGAAGATTTCTAGTGGCTGCTTGAGGTCTCCAGTATCTCTGGTCTGCTAGACGTTTCATTTGTTGCATTGTGGGATGCTCAGTTAAATTTTTGTGATGATTGTGATATGGCATGTAAGCTCACTAAGAATTCGT
Source organism: Alexandromys fortis (assembly GCF_014885135.2). NCBI lineage: Eukaryota > Metazoa > Chordata > Mammalia > Rodentia > Cricetidae > Alexandromys > Alexandromys fortis. The sequence continues at coordinate 45,905,477 of NW_026067949.1, forward strand.
ATCCTTTGTGGCTGAATTGAAGAGTTGATGGTCTGTTGAGTTAACAAGTATTTGTTCAGGGCCAAACCCTGGTTTTGGTGACGGGATATAATGATAGAAGCCTTGCCATTACGCAGTTTATATTCTAGTTCCTCTGTAATAGTATCATTCAGACCGTATTCACCAGTAAGGTATTAGAATGTTGTGATTTAAGATTCTTCTTGTAAAATAATGTATAAATACTAAAACCGAATCTCACTGTGATAGAGGTGGTCCATTTATATTATTATGAATTCTGCCTTCTGTGTTTTAGGGAAGCGTGTCTCATTTGCCCCTTTGTTTTGAATGTGTCTCCTCTGTTTCCCTCATGCTGCCAGGTACACAACTCTGTCATACAGAGCCCCGGAAATGATCAACCTTTATGGCGGGAAACCCATCACCACCAAGGCTGATATCTGGGTAAGGCTCGAAGGCCAATCTTTGCTCTAACCAGAGGAGTCGGAGTTGAGCTGCCTCCTGTCTTCTGGCTTCCCCAGTGACATCCTTTCTATGTGGAAAGGAGCTTCTCCCTCAGAAATAGAATGCTAGGATCTTCTAATTTAGGAGGTGGGATTGCCTACATTCAAGAAAGGGGGTACCTGTATGTTATGTAACTACTGCCCAGTAGTTTTTAGAATTTAGATCCTAAGTGAATGGTCACATTTTTTTTTCAGTTTTGAACGAGTGGAATTTTGGCTGATGGCAATATAGAAAATCTGGATGTGACTGCTAAGCAATTATAGTATAACTTCTGGAATATTTTATGATGTTTTTAATGGAAACTAACAAAAGTAAACCTTTTCTGAATCTAAACATGTTATTAACTACCCTTTAATAAAAATCCTTATCATTTAGTATATATTTATCTCTGGATTAATTATACCAACAGATAGTGGTAATTTATAGAAAAGCTTGTTTAGAATCTCACATCTTTTCAAGCTTGTTTTGTATTTAAAATATATTTTGGATTGTATTTAATAATTGTTTGTATAACCCAAATGCATTAAACAATAACTGTTAGCTGTGTTTGCATGAACATATTAACAATAGAGGAATATAAGTTTTTGAAATAATTCTAGAACTTAGAAAAGAAGTGTGATAGTTCTGATTTTTATTAATTAAAAAAGTATCTATTTTGTGTGTAAGGCTACATGTCACAACGTGTGTGTGGAGGCGCTCAGAGGACAACTTTTATTAGTTGATCTTCTTATATAGCATGTGGCTTCCAGCGATTCTGTTCAGACCCCTCGAGCCACTTTGCTAGCTCCACATGTATAGTGTGTGCCAGCCAGCACTCTCTGCTTGCTGGTTCCCCAGCCTGCTTCCTCCTTGGAGGGGAGGCCGCGGGAGCCCCAGCAGACAGATAGTCTTGCAGGACAATCATCTCTCTGTGATCTTCTCATTTGCTTATTGTAACACATTTTTCTTTTGTCAGGGATTCTTAAGGTAATTGAATTTTAAACTATGTAAGATTAAAGCAAATTGGAAGCAAGTTTGCTTTAGTTTTTTTGACATTGTGACAATTTCCTGTCCTCGGCATTAGCATCGGATTGATTTGATAACATATAGTAAATTTGAAGAGTATATGTAATGTAGAAAGCAAAGTGAGTTGCATCTTAAAGCAAACGTATTACAAGATCTTTTCTTATATTACAACATATTACAACGATCTTTTCTACCCTGATTTTATGATTCTGTTCGGTTCCATATTACCTGAGAGAGTTCCAGCAACACAGAACCCACAGAAACCAGCTTCATCACCACTCAGAAACCAATGGGAGTTGATGAATTATTTTTCTTGAAGCACACGATTATTATGTACTATTATGTATATTACTATGTTCTCTTAATGCAGAGAACGGGATCTTTTCTCATTTGTCACTTCTAAAATAGATTTAGTGTATGTGCAAATAGTCGTCAAAGATTAGGAAAGAATTAATATGGAGTCTGTTTGCCCATTCAAAAGAAGAACAGTTTCTGTGTCCATGGTGGTTGTCTTATGCTTGTCTTAGCACAGAAGGAACAGAAAAACACTACACTGTAGGTGTGTCCATTCACTTTGGTCAAGAATTGTGTTTGCTGGTTCTGGTTCAAGAAGATAAACTAATTAAAAGAATTACAGTGTTCAGGTGAAAGTAGTTATATAACATTTCATATTTTTGGCAAACATTTTTTTTTGAAAGTTTCCATTGTAGGTTATTTTTATCCTGACATTTAGGATGCTTAATAGAAATCCTGTATTTACCTTTTAGAGAAGAAAATTGAACACGAAGACGACCCTTTGTAAAAGCCTAATGGGTCCCTCTTGTTTCTTACATAATGGGACAATTTACTGTGTTTATACAATGCAATGTATTTCACGCATTTTTCCACCATTGCTGTCTTCTTTTGAAAGGGTTTATATACTAGGAAACACTTCACTTCTGAACTGCATCCTCAGACCTCACAGGTACCTTTAAAGTATGTTTTGATGCTCAGAACAGTACAATGTACAGCAAAAATTATAGGATTGTGGATAGAAATATAGAATTAATTAAAAATGTTTTTATTTATGCACATTTGTGTTTGTTGTCTGTGCTGGTGCCTGTGGAGGCCAGAAGAGCTCCAAGTGCTTGTGGGCTCCTGACATGGGAACTGAACTCAGGTCCTTTGTAAGAGCAGCACCTGTGTGCTAACTGTTGTGCGTCTCTCCAGGCCAGGGAGTTAATGTTTTTATTGTGTGTAACCTATGTTTTGCCTCTGGGTATGTGTGGAGGTCAGGGGGCAATTTGAGAACAATCTTTTCCTTCCAGCACTTGAGTCCTGGGCATAAACTCAGGCTATCAGGGTTGTCGCCATGGGCCTTCACCAGACCCACCTTGCTGGTCAATGAATTGATTTTTATGTTATGAAATAATGACCAGTAAAATTTGCTATTGGTGTCTTATTGATGGACAGCCTCAAAGGACTTCAAGCCTGTTTTATAGTGAGGTTTAGGAAAGTTTGTTAGAAGAGCCTTCGTTTTCCTTGTAAGTTGATGTATGACCTGCCTTAGTCAGGGTTAGTGCAGCTGTGACAGACACCATCACCAAAAGCAATCTTACAGCTTTGGAGTTCATCACTGAGGAAGCTAGAACAGGAACCTAGAGGCAAGAATGGAAGCCGAGACCACGGAGGAATGCTACTCACTCGCTTGCTTACGTCATCACCAGCCCAGGGGTGGTCATCACCCACAGTGGCCTGCACCCTTCTCCATTAATCATCACTTAAGAAAATACCCCCATTTACTTGTCTGCCGGCATTCTGAAAGAAGCCTCTTCTCAGATGTAGCTTGTCCCAAATAGGCAATACTAATGAGGACAGTACCAAGTAGATAATATTTCCTCCAAAAGGAACCAGCCAGGCTTAATTTTAGTGACTCACGATCCAGAGTAGCTTATCTAACTGATTGCAGATGCAGCCGAGAAACCCTGAACTATAAAGCTAAAGGCTTTTAAGAAACATTGAACACGTTAACTTGGTTAAGTAATAATTGGATCCAAAACAGGAACATTCAACTTATTTGTTTGAAATAGCATGTTTAACTCTCAGCTTTCTTGTTCATGGAGCCGCTTATGTTAAGCAAGTGGTCTAGCACTTAGCTCCGTTCCCAGCTCTGGTCTTGACTGTTTTTATGTCTGTGACTGATTGTTGAGTCCTGACGAAACTCCTGTTTCTTTGTTTTATAGGCCCTGGGATGTTTCTTATACAAACTTTGCTTCTTCACTCTTCCGTTTGGTGAGAGCCAGGTTGCTATCTGTGATGGCAGCTTCACCATCCCAGACAATTCTCGCTACTCCCATAACATACATTGTTTGATAAGTAAGTACTGGGAAAGATGTATGGAGTGTTCTTAAAGATAGATACTGTAATTTAGGGCCTGCTATTTATATTCTTTCTTAAATTTTGACTTTTAATTTCATATGTTTATAAATTACAGTAAAATTATTTAAAAATGATTATTCACCTGTACAGAGGTCAAAGCAATCTAATTACCAGTGAATACAGGATATTTTTAACCTCCTCAATACGAATTAATAGCAATGACAGCAATTACATAATTGAGACAGTCAGAGTTACTAGGAACACTCATAACATTTAATTCTTCAATTTTTGTATCTTTGAAACCAAATATCCATGTGGTTAATAAGTAACCAGATTTCCTTCCAGCCTTTTAAAGGCCTTTGCTTGCTTTTAAAAAGGTACCATAATGTAGCATTTTGTCCACGGACATTGTAAACTTCAGAAGGATGTTTTGTGAGGAGGAGACAGTCATTAGACAGAAGGTAATCTAGGCAGTGCAGTCCTGAGACAGCGCTGACTAAGCGCCTTTAGGATTTCCACTGTTTTCTGCATCTTTTTTTTTTTTTTTAATTTTGGAAACCAGAACGTTTATTTTATGACAGATCGAAATCCTCAAGATGAACTGGATGCTGCAACAGCTGCCCTCTTGGGTTTAGGGGTTGTCCCTTCACGGAATCCATGCCTGAATCTTCGGTAGACAATTTTTAGGTGCCTCATCCGCCCAGTCCCGGTAGTGTTTCATCTCTTAGCCTTGGCACTCCAGTTATACTTTCTCTTGCGCTTGGCAGGGTAGCCGTATTTGCCACAGGTAGACTTCTGAAGGTGGTAGGCCTTAGAGCCACAGCTGCGGCACAGCGTGTGCGTCTTGTTGCGACGCTTTCCGAAGGATGACTTTCCTTTCGTCATCTTGCTTCTGCCGCCGAGGCCAAAGAGACCGGAAGAGACTGTTTTCTGCATCTTGAACAGACGTCTATGCCTCTGTGGCACAGAACTGAGTGAAAAGTTAAATTTATTTTATATTTATATGATACAGTTTTTAAACTTAATGAAAATAAATGGAAATTGATACTTTTCTTAGTCACCTAGAGTGTGAACAAAGAGAACAAAGTCTTCATTTCTTCTCTTAAAGCTTTACATAAGTAAAATATTTAAATGTGTTGAAAGAAAATTGGTATGAATTTAATCATGTGTCTAGGGTGTAGAAAATATAGACTGTCGATTCTAGGAGATATAAGAGATAACCCCGTGATATACAGCTTTAAATTTTTAAGTTTGCCCATATGGCATCCGTGTAATTCTAACACTGGGGAGGCAGATGCAGGAGGACACAGTGCTCAAGTCCAGGTCACTCTGCACTATAAAGGGAAAGACCCAAAACAACCAAGGGCTGGGTGCATGTTGCTTAGTAGTAGAATGTTTGCCTAGTAGGCACGTGGCTCTGGGTTCAGTCGATGGCACTGCTCCCACCAAATCCCCCAATTCAGTAATGCTCGCATAAATGATGAATTGCAAATAACACTTGTTACTTATTTGAGAAGTAGTCGACTTTCCTAATGCATGGGCCTTGTGCAAATCAAGGAGATGGGGCTGCACATTAAATTAATTTTGTCATAATGTCCAAGAGAAAAAGGGACATAAATGACTCTTAAAGCACAGAATTTATGTGAAACAGATTTCTTCACAGATACTGGAAATTGGAGAATTACATCTGCTTGACACACACAAAGTTCTTTGCATTACATAGAATGCTTTTCTTAGGCTAGGGAACCAGAATAATCAAGGGGGAAAGGGAGCAGCTGAAGCTTGGCTGTTGCACTGCAAGTGCTCACACTTAAATATGAGAGCCTTAAATATATGAGCTACAGGAAACACTGAGAGTCCACGGTCACGGACTAAGACAGAGCTACAGGAAACAGTGAGAGTCCACGGTCACGGACTAAGACAGAGCTACAGGAAACACTGAGAGTCCACGGTCACGGACTAAGACAGAGCTACAGGAAACAGCTCCCGTTTCTGCAGGAGCACTTGCTCTTGCTGCTCCTCTGCTGGGCTGTGGAAAGAAAAACTTGGGTTATGGAACCCTGAGCAGGGATAAGGAGGGAATGAAGAAGACAGACATATGTACAGAGAAGCTGGGATCAGTGGTCAGGACTGTGATGGAGAAGCCTCAGCACCTCTGTCTGTCTGTCTGTCTGTCTGTCTGTCTGTCTATCTATCTATCTATCTATCTATCTATCTATCTATCTATCTATCTATCTATCGTTTTTATTGAGCTATATATTTTTCTCCACTTGCCTCCCTTCTACCCACTCCCATAGTCCCCATGATTCCAATTTACTCAGGAGATCTTGTCTTTTTCTACTTCTCATGTAGAGTAAATCCATGTATGTCTCTCTTATGGTCCCTCTTTGTTGTCTACGTTCTCTGGGATTGTAAATTGTAGGCTGGTTTTTCTTTGCTTTATGTCTAAAAGTCACTTATGAGTGAGGACATATGATATTTGTCTTTCTGGGTCTGGGTTACCTCACTCAATATGATGTTTTCTAGATCCATCCATTTGCCCACAGATTTCAAGATGTCATTATTTTTTTCTGCTGTGAAGTACTCCATTGTATAAATGTACCACATTTTCTTTACAGCTGACCAAGGAGGAGGGTTTATCTAATCTCAGTAGGAATGGTCTTCATGCTCTAAATATTAGTCTGGGAGTGGTAAGAGGAAGCTATAGAGGACATTTTCTGAAAACACCATCAACATCACACTCTCCCCCAAGGAAGGCTTTGCCATCCTTCTGAGCCTCATCTGGGGACAGCTTTGCCATTGCCATAGGGTTGAGGCACTGGAGTTCTTAAGACAGCAAATTTAATCCTTATAGCTGAACTCATGGGTGTAGTACATCAGCATTTGTGGAAGTACTATGACGCACACTTCTTCAGCATGCCACTGCCCCCTAAACTCGTGCTTTCCAGAGATCTCTTCCTGTGTGCTGTGTAGCTCCTCACACGCACCACTACCTGTGTAAGGGCGCTAGGCCTCGGCTTCAGTCTCCATGGTTAAGTGTCAAGCAGCATTGTTTGCTCCAGTTTTCTGTGGCAGCCTCCAGTCAAGATGGAGTTTCCTGTCTGGGCAGTCTGAGTTATGGTCCGGGTACCTGTGACTTGGATTTCAGTCGTCTCTCATGACATTCCTCTAGCTTTTTAAAATAGGACTTCTATTTTAGTGTGCAATTTTGTAGAATGATTTTTTTAAGAAAATGAGCAAATATACCGCCATTGTATTTGAATAAATATTAAACTCTTAACCCTCTGTATTTTATATAATAATGTTCTCAAAAAGATTTAGGAAAACAGAAGCATGAAATAATTAATCCCTATTAATTGTAATGCCTAAAACTAGGGTGTGGGATTTAGTTGCTTTGTTCTCTGGCTAGTTTAGTTCAGTGTTGTATTGAAGACATTTTTACAAACCATTGTAGCTGTAACTTTGTTGCTAAGTATAATGTTTTAGTAATAATTGAATGTACAGTTTTGTTGGCGATCTTGAAATGTCTTAAAGGCTCAGTGTTCTCTTTGACCAGTAATTTGCGAAAGACTGAGCAGCTTATGCCTTGCTATGTGACTTTATTCCTAACTAGTATTGAGTTTCTCTGTGTTTATGTGTACCCCCATATGTGTGTGGGAATGTGTTTGTGGAGTACTGTGGTAAGCATGATAATACTGTTGATAATTTTAGACTCAATTGGAGTTTAATTAATCGGCAGTTTACTGTGTAGCATATGCTTCTTTTACTTGACCATGAATGTGAAGATTTTAGTTTCTGATATCAATTTGACTATGCCAAAAAATGAAATAAACTAAATATACTGAGTAAATTAAAATTTTCAAGTAAATTTGGTATATAAAACTCCTGTAAGTTTTAAAAACAGCGGTCAGGGAAATGGCTCAAGGATAAAAATGCTTAATGAGCAAGGTCAATGCTGCTAGAGTTCCTTGTTCAGAAGCTGTCATGGAAGGAGAGGACTGACTCCTGGAAGTTGTCCCCTGGCCCACATGTGTGCAGGTGCACACACACATATACACATATACAGTTTTCAATCCCAGTAGTATCTCTCCTTGTTATATTTGGAAGAGAGGTGCTGCGCTTACCTTTGTCTAAACACAGGCATGCATCTCCTGTTCTGTGTGATTGGATCCTCACTACTAATTTAGTATTGGCTGTGGAAAGAATAAACTTTAGCTTTTAAAAATATATAAATCATATTAGATGGATGATTTTGTATTTTTATAATCAAGCTCATGATTTCCTGATACAAGCTAGGCTTTGTCGCTTGGAGTCACTGTTTACCATTCTTTGTTCAAGGCACTAGGTTTAGAAAGGAGTTGAGTCCGTTTTGATCTGTAGCTCCAGTTTAGTCCCCTGAACGTGGACTCTCACTGTTTCCTGTAGCTTAGTCCGTGACCGTGGACTCTCATTGTTTCCTGTAGCTCTGTCTTAGTCTATGACCGTGGACTCTCAGCTTTTCCTGTAGCTCTGTCTTAGTCCGTGACCATGGACTCTCAGCTTTTCCTGTAGCTCTGTCTTACTTAGTCTGTGACCGTGGACTCTCAGCTTTTCCTGTAGCTCTGTCTTAGTCCGTGACCGTGGACTCTCAGTGTTTCCTGTAGCTCTTAGTGCTGTGAATGTGGACACTTGCTGCTTCTCTAAAAAACTTGAGAATAGCTAATGTAAATTTTCATTTCAAACATTTGACATGGTTAAGCATTGGAAATATTTTAAGGGTAATGAAGTAGAACTGGCCATGGAAATGTCTGTAGTTACAGAGTTGAATATAAATTTCATCCTCAGGGAAGCGAAATATAAGTTACTCAAGAAATAGATAAATGTTAGTAAATGGTTATTTTTGGTTAAACGGAATATCTCAGGGACTTGATGCATGCTGTAAGGTTGATGTAAATATGTTGGTAATACATATACAGAACTGCTCAGACCTCTGACCATGATGATGAGAAAGAATATTGAAGCCAAGAACTGTGGTCCATATTGATAGTATGTCAAGGAGGCATTTTTAAAATCTGTAGTGCCAATCCTCTGCTGCTCTGCTAGATGAATATAACGTGCATACTTAGCCTTTTCTCAGTCATGAGGATAATTTCAAAATAAAGGAAAGTAAAGGTATTTTGCGTTATAGTGAGAATTATTTTAAAGGGTTCTTCTAGGAGAACAACCTCTTCACTGTGACCCCTGGAGCTTTCTTAAATAATTAAGTATTCCCTAAGTTCACTGGTTTTGTATTGTTAACTCACGTTTGTTCTGTGCCACTTTTTCAAGAGTGTAAGCACACCTTCCATCCATCCAGGGCAGACATAGATGTTGTTACCTGCCACTGTAATGTGTTCACGGTTAAGTTCATTTTGTAGGAAAAGTTTCTGCCATTTCTTCTAAGCATTTCTTCTATGTCATCTGGAATCACTGTTCTTAGGCTAGAGAGATTGCCCCTCCTGTAATATGCCTTTCTGTACTGCTTGTCTTCAGTCAGACATTGAACGTTTTGACCTGTTATTACAGGGTTCATGCTTGAACCAGATCCGGATAACAGACCTGACATATTTCAAGTGTCCCACTTCGCATTTAAATTCGCCAAAAAGGATTGTCCAGTGTCCAACATCAACGTAAGTACTTTTCCAAGTAGGAAAGACTTTAAAATCCTTTAATTATATGTGTTTACATGTACATGCATGTGCTTTAAGAGCTTCTTGTTTTCTGTCAGGTGGTCTTGATAGTGTGAGATGCTGCTTGTGTCGTAGGCGTCAAGCCTGAGCCTTCACTCAGGTGTTCTGGAGAGCTTCAGCAGGATATTTTGGATTGTGGAGAGAGACACAACATGACATGTCAGTCACAGACCATAGGCTGTTATTAAGTATTGAAGTATTTGATAGCAGAATTTTAAGTGTTTTGAGTTTTAACCGAGAACTGTGATCAGACATTATTGAGGCAGACTCTAAGCACAAAGTTAAATGAGAAACTGTGGGACCCTTTGGTGTAAATAGAGACGGCATTGTGCAGGGAGAGCCCTGACTTCAGAGATTTCTTTTATCACTGGCTAATTTATATTTTATGGTGGCTGATCCCCTTCTCCTGCTGTAAATCTAGGATAGCAGTTATGATTATAGCTAATATACAGCCCGGGGCTAAGCCAAACACAGTGCGCATTTGGGAATGCTTGATTTTACTCAGAGGCTTTGGTTCTTCCCTCCTTCCCTCTCTCCCTCCTTCCCTCTCTCCCTCCTTCCCTTCCTCTTTCCTTCCTTCCTTCCTTCCTTCCTTCCTTCCTTCCTTCCTTCCTTCCTTCCTTCCTTCCTTCCTATCTTTTTTTCTTCTTTTGGCAAAGTCTGTCTCTCTCTACATAGTCCTGGCTCTCCTGGAATTCATTACATAGACTAGACTGGCCTCAAACTCACAGATATCAGCCTGCCTATTCCTCCCAGAGTGCTAGGATTAACTGTGTGCTGTTACGCCTGGCTCAAAGGCTTTGGCTGCTTGTCACTCCTGCATACTACAATGAACTGTACATGCCAGATTTCTGCGCCTTTTAATGCCCAATTTCTGGGTCATCATTGATTTTAATCTATGATGAACACTGTAGAGATCTTTGTGTTCTGGCTTATGTTTTCTTCTTGTATAACGTGGAAGAACTTGTGGTAGCTGTGTCTTTCTGAAGCCCTCACTGTATCACTTAGTATCTCTCTGTTGCTGCTCTGCTGTTTCAGTGAGCAGAGCAGCCTCTGTTCGGCTTATGCTCACAGTTACCTGTCATATTTACAGTGTGATTGTTGTCCTGGTTGTGTAATTATTTTCAGAAGTATGAAATATCAGTTGTATAAACTGTGATAAAATCTTATTTTAAACTCAGGATTTACCTAAAAGAATATTGCATACTGTAATGCTGTGTTCATCTTCTAGAGATTTCTGTAGAAAATCAATATAAAGATGACATTTGTGTAATGTGGTATTTCTAGATTACATCTGGGGAGTATATCTGCATAATCTGTAATATGGGTCATGAAAATAATAGTATCTCAGTCAGTGTTTCAGAGGTTTAGTAGTCTATCTATAGTCTAAAAATTACTACAACTTAAATTGAAAACTATGTTTTTCTTCCCAGAATTCTTCTCTTCCCTCAGCTCTTCCTGAGCCAATGACTGCGAGTGAAGCTGCTGCTAAGAAAAGCCAAATGAAAGCCAGGTGGGCAAGACCCTGCTGGTGCCAACAGGACCTCTGTAAAAGAAAAGGCTGTAGTTCTCATTTTGACTGTAGCAATTCCTGTGTCCCAGATGCTGTGTTGTCCAATCTGTGGTTCCATAGCTTACATTGAGAGTACAAAATAAACTTCCACAGGTGCTAAATACCGGGTGTGACGCCATTCTCATGTGAACGCTCACCCATCTGTGAAGGTGGAATGCTCACGGCTGATGTGGTAGCGGGTCTTGCCTTCTCTGTGGGATTGTGGCCATTTTCATCACTGACAATTCTTAAGATTTGACTTACTAGCTATTAAATCAATTGTTTATATTTAAGAAAAGAAACAATAATTGCCACAGGTCATTAGTGTATATAGCTTGTAGAAGTTATATGTGTATATAACTAGAAAGCCTGGTAAAGAATTACATTTGAAGCCTTATTTTTCAGTTATTTACTCTATTGATAAGTTTGAATTCTATTATGTAGGTTGAAACTTAAAATCTGAGGCTGGAGAGATGATTAAGCAATTAAGAATTCATGCTCTTGTGGACAACTTGATTATCTTAAAAGGAGCTGTAGCTGGCTGTATATATAAATGATCTTACTGTTTTTGTTACATTTTTAGAGGACTTGTACTGTACCATGCTGAGTATCCATCTTTCACCCCCGACTGCCCCCCTTCCACTTCCCATTCAGTACCCCTTCTATAATAGGTTCATGTCTTCCTCTCATGATCCTCTCATGACTGACTGAGTTCAATTAGGTTACCAGCCCTAATTTTTTGAAATCTCTGATGCAGTTTTTTCCCCCCCTTTTGGGAAGATCATTGTTAGTACAGCTCCCTCTTGTGTTACATGTAGGTATTGTGAGAGAACTGTAGGTGTGTGTGGTGATTGCAGGAGCTGTGGGCTTGATAAACCATGCATCTACAATTTTAGGTGTTAAATCATTTGAAATAATATTAAGTGAAGTCGTCAAATAAATATTTTTGGAGAAAGTTATCGAAAATTCTATACTGACTTTATAGAAAGATAAGTTGAAAAATATGTAATTTCAAAATTATATTGGTCCTGCACCTATGCCTATACCTTCAATACCAAGTGAACTGAGTGGCTATCAAAAAATAAAATAAAAAAGAGCACATGAAGTTGTGAGGGTAGTAGGGAAAAAAATTGGAGGGGAGGGAGTGGGCATTGGATTTGATCCAGACATATGATATGCATATATGAATATTAAACATAAACTTACCTGTTTTCTGGTTTTGTTTGTTTGTTTTGACAGTTCACCTATGCCTGCTAGTCACGTTGCTTTCAAAATTGTGCCTACCACTTTACTGACTGCATTTGGGGCTGAAACTGAGTCCCAGTCCAGATTTCTCCTAACCCTCATCTGATGTTGGAGGGAACAAGGGTTGGATGTGAGCAGACAGCCTTGCCTGACAGCTCTGATGTCCACTGTCTCACTGCCATGGGAGAGCCCTTTCCTTTTTCTGAGTCTGAGCTAGGGAGTTATTATTACTTCTTGTGTCTTTTAAAAGAACTGAACCTCAGTTTTATCCGTAACCTGATAAGAAGATTTCTGCTTATATTCTGTCAGTCTCAGGCTGCCCATTAATCTCGGGGGTCGGATTCCTTTTCTTCCATTTGAAGGCTGACTATGAACAATTGTACAGTTTCAACAACTGTGGCTGGCTGTATTTTTTTTTTTCTACTTTACTAGTTTTATTAAACATATATTCTGAGGTGAATACTTAGAAGGGATCCAAAATGACTAATGTGGTCATCTGTAACTCTAATGTATAGAATGAATAGTAACTAGAAATAATCTTAATATTTGGAATAAATTATATTTTTCTATTATAGAATAACAGATACCATTGGACCAACAGAAACCTCAATTGCACCAAGACAAAGACCAAAGGCCAATTCCACTACTGCCACTTCCAGTGTGCTGGCCATTCAGAGTTCAGCTACGCCTGTTAAAGTTCCTGCTCCTGGTGAATTCAGTAACCACAAGCCTAAAGGTAATTAGCTTTTGCAGTTCTGATCTCTCCCGACAGTTATCATGGTATGGATAAACGCGACGTGGTTTGATTCCTAAAGCATAGAACACACACTTTAAGAAATGGGGCTTGATACGTGGCTCAGTCGGTAAAGTACTTGCCGTGCAGGCATGCGGACCTGAGCTTAGATCCCAGCACCGCAGTACAACAGATGGGCACAGCACTGTGCTCCTGTAACCAGTGTGGGGCATACAAACGCGTGGGACCATGGTGGGCGGGTTAGGGGCTAGAGACAGGCTGGTCGTAGGTTTGCTAGCTAGCCAATCTGACTGAAATGAGAGCCCTAGATTTAGTGAGAGACTCTGTATCAGAAGATAGAAAAGGTGGGAAAATGACTGCAGAAGACACTGAACCCCTCTTTGACCTCTGCATATGTGTGAGCACACCTATATAGACAAGTGTGCACAGGCACACATATCCTGCTCCCTACAAGAACCTGTCTATTGATGTCTAATAAGCTGGACTACTTTGTTCTGAAGTTTTAAAGGTAAAGTTACTAGTAACTTAAATATATATAGAGAAATATCAGGGTTTTTTTTGATATAGAAATGGAAGCTCATCTTTGAATCATCAGCTAGTAGGTTTGAGGGTGGCAGTAACAGGTGTCGGAGATCCTGTGTTGTACTGGGCAGGAAGTAGCTTACATTCCATAGGGCATAAGCCTCTAGAGCCCTGGTGAAGGAACCATATGGGTATCACGGTGTAAGCACTGTTCTTACTTGATTTTGAGAAATTGTTTTTATAATCTTAAATGCATTATGATAAGTGTAATACCAAAAACCTCCTCACAGGGAACTGTCTTTATGACAAAGTAAATTTAATTTCTAAAGATGTCAAAGATGTAATCTGCAGAATCACCTTCTATAAACCCTGATTCGTGCAATATTTCCTGACAAATCTGTCTTGTTTTAATGTTGAAATGTTTTTATTACAGATACTGTAGTGGGTAAGATCACATATTTTGACTCATGAATGTTATTTGAGTTACATTTCTCCCATTTTTAAAACTAACATATCTAACAAAATATGAGTACCTATCTAATAGTATCTAATAGAAGTTTAAATGACGGCTTACTGTAAGGTCTGGTCCAGTGATGCTATGAAATGATGACTGTTATTTGCTATTGTAAGTCTGGCTCAGAGAAGGGATGTTTATCTTCACATTACCTGGCATATTGCTGCAGTGAGTTTGTGCTATTCAACTGGAATATTAATTCCACGGGAAAAAAAGATGATGACATTTTGTATATAATTTCCATTTCATTTAGAAATTATTTTTTGTATGTGAGTGTTTGGCTGCATTGTATGTTTGTGTACCAGGAAAGGGCATCAGATGCCTTGAAACTGGAGTTACTGGCAGTTATCAGCCACCATTTGTGTTGTGGGAACTGACTTGATCTTGTGATATCTTACTCCCTTACTTTTAACTGTGGGAAGTATTCGGGCATATGGAAAATTCCATCTCAGGTAGACATTTGGTGTTCCCTCTTTCCTGCCTTCCCTGGTTGGACATCTTCCTAGTCTTGGTTTGTCACTAAAGTGTGCGCATCCCTGAGCTTCCTCAGCGACAGTGTTTGAAAGGACTTTTTCAAGGATTTGGGTATGGTGACCGTTTCTTTTCCGGTTGCTGCGATAAAGTACCCTGGCAAGAGCGGTGTAAGGGAGAAAGGTTCCTTGTTTGTTTTTCCTTCACAGTTCGCCATGGTGGGGAAGACATGGCAGCAGCCAGGGGAGGCATGGTGGCAGGAGTTGAAGGCTTAGTGGTCACATGGCATGTGCACTCAGGAAACAGCGGGTGAACAGAGGGGGGCCGGCCTATAAAGCCTCGAGGACCTGCTTCCAGTGGCCTACCCTTGCAGTCAGGTTCCATCCTCGGGGTTCTGCATCTTCCCAAAGAACCCAGTGCTCAATTGCAGGAGCCTGTGGGAGAGCATGTCAGGTACTCGAGCCACAGCAGCCGTGTGTGGTGATCATGCGCAGAGTCCTTAGGGTTCTGTAGGGAAACAGGAATGGGACATGTTATGGATCTTGATTGGATGGGGTTTGGTCTTTAATTTTTGGAGTTCTTTATAGATTCTAGATATGTGAATTTCTTGTTAGTGTAAAAGTTTTCTGTGTCTAGATAGTATCTTCCTTCTGTGCTGCACAACATCCTTTTATTTCCATGCAGATCTGTCTGTCATTTCTCAGGGTGATTGCTGTACTGTGAGAGTTCTTTTCTCCTTGGTTCTGTCCCTCCCTCCAATTTATTTATGTTAATTTTATGTGTGTAGGTGTTTTTTATCTGCATGCATGTCTGTGCTTGTGTGCATGGATATGCCTGTGGAGACCTAAAGGGGATCAGATCCCCTGAGACTGGGATCTTAGATGGTTGTGGGCCATCATATTTTATCATACCTTAGAAGTCTGTTTTCTAGTGAGAGACAGATGGGAGGGGAAGTGCGGAGGAACTGGAGGAGTAACGGGAGGGGAAGGATGTATTATGTGAGAAAATATGTATTTGCAACAGTAGGAAAGTAAAAGCAAACAGCACTGGAAGCCATTGGTATGTGAAAGGTGAGTGAAACGTCAGAGATTAAGAGGAAGTGCTAGGGGAGGGAACAAGAAAGATACCTGCCCTGAACTTGAAGTGTTGAGATTTCAGTAGATGGGAATGCTGCTCTCAGACCTGGCCAGCGAGCCGTGTTGGGAACAAGTTTGCGTGTGGCTGCTCTAGGGGGCAGGAAGATGAAAGTGACACATGGTGCACTCCTAAGACACTGATCTGTTGTAGATGACAAAATGACACTCCACAGGCACTTACAGTTGTGGTGAGTACTTGGTGTAGACTGTGTAATGTAGACACAGAGGTCCACTATAAAACCATAGAAATGTCCTAATTAAATAACTTGAAATCAGCTGTTTTGTAAATTACCTGTGTATTAATGTTTTTGGAACTATAGGAGCGCAGAGACCTGGAAATGGGTCTGAAGTCTTAATGAGTCAGGGTCCCCCTCAGCAGCCACCACAACAACATAGAGTCCTCCAGCAACTGCAGCAGGGAGACTGGAGATTACAGCAACTTCATTTGCATCGCGTTCCTCACCAGCAGCAACAGCAGCAGCAGCAGCAACAGCAGCAGCAACAGCTACTTCAAAATGCTTATTTGCAGCAGGTAGTATTTTTGTTACGTTAGATAGGGAAGTGTGTGAGATTCACACAGCGATGGAATATTATTGCATTCACTTTTGTATCATAGGCATATTAAAACAAACAATTCCCTTGATTTCCTGCTCACGGGAGAATATGATGCTGAAGGAAGAGGTGCTCTTTTAATAGGCCACATCCTGGCTTTATGAACCAGAAGTGTTCATTTGTACTCAGAAATAAACACCACACTTTATATTTGCTATATTTTTTTATATTTCAGTGCTGCGTAAAAACTGATATATTTTCAAAAGTAACGCCTTTTTATTATTTTATTATTTTTGGCTATGACCCTTGCCCTTAACTGCTGAGTCATTTCTGTAGTCCTATTTTTAATTTCTCATTATTTTGACTGTGTTGGCATTGAATCAAAAAGAAACATTATTCTGAATTTTGCTTTATAGAAACCTGCAAAATTCTGGTCTCACTAAACCTTCCTAAATGGAACCAATTGTACGCACAAGCATTCCATCTTTGTCTCCTCTCCGTCTGGAGCTAACTGTGTACGTGACACTTTTCATTATGTCGCTTCCTCCGCTGCTGGCTGGTGGAAACAGAGAGGGTGGTGAGGAGGTGGTGCCATGAGACACCAGAAAACATGGAAGGAGGCGAAGAACCTGAAGACTGACTGTAATGAGTCAGAGATGGCTGAAGGCTGTCTTCATCAACTAGGAAATGCTGACAAGTGTTTGTTAGCTTTCTTCCAAACATTCTTAAATTGTGCGGATACAGTTTTAGCTAAACTGTGTTCTATTACTACTTTAAAACTTATTCTATAAACATATAAAGTGACAGTCACAGATTGTAGTTGTTTTATATTGGTTTTAAGACTTGACTGTCTTAACCATTGACCTGATAAAATCAATGCTCACAAAAACAGAACTTGGGATGGAGACATGGCCCAATGGTTAAAAGCACTGGCTGCTTTCCAGAGGACCTAAGTTCAATTCCCAGCATCCACATGATGGTTCAGTGATTAGTAACCTCATTTCCAGGGAATCTGATGCCCTCATTTGGACTCTGTGGGCACTGTACACTCATGATGCACACAAAATAAAACCAAACCACAATAAAAACTCTGGGATTGAAAAGGCATGGATATTACTTGTTTTAATTACTGACCTATTTCTGTGAGGAGACACTGTGATCAAGGTGACTCATAAAGCATTTAATTGGGTGCTTGCTTACAGTTTCAGAAGGTTAGCCTGTTATCGCGGTGGAGAATGTGGCAGCAGGCAGGCATGCATGTGCTGGAGCAGTAGCTGAGAGCCCACATCTGATCTCCAAGTTTCCAGAACAGAGAGAGAGAGAGAGAGAGAGAGAGAGAGAGAGAGAGAGGAGAGAGAGGAGAGAGAGAGACTGAACCTGGCATGGATTTTTTGAAACCTCTCAGCTCATCCCCAGAGACACACTTCCAACAAGGCCACACCTATTCCAACAAAGCTAGACCTCCTAATTCTGTCTAAATAGTACCACTAACTGGGGAGCAAGCATTCAAACATCATAGACTGTAGAGGCCATTTTCATTCAAACCACCACAGTATTGATTTCTGTTTGTTTTTCTTTTTTTCCTCTCGTAGTATCAGCATGCAATGCAGCAGCAACAGATACTTCAGCAACAGTTTTTAATGCATTCAGTCTATCAGCCTCAACCCCCTGGATCACAATATCCTACAATGGTAAGGGCTGTGTAATAGCTCAGTGTATTACTAGGTTGGAATTTACAGTATGCATGATGGTATTTAGAATTTCATCATTCAAAGTCAGTTGGGGGCTAGGGAGAGGAGTCCGTCCAGCAGATCACGTGTGTACTCAGTCCCGCAGATAAGTGCTTGTCACGTGTGTACTCAGTCCCGCAGATAAGTGCTTGTCACGTGTGTACTCAGTCCCGCAGATAAGTGCTTGTCACGTGTGTACTCAGTCCTGCAGATAAGTGCTTGTCACGTGTGTACTCAGTCCAGCAGATCAGTGCTTGTCATGTGTGTACGAGGACCTAAGTTTAATCTTCCGCCCAGATTCAGAAGTCTGGGTTTAGCAGTTTGCACCTATAATCCCAGCAATAAGGAGGCAGCGATGGAAAACCCGGGAGTTGCTGGCCAGTCGGTCTAGCTAATCACTAAGCTCTAGGTCCAGTGGAAGATCGTGTCTCAACAAATAAGGGGCAAATGATGATGGAGGGACACCCAAATCTTGACCTCTGTCTACACCCATGTATATTAATTTGTTATTTAAGTGAGGCAAGATGGAGAGATGGCGTTTGCTGTGTAAGAAAGAGGACCTGCGTTCAGATCCCCAGGCCCCAGTTAGAAG
The DNA here is from genome assembly GCF_014885135.2 of Alexandromys fortis. Classification (NCBI taxonomy): domain Eukaryota; kingdom Metazoa; phylum Chordata; class Mammalia; order Rodentia; family Cricetidae; genus Alexandromys; species Alexandromys fortis. The sequence goes on from NW_026067949.1 coordinate 45,924,114, forward strand.
TGGAGAGCTAGCAGCACATGTTCCACCCAGCATCCCACTGGGCCAGGTAGAGAGACATAGATCTTGAAGCTCATTGGCCAGCTGTTTCCAACTGAATTGGTGAACTTCAGGCTCAGAGAAAACTTGTCTCAAAAACTAAGCTAGAGCTTGCTAGAAGGAAGCATCAGTGTTGGTCCTGAGCTCCACAAGTACTGATGCCATGTCTGCCCTGTGTACACACGTGCGCGCACACCACACGTTAAAAAGTTAGTAAGTGACATATATTGAAGACAGACAGATATTCTCAAGCACTCTGCAATTAAACTCTTGCATCTGATTGTGGCACTTAATAACTGTCTGATGACACTTCTGTCGATCAGAGTCCTCTAATCTTTTGTTGTAGCTCTTTCAGTCAGCAAGTATCTATTGAGGAAAAGGGAAACGTAGAAGGGCTATGCTATGCCCCGCCCCTCCCCTTCCCTCCATCTCTTTCTTAACAGAATCACTTTACTCTAGTCTACTCCTTTGTGTTTTTCTTAAAACAGTTAAAGAAGGAATTTTGATTTTTTTTTTCTTCGAGACAGGGTTTCTCCGTAGCTTTTTGGTTCCTGTCCTGGAACTAGCTCTTGTAGACCAGGCTGGCCTCGAACTCACAGAGATCCGCCTGCCTCTGCATCCCGAGTGCTGGGATTAAAGGCGTGTGCCACCACCGCCTGGCTAAGAAGGAATTTTGAATCTGGCCAAGTGATCTGGCTTTTTAATAATAAATGTTTTTAAGTCACCCCATGTAGTTTTCTGGTAACAGCTACTTCTTCAAATACTCGATTAGTTTTTTGGGTTTCTGGTTTTGTCTCCATGGGAAAAGGGAGGCAGACACTGGTCAGTGCTGAGGTGACTTGACATGGGTTGTGTTGTTTCTTGTTTCAGATGCAGCAGTATCACCAGGCTTTCTTGCAGCAACAGATGCTAGCTCACCATCAGCAGCCTCAGCACCATCAGCAGCCTCAGCACCTGGCATCACCCGAGTATCTTACCTCCCCTCAAGAGTTCTCACCAGCCTTAATTTCCTACGCTTCATCACTTCCAGCCCAGCTTGGAACCATAGCGGATTCCTCTTTCGGTGCCAGTAGGTAAGTGTTTTCCAGTGACTGCAAAGGGACTTACTGTGGAGTGAATGGTATTGATGAGAAGCCCACTAAGTGGCTCTTGATTCAGTCAGTTCATCTTCATGTAGAGCTGATTCATTCCCCTCCCAGTCCCCTGTTGTGTGTCTTCCTTCCATTACCATCTAGCAGTTCTGCCAGTTGCTATTTGCAGAGTTTAACTATACCTGAGGACAGTTAGGTTGAGGAATTTGTTGGTTTGCACATCAAAGCATTCTTTGTAATTTAAGTAAAAACAAAATCCTAGAACACTCTCTTAGTAGTTGAAAATAAATAACCCTTTTAAACAGGTTAGCCTTTTCTACTTATGTGTTATTACTACCTTACAATTAACTTGACTATTCATAAAATTTATATAATTTTTTTTATACAGGAACAAACATTTTAAGTATATCATGTGTAGCAAATTTAGTGTAGTTGGGAAATAGTGACTTATAACTATCTAGATATATTGGTTAGAATTATATTATATGGATACTTTATATGGGAACTCATTACAATGAATTGAAGAACTTTGATACAAAGTTTCTCACACATGGATGTGACATTACTGTGTTAAGTACTTTAGGATCTTGGAATTAAGAGCCAGTATTAAGTGTTGGGAGATAGCTTGGTAAAGTACTTTCCACATAGGCACAAAGACCTACGTTTGATCTTCAGGGTCTATTAAAGAAAGAAGGGAGTGATGGCACACACCATAATCTCAGAGCTGGGGAGATGGGGATTGGGGGATCCCTGGAGATCCCAGCCTAACCTAATGGATGAGCCCCAAACCATTTAAGAGCCCCAATATCAAGAAACAAGATGGACAAGTGTGCATGTGCACACGGACACATCCCTCCCACCCCACAGCAATCACTAGGATTTGCTTTAAATACAAGACTGAAATTAGCTGATAAGCTCATTACTAGAACACCAAAGAGGCTCTTAAACACAGTTTCAGGTTTTGAAACAGTAGGAGAGAGAGAGACCATGAGTTCGAGTAGACAGTGGGCATGAGGGACAACCTCATACTGTAAATTGTGTGTGTCTAAAGAGGGTAAGTTTACAGTTAGTCATAGTTGTGTGTGTGTGGGGGGGAATGAGAGATGGAAAGGGTAGGAGGGAGGGAGGAAGGGCAGGAGGAAGAGGAGAAGAAGAAGATTGATAGGGATCTGTTACATACAGGGGTGACACCAGGAAGGGCAGGGATCTGTTACATACAGGGGTGACACCAGGAAGGGCAGGGATCTGTTATGTGTTGGGGTGACACCAGGAAGGAGGTTTTTAAAAACGAATGAGATACTTTTCTGAAACACAATAGAGGTTTACATGAGTTGTGAGAACTAATTTAATGGCGAACAGAACTTAAAAAGTACAAATCAGGCTTTGCCGTTTGTTATTTTTCACTCTCGTTTTGTTTGTCTGCTTATCTCTTTTCTAGAACACATTAATAGCATTATCATAAGAAAATTAAGGCCAAAAATACACACTTGAAACAAATTCTATCCAGTAGGATGTAAGCTATGAAATGCAAGCAGTGTTCTAATGAATCTGCTGCACTAGTCCCCCCGCGACAAGAATGAGAGAGTTTTTCTTACTAGAATCGCAGACTTTGCTGGATGCAGTTGGTATACTGCGTTTTCATTAGAAGTCCATGTGGCCACAACTGAGGTTTACTTTCCAGCACATTTCCCCAACAAATCAAACCACAAGTAATAAAAGTTCAGATAGCGCATGCCCTCCACACACACAGGAACACGGATCCCTTTGCCCAGGGTCGCACAGGCCGATCTCATAAGTGAGAGCTAGGCACGGTGGCACATGTCTTTAATCCCAGCAGAAGGATAAAGCAGGCACATCTCCAGATGGGGGCCACGATAGTCTATTAGCACGCTCCAGGACAGCCACATCAAAGCAACTTAAGACACTGATGAGATGAGGCTGGTACAGGAAAGACAACGCTGACTTTGAGGGTCACTGACTTACACTTCTGAAAGATTGGCCTTGAACTTGAGATTCATCTGTCTCTGCCTCTGCCTAGTGAGTGCTGGAATTAAAGGTGTGCATCACTGCCTGGACAAGTGCTGAGGAGTAAGGGACTGAGAAAGAAACACAGCAAATGTGCCATCCACGGGTGGTTACAGAGCTGTGTGCTCTGTGAAGGCGGTTCAGATTACAGCTGTTGTCTGTCCATCCTGTACTCCAGGTCTTATTTCTGAGAGTTTCTAAACTGTAAGTGGAACACTGGCGGTTTCTCAATTGTTTCGTCATCCTTTTCATTCATTTTCCTTTCTCTTTCAACTAGGTCAGTTGCTGAGAAGGAGGCAGGCCCACGCTTTACAGATGAGAAGGCTGTCAGTCACCCGCCTGATATGTCGGGCTGGAATCCTTTCGGAGAAGACAACTTCTCCAAGTTAACCGAAGAGGAGCTGCTGGACCGAGAGTTCGACCTTCTCAGATCAAGTAAGGGACACTTGAAGGCTTATTTTGCTTCCCAGTAGAGTAACAGCTCTGTAACTCGGCAAGGCCAAAGACAGTTTCCAGGTGGTGTGGACAATTATTTCTGTGCACTTGAGGGAAAATTCAGGTCATTTTCTTTCATATACTCGTCCACTGTGTTGTCACACATTTAGAAGTTAGGTGCTTGGTAGTAGCTAATAAACTCAAGATTGCTGTATCCTAACCCTTCCTAATACCGTCACAACATGGGACACTGATGTTCAAGTAGAGGACGTTGTCAGTATCTGCCTTCCTGATGCACACTCAGGAGAAGATGTGGTGGATCTGGGACCCCCTGAGAATGCCCGAGAAAAATGCTGTGTCATGTCCTTTTAATGAGTGCTGACGTAAAGGGGTTGCTTTGCTGTCCTGATATGGCCAAAGCTAAATAAATTCTTTTCCACTTTAAATCTCAAATCTCAATGCTGTCGCTTAGAATCGTTACCTTTTCTCAAACTACCTAGTATTTACGTCAAGACTTGCCTCATGATCTTTTTTGGAAGAATGGGTGTTTGGACAGGTCTGGAGAATAAGGGGAAGGAGCTCATTTTGTGGAAAATGTAGGTGATTTTCTAGTGTCTGAGGCTTGTGTATGTATGTGTATGTATGTATATATATGTATACATATATGTGTATGTGACATATATACCTATATGCACAGTGTGTTTCTATATTTTGCATATGAAGAGAAGGGTCCAATAAATAGCTCCCAGTTTCTATTCTGTTTTATATAGGTAACTAGCTTTATGAACATATTTAGTAAATGAAATGCTTTGTCTGAATTAGTATGTATTTTATGTAAAATTCACAGATGGCCTGCATTCATGTAAGGGATTCCTGTAAGGCATTCATGCTTGGCATCTAATCTAAATTTGTATTTTGTATATTGGTGATTAAATATGGATATAAAAATGAGTTTTAAGCCCCTGGTATACATTTGTTAACTTTGATAAAACCAATCTTACCTCATATTAAAAAAATGTTTTTAAATCAACATTTTTGTTTGGCATTTTTCCTGGAGTTTATTTTAAGTAGCCCCAGAAGCACGGCTTTGGAAAAAGGATGTAAATGATCTCTTGAAGAGTAGTAAAAGGGAGACGCAGGAGGTCATCAAGTATATGTCATTTGTAGGGTTATTTTAGTGTTTCTCTCTCTCTCTCTCTCTCTCTCTCTCTCTCTCTCTCTCTCTCTCTCTCTCTCTGTGTGTGTGTATGTGTGTGTGTGTGTGTAAATGCCTGTGACGGCCTGAGAGTCATCTTTGATTCCTCTTTACTTTATTCTTTGAGGGACAGTCTCAGATGAACTCCCAAATAAAAACTACGGTTTATTCAATCACCTTGCCTGCTGAGCACTGAATTGGAGGTGGCCACCATGCCCTCCTGGCAGCCATCCTGGGGATCTGGAGTCTCCTCACCCTGGTGCAGCAAGTGTGTTAGCTGAGCCGTCTCCCCAGCCTAACGTTAATTTAAAAGCAGATGCTCCCTCCCAGTTTTAATGTGCTCTGAAAAGGGTCTGCCAAATCAATATTTTTTGTTTTCTGAGTTAAAAAAAATCACTAAATAATCTTTAAAAAGGTCCAGCACTAGGTAGGATTTTATTATTTCTTTGTCTTATAAAATGTGGTATTTATTTGGTATGGGCAGGAACTGTGTGTGAACATGACTGCATGTATAATTTTGTCTTTTAACATTCTGGAACAATTGTTTTCAAGTTTGAAGATAGGAAGTGTCTATGACTGGCATATACTTGTGTACCTGTTTTCAAAGGCAGCTCAGACTGCACTAGAAGATGCCAGGTCCCAAAGGAAAGTCCAGGAAGTCAGGCTGGGAGCACCCGCTGGCCTTTGCCAGCTACCCAGTGGCTTTGCGCAATGGGTACCAGCACCACGGGGCTTCTCCTCTTACTTGAGCACACAGGATCAGAAAGCTTACCAGAGTAGAGCCCCAGTGAAGCCACTTGGCTGCCTTCAGCCCCACCCTGCCTCCGTCTAAGTTGGGATAGGTGGGGCAGGGTTGTTAGGGGGCACTAAATGAAGTAATTGTTTTGACACAGAGAATAAGAGCGATCCCCCTAATCTTAAGGTATTTACCTGACATTTTTAAATTATATTTAAATCACAAGATATCTTGGTAAATTAAAAATCAAATCAGAGTCAAGAGCACACAATGCCAACTACAGATGGGGTAGTGGCAGCGGGAAGCAGGTGGAAAACATTAAGTGAGCAGGCTGAAGTTGAGAGAGGAGTAGTGGGCCTTCTGAAGTTCAGAGATTGATCGGCGTGGGTAGAATGCGTGGACCCAGGAGCGGTTCTTCCCATAGTTTTAATGAGCTGTAATGGTTACCTTGATGTTTATTCAGGGACAGCAGTAGTGTATCCAACATTTGATCTGTATGCTAGAATTTAAGTCATTCTGATAGGCAAGGGCTTCTTCTAGAACTTCTGTGCAGTGAGAGTTGGTGACTGTTCATGATTGCTTGATTCTTCTGTCCCCAACAACTTTTCCAAAATGAAGAAATAGTTTACTTGGAACACCACAGAGCCTGTTTTACCCTTGTTTCTTGGCACACCTATTTACTAACAGTTTCCCAGAGTTGTTTGCAAAATCAAATGTGTTTGGTTGATGAAATGCTTTCTGGGGAGAGACCGCCATCTTTCTGTGACTCTCGAGAACACACTGCCCCTGGAAGTCATAGATTGGCCGCAGAGTGGCCGCAGTTCAGTGCTGTATGATTATTCGAGATTTTCCTATGAGGGCTGTTTACTAGGAAAAAGATAATGTCATCTAAAAATTATATATGACTTGTGTGCTTCATATAGGAAGTAATTTTAAAGTTATAGCATCATTTTTGAGATATTAAAACAAAATATTAGTAATGGATAAAACTTTTAGTGATCTTTAGGAAAACCATTGATTACCTATAACAGGCATTTAACATATAAAAGAAACTATTGTTGCTTTAACTTTTAGTGTAAATGAGTGTAATTTATGGTTCAGAATCTTTTACTGGCTCTCTCTTAATATTAATGCATTAAACCAAGATTAAGCATTAGTAATAAAGTTTGTCTCAGTGATTTCTTTAAGTTAAGCTTGCTGTTGTCATTGTCTTTTTATCAAAGCATCCAGATTTAGTTTGTAAGCCTCAGGAATATATGTGTCATGATGTTTAATATGTTAAACAGTAATTTAATATGTTAAGCAGTAAACTGGGGAAAATACTTGCAACTGTTAATTAAGAACAATAGGAGGTTCATTTGTGGACAAATAGATTTACTGTTGTCTGTTTAAAATTTCATCCAAAATAACTAAGAGGAATAACAAAAACCCGAAGGCTGGTTGCTCTGCAGTTTTACTGAGTATGTTGTATATGTTTTGGAGACACAAGAAAGTGGTTGTAAATGTCAGGATCTCTAATTAGTTTATGGTAAAAATACCCACAAACCACCCTTTCCTAACGCACATCCAGACCTGCCACCGTGGTCCAGGCACATTAGACTGGCCCTAAAGTCTTGATGAATACAGCTTCTTACAGCCCGATTTGTTAACCTTTAGTCCTTGTTTGAAGCTGTTATCCATCTAACCTGCATACTTAAAATACTTCCTCGAGTGTTTGGATTGTGTGCTGGTATTATGGAAAGTACTTGGTTTTCAGAATTTTAAAATCCTGTGTTTTCATCATCTATATCAGTCAAGCACCTGAGAAAGAACTGTCTTTACTTGCCAACACAATTCTTTTGTAAGGCATGGTGAGGTGAATTTCTTGCATCAAATTCAGGCCTTGTTCTAATTGAGAGAAAATCAGTCATTTGAAACCAGGTCTTTAAAATGTAGCTCCACATTGAGAGTTTTGTTTTTATTTCTATGTAATTGATTGTATAATAAGTTAATGTATACTTGTTTTATATTCTGTGTTCTGAGACCCAAATTATGTGAATTTTAGAAACCTTAAGTGATTTTTAAAAGATACTCTGTTAAAAATTGATTCTGTGTTTTGTGGAACAATGAGAAGGTGACTCATTTTGTTATAAATGTACTCTGACTTCTGTTTGAAAATAATCAAGTAAATGAGTTTCATACAACAGTATCTTCCATATTTTCCCTCATGGAGACCCTGTGTGTAATGACCAGCCCACTCCCACATGAAGTCTGTTTCTTTGCTATAATTACACAGTTCTGTATGTATTTGCACAGTTTACTTGATTGCTGAAGATAATCTGCCGACTGCAAAAGAATTCAAAGAGTGTAGTAGTGATGTTGCACTTTCATAATCTGGGGACATTGTTATGATAGTGTTTTGTAAATTTAGAGAATGTGTTACAGTGGAGGCCCCCAAGTTCACATTTCATATATCCTGATGCCTAGGCCTGGGTAACGGGAAGTAGCTGCTGTGTTAGATTCCCAACGGAGTGCTGATGTTTAAGGCTCTTCCTAATTAACGTTTACGTCCCTACATGTTGTCTGGATTTCAGGAATGCCTTTCTTAGGTGACCGCCACTGTGGCTGTCGCTTGGGTTAGCCTCCTTCGTCTCTGCTGTTATTTGATGGAATCTGGAGGACCCTAGGAGGACTTTGATACAGTGCATAGTCTCTGGTTTATAGTTACCCCAAAAGACGGCTAGGGTTGTCTGTCCTTCCTGTGCCATCGTTGCTTCCCACCACAGTGAACTGGGAACCCTTCATCTCTCAATAGTAGGTTGTGAAAATGTGAGTCAAGGCCCACTACGTTCATTCTTAGAATGTCAGTTCTCTTGGCCACTTCCTCCCTGTTCTCTAGTCCCTTAAAGTTTAATTGAACACAAGATAATTTACTCACCAAAAGAATTCTTGAAAACAAGCTAGCATGAACTTGAATTTGAGGTTTTGTTTTGTTTTAATGGCTATGGGACAAAGGTCTACTTGGAATGCCTAAAGTCTCTTTCATGATAAGTTTCAAATAGTATAATTTTGATTGCCGAGAATCAGGAAAGAGACTTTAAAAAAGTCAGGAAGTTCTTAGTAGGTGTGTAAGTACCCCAGTGCAGAGAGCTTAAGTGCAGGGGAATAAAGCCAGGGCCAGGGAGTGGAGAGAGCAAATTCCTCCTCACCTGTGGTGTCTCAGTCCCCAGCCGCTGACCTAGCAGGCACTCTTTGTCACTGCCCATCCCCTTATTCTTTTTCTTCTGTCTGCACTTTTTCTATAGCTTATTAGTTTCGAACATGCTGTGTCCGTCACTTGCTTATTTCTCGTGTAAGCATATGAACTACATGGGGGGGGGGAGGGCGTCTTTGTTTGATGTTACATTCCAGTTGCTGAGAACAGTGCTGTGCTTGGTGTGTACTGAATTCTCAGGCATTTGTTGGATGAATAAATAAATACACTGTATATGTGTGTGTGCGCATGTGCACACATATGTGTTAATAATGTACAAAATGTTACGTGAAATAGAATGAATTCTTTCTCTGACTATTGAGAACTAGAATTTACCAATTTTCTGAATGATAACCATTTGCAATATTTTTTCTATAGGCTTTTGTTGAAAGTCTGCTGAATATGTCTTTGTAATGAGCAGAGTTTAAACTTAAGTTCACTGTGTTATAAAATGTAGATAGCTAGTATTAAGTGAACCAGACTAACTTCGTGGGTAGATTGTGTTTAATGTAACCCAGCCCTGATTAATACTGTTGAGCTTGCTTTTGTAGCAGCAGATATGTATTCAACCTTAGAAAACAGCCTCCGTCCTTCTAAGAACGGGGCTGTGAAATTATATTTTTCAAAAAGGCGGTTACTTTAATTTTTACTTTGATTTATACTGTGTATCAGTTTTCATTTAAACCATCTTTATTTTATTTTATTTTTTCTTTTGTTTGATCTTATTTTTGCAGACAGGCTCGAGGAGAGCGCACCCTCAGATAAGAATCTAGACCCACCCTCTGCTCCACATAGCCATCCTCCGGAAGACCCTTTTGGTTCTGTCCCTTTCATTTCTCACTCAGGCAAGTTACATGTGTGACGTCACTGTTTCACTGTCCTTGACATGTGCAAGCACAACAGCAGCAAAACTGCATTGGTTTAAAGAAGTAAGAGCAGCCGTTAGGTCTGGAAAGCAAAACAGGGAAATGATGTCAGCTGTTAGCCGTCTTTTGTCTCCCTTAATGTCTGACCTACAGTTTGTTATTGTATCTTTGCCAACATGGGCAAATGCTGATTCACGTGGTAGAAACATAAGTCTAAAAGCCAGTTATTGGGTTCTGGTTTTTAAGAAATGGTACATGAAAATATCTCCTATGTTTAAAGTACATTTAAAATATTTTTATACTTAACTTTACTTAAAAAGCCTGGTGTTTTCCTAGCATATCCATGCTCTTTTATAGTTGTCTTCATGATTTTGTCTTTGGCACATCACTTTGTTTTAACTACTCTTGTAATATTCAGTCTTTCGATTTCAGTTCAGGCATTGAATGCTGATGCTATTCACTATGCAAAATTATCCTAATACTATTACTAACAGTAATTAATACAGAGCACTAATCGGGATTGTTTCTCATTGCTGTTGCAGTTCTTGTTTTAGTCTTTGCTCTTATAGAAGGTGGTTTATCTTCGTCAATTTCATGGGTGACATAGCATCTTAAGAGGGACAGGCAGCTAATTTCTAGCTGCTTCATTTGTTCTGTGTGCTTGCTCACACTGCCAATCCGTTAGAGTGCATTGCTTTTCTCTAATTGTATTTCAGAAATGTCCCATCAGTCTTCAGGAGTGTGAGGACTTAGTGACTTGAGATCCTGATCCAGAGACCAGATTCAGGATTAGTTCTTTTGTGCTCTTCTGCGAGCATCTGTCACCCTCCCTAGGTTTGCGCATAACCTGTATAAACCACTTCTGAAGGGCCCTGGGAGAATGAGGCTGAAAGTCAGAAATTGGAGGACACTCACTGACTTATTCTATTCTGCACACCCCCTTATTTTCATGTTGACTTAGGGATTTTATAATTAGCAATTTATTCAGAAATTGAGCTTGGTTGATGTTGCCATTTTGTTTAACTTTGTGTACATTCTCTGGTAGATTTAAAGCTTTTTGAGGGTTGGAGGCATGACTTGCGATTGATCTTGCCCAGTAACCAACCCAGTGGTCATTGTATGAAAACATTGTGGCTATCTACAGAAGGTGCTTGTAAGTGTGCCTGAGTGCTAGGCTGTGGTGATTGCATGGAGACATTACGGCATCTCCCGAAGGCTCCTAAGTAGGCCTCGGTGCTGGGGCAGTTGGGCTCAACATGCCCTCACTCTAGAGCTTGTTGCCCTGCATGAGCATTGTTAATACTGGAATGACTTGGTTTGGAAACTAAGTAAAGGAGCAAGCGTGCCTGTGACAGAAGGGATTGCTGGGAGAGCAATGTTAATTTGATACTTTTCAGACTCAAAGTTTAATTAAAGTAAAAAAATCTATAGTAGATATTACCACTGGCCTAGGTATTAGAAAGCTTAGAAATACCTTTATATAATTTTTGGGTAAACATAGGTATGGGGGGTTATTTGTTTTCCTCTAGTTGTAGAATGAATGAATCTTCCGAAACTAAAATTAACCTCCCTTTAAATTTAGGAAATAGTTGTGTGTGGGAGGGAAAAATCTCTAGTGAGAGCAGTGAGCTCTGGAGAATGGGCAGGCGCACTAACCATTGTTCTTGAGTCTGCTAGATACAGTCTGAGTACCTCAGATCATACAGAGGGCACTATATAAAATTAAAACAGTACAATTATGAATCAAAATGCTGTAAAAATTAAGTCTAATTATAACGTTTTAGGAATTTAAGAGGAACCACTGTCTCAAATCTACTGTTCTTTACACTGGTTTTGTTAGGGAATTGTGCCATTCTTCTGTCTGCCCATCTCTCTGTCTGTCCTTCCATCCATCATCTATCTGTTCATCTGTCTGTCATGTTTGTTATTGCATTGATATGTTGCCCATGCTCAAGGTTGAGATCGTCATCTTGTTTCTGCCTTCCCAATGCTGGGATAGCAAGCATGCATCACTACAAACTACCTTTTATTTTAAAAGAGAAAAATTGTTCGAAACTATTAAGGGATGCTGAGAGCAAGAAGCTGGAAGAGCACACCAACTGGTCATCCAGCATCACACAGTCAGCCCTGGCAACGTGCTTAGAAGTAACATTGTAGAGATTGAGCAGGTGTGTTTAGGAATAAATATGTATATACATGTATATGCATGCATGCAATAACAATGGAAAAGAGGCTGAATTTGAAGGCAAGTGGGGAGAGGTAACAGGCTTGTCCACAGGCTATATGGTATGGTCATTTTCTCAATTGTGATTCCCTTTTCCAAAATGATTGTAGCTGCCCTAAAACTAGCTAGTACAAGCTTTAAACCTTAAGACTTTTAACTGATTTTTAAATTTTATCTTTTTCCAGCCTATTTTATAAAATAATTTTAAAATTACTAAAATAATTTTTATTTTAACGTGGGACTCGAGATGGCTTAGTGGTTAGGAGTGCTTATTGCTCTCTCAGAGGATTTGAGTTTGGTTCTCATAACTCCAGCTCTAGGGAGAACCAACATGTCTGGCCTCCATGGGCTCCTGCACTCAGTGTGCACACACCACACGCAGATGCATACACATACATGTAATTCAGTATAATATAAATAATGCATATAGTTTAAAATGTCAAATTTAGCAAGAAAGTCTTCCATGACTGATCCTTTCCTGTCCCCTTTTTGTTAAAACTCTCCAGAGATAATTATTTACTTCTGGCATTTTAATATATCATGCTAAATGTTTAATTTTTTGTTTAACTGCCTCCCAAATTGATTTTAGATGGCATGTGTAAGATTTTTATTTTGACACACATGGATTTAGATTATTTATACTGTTAGCCCTTCTCATGTGCATACATTTGATTGTGTATATACAGTCACGTGCCAAATAACAGTGAAGGTTCAAATAAATGACTGCAATCTCCTAATACGCTTTCTGGGGCTGGCAGTATAGTGTAGCCCAGTAGTAGAGTATGTACTTACTTTGCCTTTGATCTCCAGTACACATGTACACGCCACATGCAAATAAAATAAAGTAAAAGCAACAACAACAACAACAACAAAACCCCCAAAAACATACCCCTCAAAACTTTATGTTAGAATCTGGACATCTTCCTTAATCACTTTCCAACTTCCTCCTTGAGGCAAGGCCCCTCTCTGAGCCCAGAGCTCGCCCTTTCCGGCTATCCAGCTCGTTCATGGTATCAGTGCCCTGTCTCCACCTTCCAGCCTTTGGGATTTCAGGGGATCTGAGCTTCTCTGGTCCTGCCTCTTGTGTAGCGAGTACTTTTCCTGCTGTGCCTTCTGCCCAGCCTAGGTACAGTTTCGTCCATGTAAAGGTCCCTCATCTCCCAGATTCAGCATGCCTGTATGTATGTGACTGTTTTTCTGCTTGTTAAGATTATAAATGCCATTCATTTTCCTCACAACTAATGACTCTCCTGTCACTACCAGAAATGCTATTCTGGCCCAGAGAGATGATAATACCCAGACATAATACTAGTTTTCTGATTCTGGTCCTTCCCAGAATCCTTGTTGTTGTGCCCAGCAGCTTTGAAAACCAGGAAATGTGACTCTGTTACAGTATAGATGGTCCTGTTTAATCAGATACAACTTCTGAAACATTCAAAAGGTTACTGAAATTCTGAAAATGTGTTTGAAGGTTTTCCACACATGGCCATATTAAGTCACGGAAGTTTTAGATTTCTTACTTTGCATTTAATTTTTAATTTGGTTCAGGTTTAACGAAGCTTGGGTCTAAAGGTTGTAAGGTGAGGAGGTATATAATTTATATTCAGTTCATGAGTCTTGAGCTCACTTTATGGCATCCTAAGTTTGAAAATACAGTTCACAACTTGTATGGTTTTCTTCTTGAATTTGGACTCTGCCACTTGGCCTGCCTTCAGAGCAGCAGTGCAGATTTTGATAAAACCTTTTCCTAATCCACTAATCCTGAGGCCTAACATGATAAATTGCGGGGAAATGATGGCAGGCAGTATGCTACCAATTCACAGTGTGCTTTAACGCACCAGCCCCTCCCCTGCCCGAGTGCTGAGACGACAGACGGCGTGTAATCCCAGGAGCAGTGCAAGCCATTTATGCCCTGTAATCTGACAGTAAAGAAAAGAGCATGGAAACAAAATTTGCTTGACACTGGAAGCTTCTTACATGATTAAAAGTGTACCAGCTGTTTGCCCCCTGAGTGGAAAGCCAGCAGGAAAAAGTCGCAATGTCGAAAGAATGTGCTGTCTTCTCTCCACACAAGGACTTTCTCAGTGATGTGGCTCTTTGGTGCAGATTGTGAATTTCAGAGTGTATACTTTGCCGGACTGATCTAAAATAGTCAGTTATGAACTAAGACCTTAATTTTACATGAAGTATTTAAGAGAATACTGTAACACCTATATAAAAATCTAGCCAAAGAAATGCCGTGATAGATATTGCCTCCAAATTTGGATTTGGTATTGAAGTTCTTGTTTAGATTGTGCAAGACTGTCTCTTTGAAATTTGAACACCTAGGAATTGTCTTTTGTGAAAAGTTACCAACCCAGAATTGTTCAGTTTGTACTCTGACATTCTTTTGGTGAATGCCTGATTTTATATTGTTTGCTGAGGTAAGCTTATTTTCAGAACCCCCCAGTAATTCTTGCTTCTGTCACTCATTGTCCAGATGTAGTGACAGGAAGCATGGAGGTGTCCCGATACGTAGAGGACCATAGTGTCTCACAGGTTACTAAGGTGATGAGCTTTGACATCAGTCTTACCCATCTGTGAAAGACATAAATTACTACAAAGACGTTCTGTGTTTGGAAGACTATAAAGTACCCTCAAGGAGCTTATACAGCTCAACAAAAACACCTTGCTGAAACAGAAATAACAAGGACCAGTATGGCAGTGCCTTCCACTGCTCTGGCATGCTGTCGTAAAGGGTGAACAGGAAGCAGATCAGCAGTGCATTGGTAGGCTAAGCTGAACTTTAGCGGCTGATGCTGCTACTCCATCCAAAGGTTGATTTCAGTTTACGGGTCAGAGTTTGAAGACAGTGTCTGCAGCAGGGGAAATCACTGTGGTGTTAATATATGTGGTGGCTGTCACATTCCTTATGTAAAGAGAGACTGAACTAGAGCTCTGGAAATCCCTTGTTGTTGTAACCTTTCAGGAAATAGTTGAAGCCGTTAAACGGAGTCATGGAAGAGAAAGCTGAGGAGCTGAAATTTGCTGGTACTAGTACATACTTTTGAGAAGATATGAGGGCATGTCAGTCTGTAGACATGGGAAATAGGTTTTGAATATGTGTAAAATGGAGACGAAAAAGATCATAGCAAATCTTACAGACTCTCATTCTAGTGTTGTGGGAGCCTAGTGGTGAGGGGTTAATACGGACAGCTGGTGCACTTACTATTACTTCCTTGACCTCGTCCCTCCATTCTTAGAACCATCAGGTGTGTAGCGAGGCACTCTGTGAAGATAGTCGGGTCAGTAGCAGGGACAGTCGCCCTTTCCTGAGGACCACTAGCACCAGAACCGCTGTCCTCAGTGCCTGTGCATCTTCACTTTAACCGCTGAGAGAAGATGTCAGACTGACAGCTTCATTTCTCAGGTGGAAGAAGTAAATCTGAATAATAGAAGACTCTAGCCAAGTCCTCAAAGGGTGCTTTCATGGAGCGTCTTCTGCTGATGAAGAGGAATTCTTCCGTTTGTTTTCATGTAGACACTTAGCAAATAGTCAAGTTATTCCACTTTAGTAAATGCTGCTGATGTCGCTGAGGTCGTGAGTAGCTGACGCATCCGTTACCAACAGCGAGCAGCTACCTCGCAGCTCTGTGCATGAGGTGATGAGAAGTGTGAACACTTCTCTCGCCAGAGTTTGTGTGTGTGCTCGTTCAGCCCTTTCTTGGCCTTCACGTGGCTTCTCGTACTAACTTAGAATTTCCCTGCAGGATCTTAAGCAAAAGACTTAAAACTCAGGACCTGTTTTAGTTGCTGTTCTCACTAATCTACCCACATCTGCATTGCTCATCTCAGTCACCATATTCTCAGGTTTTGGTCTGAGTGACTTCCCGTTTCTGGGATTCACATTCAACTTGACAAAAGGATCATATGCTCTTATTTCTGACAATGGGGACCAGGACAGAAAGATTTCCATCCATGGATTGTGTCTAGAGCCCACCCTGGTTCAGGTACTTCTGAAGAAAGGCCCCTTTGGGGAAAGCCTGAATCTGAAGGGTGTGTGGACTCCGGAGCACTAGCAATTATGGAATTCCTGAGTCTCGGACGTGCATGGAAGCTGATGCTTTTTCTTTGGGCTCTAAAGGCAGAGGATTCATAATTGAATCCACAATGTTGAATTTTTGAAAATGTTCTTAAAAGTAGGAACAGTTTTCTTACTACAGATATGAACTTAAAAATTTATTCATGTTTTTTTCTTACCTAAATGTGGAATATATTAATATATTCACTATTTTGAGTTTTTATTAAAAGTCTATTTAATATGTTTTAACTAAGTTTTACATGTTTTTATATTTAGGAGACAGTATTCAAAGCAATAGCTGATCCTACAGATTTCCCCTGCCTGCCATTTGCTTATTCAATCTTTGCAGACTCTTCAGCTTGCTGTACTGTCACTGACCAACATGCACCTTGCTAAAGTACTGCGGACAACATGAGTGTCATTTCTCAAGTCCAATCTACTTTAAAAAACAGCCACATTTTGTTATTGTAAGAGCATGCATGCACACACTTGTCACGGCCCACTATGCAGGTCAGCTTGGGGAGGTCAGTTCTTTCCTTCCACCACAGGGATCCCAGGGACTGAACCGGGTTGTCAATCCTTGGTGGCAAGTATTCTCACCTACTGAACTATCCTGTTGGTCCTACCAACCCCTTCTTTTCTTTTTCTGTTCCTCTTCCCATCTTTGTTTCTCTGTCCTGTCTCTCTTCTTGACATGGTCTCTCACTATTCTGAAACTCATGTCGCGTGCTCAACTCATTTGCCAGTGAGCACCCGGGATCTGCCTTCTGTCTCCCACAGCTACTGGTGTGCCCGGCAGTCACTGTCCAGTTTAGAACTTGGGAGAATGTGAATGGAGAATAGCCAAGGCTAGAACTCTGGGGAATGTAGACACTTACGGTGTTTAAAGTGTTAGTGGTCTACAGAGTCGGAATGTGACAGTGTGGATTCTGGAGAGAAGGAATAACCTTCCACTGTTCCAAAGACTACTGTGTGATGGAAATTAGTAGTTCCTCCGCCATAAGCTAGTTAGTTTTCATGACTACATACTGTACTTCCAGTCCTCAGTAACTGGAAGAACACCTTAGTCATAAAGAGAGGAAGCGATAAGTATTGGATCAATAGAAACTGATTTTCACCTCTGGAAACATCCAGCTCAGTAGGCTAGAGTCTTAGGAAGGTAGCATGTTTTCCAGTGAACTAAGGTTTTCTAGTTAAAGATGTGCCTGCCAAAGAAGGCACACAGCTTTAGTGCAGTCTCACTGTGTGCCCTTGACAGTGTCTGTGTCGGACTTGGTTCTGAGCTTTAACCAGTCTATATGAGATACATCGATACTAACTTAAAATACCATTTTTTAGAAAGAGTCCAGATGTAAAACAAAATGCATCCTGACATGTAGGTAGGCAGATGCGAATGGTAAAGAGAACACTGAGTGTTTGGAGAGTGGGAGTCTGATCTGATGATGGAGAAGACCATGGGTATCCTTCTGGAGGATAGGCGCTATGAATGTAGTTTCTTTGCAGTGAACAGCCATGCCAAACCTATGGAGATGAGTAGGGTATGATACCGTCTGCATTACAGGGCGTCACCTCCAGGGGACGAGGTCAGAGAACTAGCAGCGCTCTTCCCAGGAGGGAACTGCTGAGGACAAGTAATGCCGTGTGTTTAGTACGAGCGGATACTGAAATACTTGAATACTGTAATGATTTTTCTTTGAACCTTTAGGTTCTCCTGAAAAGAAAACTGAACATTCTCCAAATCAAAAAAATACCACTGCAAACCCTACCAAAAATGGATGCGCAAGTCCAGTATGTAAAGATGAGCGAGCTGTAAAGAAGACTTCAGAGAATACAGCAGTTCGGGGGCCAGAGCAGAAGGGCCATGACGAGTCCGAAAGCGATTTTGAATCAGACCCCCCTTCCCCGAAGAGCAGTGAAGAAGAACAAGAGGATGAGGACGCTCAGGGAGAACACGGGGACTTTAATGATGACGACACGGAGCCAGAGAACCTGGGTCACAGGCCTCTGCTCATGGACTCCGAAGATGAGGAAGAGGAGGACAGGCACAGCTCTGACTCGGAGTATGAACAGGCCAAGGCCAAGTGCAGAGGCCAACCTGGTGGTGGGCGGAGCCCAGCCCCTAACCCTTCGCTCCTCTCCCCTGCCCATTCACCCGCTGATGCGCTGACTTCCGGCCAGGAGTTTGATGTGTTCGGCGCCGTGCCCTTTGCAGTGCGCGCTCCACAGCCACAGCACAGAGGGGATGCGCAGAACCTCCCCCGGCAGACATTTCCGGAGCAGGAGGACTTTGACGTGTTCACAAAGGCCCCCTTCAACAAGAAGGTGAACATACAGGATTGGCCTGCAGTGGGGGCCGACACGCAGCCTGTGCCTGCACGGCCCAGAAGTGTAGATATATTTGGCTCCACTCCCTTTCAGCCATTTTCCACGTCGGCGAGTAGAAGTGAAAGCAGGGAGGACGTTTTTGGGCTTGTGCCCTTTGAGGAAATAACTGGGAGTCAGCAGCAGAAAGTCAAGCAGCGCAGCTTGCAGAAACTGTCCTCTCGCCAGAGGCGCACGAAGCAGGACCTGTCCAAAAGCAATGGGAAGCGTCACCACGGCACACCCACCAGCGCAAAGAAGACGCTGAAGCCCCCTTACCGCACCCCCGAGAGGGTCCGCAGACACAAGAAGGTGGGCCGCAGAGACTCACAAAGCAGCAGTGAGTTTTTAACCATTTCCGACTCCAAGGAGAACATCAGCGTTGCATTGACTGACGGCAAGGACAGGAGCAGCGCCCTGCAAACCGAGGAGAGTCTGCTGGACCCCTTTGGTGCCAAGCCTTTCCATCCTCCAGAGTTGTTGTGGCACCAGCCCCATCAGGGCCTAAGCGACATCTGTGTTGATCATAATACCATCTTGCCTGGGAGGCCAAGACAGAATTCAGTACACGGGTCATTCCATAGTGTAGACGCGTTGAGAATGGATGACTTCGGTGCCGTGCCCTTTACAGAACTCGTGGTGCAAAGCATCGCGCCACGTGAGTCCCAACAGCCCCAGGCAGTCGAATTAGACCCATTCGGCGCTGCTCCGTTTCCTTCCAAACAGTAGACACTCCAGTGGGCTCGGCAGTAACTCCTGTTTCAAAAAAGTATGAATAGTTTTATGAATCTCCAAGAAAACTTATTTGTATGGTTGTTTATATCCTTCATTCCCCCAGGTTAATCAGGATAGGTGACTTTTAAATAAACCAAATGCAAGCACCTGTACAGGGTAGCAAGACGATGCCTTCTGCAAGCAGGAGGCGGCCGCAGAGGTGCAACTGTGGGGCTTCCTGGGCAGGCAGATGTGTGGCCACTGAGGGACGGGAGAGCTTATCACTTGGGCTGACGTCACCTAGGCGCACACCCAGGTCTAGCAGGTTTGTCCCAGGAGGAAAGAGCCTGGAGCGTGCTGTCAGCTCGTACACTTCTCTGTAATGTAGAGCCAGAAGTAACTGACTATCGTGCCTAAAACTGTCACATTTTAAAAAACAAGTGCCATTAATATGGACTCTGTAATGATAACTATATGAAATAATGTATATATTGACTCAGTTTAGCCCTTCCATGGTATAGACATCAAAACATGTACATGATAATATATATATATATATATATATGCAGTTCTTAATCTGTCAAAAGTTAAATTTTTAAAATATGGAATGCTTAATAGAAACCTAGAACAAAAATGTGAAGAGAAATATCTGACATTTGAAAAATGTAAAATATTGATACGTCAAAAAGAAAGCAACATTTGTACTTTAGAAATACATGTTTTTGAATGGATTTTTGCCAAAATCTTTATCATGTCCCTAATGAAGCATATTGATAAAAAGTGGGAGGAGAGAGGTTATATAGAAATTTAATTTCAGGAAAAAACTAGCTGAAACTTTAAATTTTAAAGATGTTTACAATGTAAAATCTTGTTGCATTTACTATTGTACTTTGTTACATCAGCACCCTCATCCAGCACTCCCGAGTCATGAGCAGTTCCTTCCCTCAGGTTTTGGGGGGGCTGTTTTACTTCAGTGCTCCTGTTAGTGACACTGACAAGCCTTACGGAGACAGGACGCATGCTTGCTGCTGCCAGTCCCGCTGCACGGACAGCCGGACTGTCAGTGGATGTAAGAATTAGACCGTGGGACTAGGGACTTTAATTCTGCTAGCTGGTTGCATCATCAGTGAAAAGAACCAAGCTACCAAATTGCCTTTTAAAAAATACCACGAGTCATAATTAGAAAGTTGACATTTTGTAGAAGTCGTGTTTAATGGTAGCAGTTATATATCAGTTAATGTGAACACACTCTCTGCTCTTGTGTCTCTGTCTTCAGTTATCGTTGTCTTTGCAGGATCAGCACCACACGCTTCTACATTAATAGCTAGTTACAGAAAGGGGTGGGAACTTTAGCACCATCACTCTCCTTGCTTGCTGTGTTTTAAGTTAACTATCTCTGCCCCCAATTAGTGTATTTTATGAGTAATCTTATTAAAACCTCTTAATTTTAGTGCCCTGATGGGATAAATTATTTGCCTACTCTCACAGTTTGGAACTTGGAAAGAAGCAGAAAATATAAGCAAGCCACGGTCATTTTCCTTGCTTTTCTTCTGTGAGCTCAGTCAGGTGAAAAGTGGATGGGCAGCAGCCCAGCATTAGGTCACCACCGAGAACTGGTCTGCACCACTTACTGTCCTTGTGCCAAAGGCAGAAACTATGTTTGCACCTTTTTCTAGTTCTCAGGTTGCTTAATCTTGCTAATGCAAATGCTAGTAGATCCTTTAAACTACACAACAGATTCGGCAGAGATGCTGTCTTGTGAAAGTGAGGTTTGTGTCTACGAAGGGCTCAGCTGGAAGGTAACAGTGAACTGGTGTAGTCTCCTGAGATGTTTTACTTGCCTTTTCAATGCACTGACTAATTTGACGGGACTCACTGACATAGCCCCTTTGGCTTATGCTGGATGAATCTTAGGAAACAACTCTGCCACAGCCTAAAATGTTTACATTGCCTCCTACAGCCCAGCCAGGTGACATTCCTCTTTTGAGACCAGCTCATTGGACAGATGGACTATTTATCTGGAGGTCCCTTGGGGCAGTTCCTTTATGTTGATGTTAGAGGCATTTTCTTAAGATGTAGAGACTTCCACTTAACTCTTGAGTCTCTGTACAGCTGAGCCTTAGGTACTTAATTCCCTAATGAGACTTAAGCTACGGAGCACAGGATCCAGCAAGTAGCATAACAGCCTAAAGACTGGCTGTTATGGGATAGCCCCGTCCTGGCTTAAAGGATGTCATTTGGGTGTGCCCTGTGCTTCTGAGCCTGCAAAGTAGTCCTAAACCTGCTAAACTTGAACATCAAAGGGAAGTCACATGAGAGACCTCAAGGATCCGAGGCCAAAGCTGTTTCTTAGAAGCTTTACCAGCTTAACTCTGAATTGTCTTTTAAAGAGTGGACCATGTGCTTACCTTCCCTTACTTCAGTCAAACGTTGCTATTACAAAGAACACTGTTTATGAAGAATGTATATGCCGACACAAAGAAGTTGCCTGGTGTTTAGTTGGAGAAAAAGGTCTATTTAATCTGGGAGAAAATATTACTGACTCGAATATTAAGACCTGAGTTTCTCCCTCCTCCCAGGATGTGTGTACTTGGACGTGGTTAAGTCATCACTGGGATCTCAGATCTGTGCACCTTGCAGCCGTTTAACAGGGACTGACTACTATTGTCACCTGCTGGTGGAGCCCGCTCTCCTGTGCTGGCGCTGAGGGCAGCCACTCTGCTGGGTCATCTGGGTTTGCTTGGGAGAGCCTGGGCACATCTGTTTAGTGCATGTAGAATGTGCAGTGGACTTTGTCAGTTCTTCTTTTTAGCAAAACTAGTCATCAGTTTAGGTCCAGTTACGTGAGGTGACAGTCTACTGTGAGGATGACGTGTCTGCTGTGACAACAGCAAACGGCTGTTGGAAAACTTCTGTTACTAAAGTTACTAAGATAAAAAGACACACACATACACATCACAGCTTTCTATTAGGGAATTAATGTGAATTTAAAAATGGCAATCATGTTTTGTTTTGTTTTGAAAGAGCATTCACTCCTAGAGAGGGTCTACAAAAGCCACCAAAGGGAAGACGCAGATGAAAATACAGAGGGTGGGGTCTCTTTTAGGTTTTGTTTCTACATCTTAAGATTCACAGTGCTGCTTTCAGAAGAGAACTGATTTTATTCCTGTGTGCTTTTTGGTGACTGAAAAGTCGTCCAATAGAAGGGGTAGTCACCACTTGTTTTTCCTCTGTGGTGCTGGGAACTGAAGCCAGGGCCTGGCACCTGCTAGACAAGCGCTTGGGCGCTGAGCTCCGCCTCCAGCCTGGAAGCTCCCTTTAATTGCTGGCAAACAGCTTTAAGTGCACTTTCTTTGATTACACTTCCAGTTTTTGTTAAACTTGAATTTTTTGAAGCCTTTTATGTACCACTAAGCAAATAACTTTAATCTTTAAAAAATGGATTTATATCTTTAGTTGTGTTTCTAACTGTTATAAAACATACTTACTAAAGTGACTTAAATCCTCAAATGTAGCTGGGAAACTTAAGAAATAGAATTCAGCTGCTTCCCCTGTACCCAGTTAGGCACTCATTTTATTACCTTATTGCCTTTACATGGCTTAGTCTTGAATTCTGTTCACTATTTTGTTTGAGATTTAAAGTTATTTTCTTACTGTATTTATCATACCTACTGTTTTAATAATCTGCCTTCTTTAAATGCAATAAATCCCAAATGGATTGCTTATTCTTTATAATCAATGCCTTTGGAGTCTTTTTAATTTGTCTTATTAAAAGTTCATTATAAACTTCTCTTTAGTTCTTTCATTCTCACGTGGATTCTGTCTCAGTTTTGTGCTGTTCTCAAGGAGCTCATGCTTCAGGACTTAAGGAAACGTTCCTGGCCTTGTTCTTCCGTGGCAAGAACGTTCATAGCACAACTGCTCCACCTTCACCAACACGGTGGCCGTGAGCCAGAACACGAGATCACAGACTGCCTTTGGAATCAACTTGTCTGACATAGTTTTTAATTTGTGACTTGTTTCTTCAACTGTAAAAGGCTGTTAGCATTAACAATATTTGACTGTAAAAGGCTGTTAGCATTAACAATATTTGACTAAGTATTTATTTTAGTTCCCGACAGTGTCAGAAACTAAAAGTGGCTCTGGCATATTAAAAGAGATGGCCTGTGTATCAGAATGACAACAGAGTTGCGGTATTATCTCAGAATACACTATTCCCCAATCTGGAGTCTGCACTGGTGCCTGACCACACTGTCTCATTTTATTTGGTATGAGTGGATTTTTGTTTTGAAGAAATAACCAGTGCAAAGCAGTCCCTGTTTAAACTCGGTTATAGTTAATCTCTCCAAGCAGGGACATGAGAGCTATTTCTTTGGAGTGATTACTGTTTCGGAAAGGCTGGCTCGGGCATCACACGCGGCAGTTAATGCTCATCTCGAAGGCACGAGCCTTACAACTGTTGCGTGTTAAGAAGGCACGGGGCTGGCACAGCTGAGATTACCTGCACTCCGGGCAGCAGTTTGAGGCCACGTTAGAAGAGCAGGATGAGGGCCTTGGTGGCTGTTCCCATGAGCTGTGCAAGGGTACAGACTTCACTCTCCTCAAGAGGGCCCTACTGTTTTTTCCCTCCTTTCAAGAAGAAAAGTTTCAAGGGTAAGTTTCAGTTCCAGATCCTCATCGCACCACAGACGCCCAGGGAACTCACAGGGGACCTTGGTGCTCAGTGCCTGCCTTCCATTTCTGTGAAAATGTTACTCTGATGATGCATACAAAAGACCCGTGGGCCTGCCCTCACAGCCTCGCTGCTTCACACTGGCGGGGTGGAGTTAGAATAAACGATGCTTTTGGGTGGATGTTGGCCTCCTCAGCAACTGGCAGGAATCCAGAAGTGCAGGCCATGGCCCTGGGCATTTAATACAGGGCAGGGTACGTCTCCAGGGGTGCCTGACAAGCCGAAAGTCGTACAGCCCTATACTCTGCAAGTACAACCTTCAAACCGGATACTCTGTCTAGTGGACCATAGCTGCCACAGTCCCTGGCTCATCATCTGACCCTGAGATGTGATTTAAGGCTGTAGCATCTCACAAGGAACGACAAGCAGCACACGGTTAGTAAACCCCATTTATTTACATACGCACACTTCAGTAAACCCCATTTATTTACATACGCACACTTTAGTAAACCCCATTTATTTACATACACACACTTAAGTAAACCCCATTTATTTACATACACACACTTTAGTAAACCCCATTTATTTACATACGCACACTTCAGTAAACCCCATTTATTTACATACGCACACTGCCATGCAGCTACCGACTGCACCTAGTATAAGCCAAAAAGATGAGCGGTGCCCTGGTGTTTGAAAATGGCTTTATAGAGAAAGATGACTGCATCTCTATAAATTGTTATAATTTAAAACAGCAAGAGATAGTTAAAAAGTGTACTTTTAAAGTCTTCTTAGCTTTTATAGTTTATATACAGGTAAAAGTAAGACTGGCCTTTTTAAATACCGTAGCTGGAAATACAATTTTCAACCTATTTTAGTAAACTGATAAAAACAAAAATAAATATACATTATTACAAAACTCAAATTTGTAAGCAGTTGTCAAATATTCTTTAATGTCAATAATTAAATTTTTATCAGTAGTGCTGTGCACACAGTAGATGGTCAATAAATGCTGACATACATAAGTGTTTATAGTTGACAGCAATCCACAGTCATTCCTTCTTTTATAATAAATACATTATAAAGACAAACGATGAGGACAATAGTTTATTTATAATATCGAACACTTTCAGAAAACACAGAAAAACTGTCCCTACAATCAGACCTACTCAAAGAATAGCTGCTGGAAAACAAAGTATGCTCTTTTTATGTGTACACATATAGCAATTAGTACAGAATGCATGTACAAAGAGAAACCAGGCATTTGAAGAAAGTAAAACTTAGAGGGCTGGACATGGTGGCACATGCCTTAGATCCCAGTACTTGGAAGGGAGAGGCAGGTGGATCTCTATGAGTACAAGGCCAGCCTGGTCTACATAGCAAGTTCCATGCCCACCAGGGCTACAGAGTGGGACCTTGTCTGAAAAAAGAAAAAAACTAAAAGAATTGAATTTTTTTTTGAGTTAATAATAAAAATGGCTCCATGCTTAAAATTGCTGGACTTTCCTCATTTTTTTTTTTTACTTAAAAACTACTTAGTATATTAATTCTGGCCAGAATGGTAAAATGTGTATTCAAGAACAACATATGCCAACCAAGGTTATTATTTGAAAAACATAACCTCCTTTCGTCATGTCCAGACCATCTACAGTTGAGCATATGAATTGAATTTGTGATCTAAGGTATGACAGCCACTTTGAAAGGAGCATTCCAGCACGCAGCGGTCATAAAATGGTGGCCTTGACTGAGTCCAGAGGAGAAAACTTCTGACATACCAGCATGGGAAACTTGAACTCCAAAACCACTACACTAGAAAGAAACACTCTGCAGAGGCAGAAACCGAGGCATATCAGTCTTCCTAATACCAGATGTAGAAAGTGCATTTAGGGAATAAGCATCAATGTCAAGAAAAATTTTATATATTAATTCCATTTTCCTGAAAATATGTCAGTATTTAACTTATTAAGTTAAATATGCCGGCTTGTTAACTTACTAAGAAATCGGTAATACTTTATGTTTTAGTGGACAATGGAAGTTTTATGAATACTATAAATGATTTTTTTTTATGCTCTTCGAAAGTCCAAGGAATAGAAGTTACACTATCTGACAGCGCAGTAGGATTGACTATCAACAAGACCTCGTTTCAGCTATGAATAGTCCATGGTGTTTATCTGTACGATAAGTTGTCAATGCAATGTTAGCACTAGTGTAAGCAGGCCTGGGGCTGGGCTGCGGTGAATAATCTCACTATCAGGTGAGACGTGGGCGTGACTTCTCAGGCTTAAGGTTCACTTCACGAGGTCAAGCCAGGGCCACTCAGCTCTCATGGCCTTCCAAGCAGCACCCACACGGTTTTGAGCTCATCAGCATGGATCTTAGGACTAGAGTTAGAGATGAAAGTTCTTTGGGAAAAGTGGAATCAAAATTCACTGTCAAGAATCCAGTTATAATATGGAATGAAATAATATTTGGAATAAAATTAGGTAGCTGATGATCTAGCCATCAGACTGTGTTGATTAATCGTGCCCCTGGTTGCCAATCTAATATTCTTTTTAAAAATGTTTTTTCTCAACACCTTTCTCTGTGTCTCAAAGGAGGAATTAAGATTAATGTTCCTAAGGAGAGGAGAAATGGCTGTGGGGAATCCTCGGGGCCAGTTTCTCACTTGCTGCATGGGAAGGCTGGGATTACTGAGCAGCCCTACTTAGCCTGGAGTAGCACAAGCTACAACCCTCACCTTGAAGAGGCAAATTTGGTCAGTTAGTGAAAATGTCTCCTATTACAGTAAGCACACAGACAGGAGCCCTTCCTAGGAAAATGGAGTTGGTCTTACGTAGAATGAGCCCCGTTTTTAGAGTAGTTTCATACCCACTGCTACCACTCAATGTTGTTCCACGCCTCAGTGCATCTAAATTTTCACCATCTGTGCAAACAGCAAATCACAGTTGCAAGGGTCAACCACAGCTCTTAGTACAGATCCAAGTATGCTTTTCCATTTTTATAAAGCAAAGAAAAGAAAAAAAATGAGAACCTTAGAAATAATGGGGTCTAAAATTCCCCGCTGTATATTGCTTAATGACTGGATTCACCAGGTGGCCATACCTGAATTTACAGGTGCGAAGCATAGTCAGGGCAAGGCTTGCTGTGCCTGTACTGCATGACGTACACTGTTGACTGGTGCCACCAGTATAACATCACTACCGCAAGGATATGCCAGATCTGGTGGCTTGATCCGAGGTAGTTCAGCTGTCCTGGAAGGGAGAGCAGAAAGAAAGGCTGATGGTATTATTTCAGTATTTAGAGAAAAATACACTTCTATCTCTGGCTAGACTGACGGCAGATTAATTCAGCTTTAAGAGGATGAACTCATTTAAAGTTTACTCAATTTAAAGTATACAAGTGAACTTGAGCAATGCTCTTCCCAACGGTTTCTAGGAGAGATCAGGTGTGTTTTGAGTAGTATGGCCTTAGACCCCAACTTTATTTTTAAAATGTAACTTGTAGGGGCCAATGAAATAGCTCAGAGAGTAAAGGCAGCCGCCCCAAGCCTGATGGAGCTGCTATCCCTCAGGTCCATCCACAGGACACAGACAAAGACGGAGCCCACAGTGGGGAACTGACTCTTAGAGCTGTCCTCTGACTGCTGCACGTGCCTTGTCCACCCAAGAGTGCGCACATGCAAGCACACACGTACACAAAATGTGAAAAAAAAAATGTTATGTTTAATTTTATGAATTTGATCTATTGTTTTCCATGTCTCAATGTATTTGGTAGATGGGGGGGAAGGCAAGAGACACTAGTGATCTGGGCATGACTTAGGTGTGTGACTGAGAACAGACGCATTGCATGGCTAGACATGAGCCTGTTAGGAGCACTTCTGCACAGGAGGGGAGGACTAATTAATCACTAGCACAGGGGGGCTTCCTGATGTTCCCAGTCACAAAAACCAGAACCAGAACAACTGTCAGCTGTTCCTTAAAGTCCTACTGTGGTGCTATTTTCTGTATATTTGCTATGCTCACGTCCTCTTAGCAAGAAGAACACAGGATTTAAAGTGTGATCCACAGGACTCTTTCCAGGTAGGCTCTTAGCCTTTCTCTTGACTCCCAGTAAAGCCTGCAGATTCATTTAAAATGTGTGTGTGTGTGTGTGTGTGTGTACACATTGCTATCTTGTCATAAATGGTCTACTGATGAACATGTAGATCTATGGGTCCACTGAGATACATATTTGTTTTGTTTTTGAAGATGCTGTCTCACTAAGTAGCCCTAACTGGCCTAGGACTGTGTAGGGTAGGGTAGGCTTGAACTCACAGATCTGCCTGCCTCTGCCTCCCTAGTGCTAGGGTTAAGGTGTGTACTGTAACTAGAGCTGTTGTTAGTTTTAAATATCTTACTCCCTATTCACAGTCTACACTGCCCATGTTCCTCTCATCCGTGGGAGAAGACACAGATACCACTAGAAACTGCCTTTCCCAAGACTTCAGCATTCCCAGCACCCTGCCTCCACTGCTCTGTGTTCCTGCACTCAGCCACACAGCTACGCAGGCACAGTTCATGCTGAGCTCCCCTTGGAGAAAAGCTGTATAACATATGATCTTTTCCAGGTGTTAGAAGAGACAATTCCTAACAACTGATTGGAAAACAGTAAGGCTAAAGCCTCATGGCCATTCTTACATAGTGTAGAGTATTTGTACTTGTGTGGAACAAATAAATGAAATTATATGAACGTAATTATTTTTAAATTTATTTTGCAATGTGCATTCTAGGCAAGTAAGTGCTCTATCACAGAGCTACATAGCCCTCTAGCTCTAGAACCTTAAAAATAATTATTAATAAAATGATACAAAAATATACCCAAATTGTGGTTTTTCAGTATAGGGCTGTGGTTCTGTTCTCATGTCCCGATGTCTACCCTCTGTTTCTCACTGCACTCCATTCGGACCGAAAGCTCAGCAATGAAGAACCAAGAACACAGAGGGATGCTTGCAGACTCCGCCTCTAGACTGTCTCCCTCTCCAGAGCATGCGAAGAAGGGTTCCATGTCATCCCTGATGCATCATGGAGGTAACTCTTTCTCTTAGGGGAAAATGTGAACACAGCCCCACTCCCTGCAACGAATGTCAGCTCTCCCCACACTGGGAAGTAAGGACTCGGCATCCCACAGTATCTGAGGAAACATTCTGAGAGCCCCCAGTGGATGCCGAGCATGGCAGAGAGGACTCAGTCCTACACATACCACCTTTCCCTATATGATACCGACAGTAATGTTTAACTTCCAAATCAGATAAAGGAAGAGATTAAAATGTAACAATTAGAATATACTCTACTGTAAGTTTTGACTGTGGTGTTTTCACTCTGTGGTGTTTTCCTTCAGGCAACAGAAACCACAGATAAAGCCCCAGTGTGCAGAAACATTACTCTAAACCCATCTTCTTTTTCCTGTTCTTGTATTTCTTACTTTATGTATCTCTGCATATGAAAATTACTCTTTAAGAACAACTTGGCATGGACGGAGGAGCATGGTGGCTAATGGTAGTGCCCCATGCTAAAAAGAACAGGGGCTAGGAGTCACATGATCCTCGGAGTGTGATGGGCACTGTCACTAGCTCATAACTGTATAATAGTGTCAACCCCAGCCCCTGGGCCCAAATCATACTGTGAAGGTGGCGGGGAATGTCTATGAAAGCACCTTGAAATTTAAAGTTATGTTTTCTGTCTTCCTCCCTCCCTCCTTCCCTCTCTCTTCCCCTCCTTCTCTTCCTTTCCTTTTTATTTTGTTTGTTGTTCTGTAAGACAGGGTTTCTCTGTATAACCAGGCTGGCCTCAAATTCAGAGATTCACCTGCCTCTGTCTCCTGGGTGCTGGGACTAAAGGTGTGCGCCACCATGCCTGGTGAAAAAGTTATAGATATTGCTTAGGAATGGAAAAATCATTCCATAGTCAACACTGAGAAACAAACTAAATTCTCAGTCTCAGAAGCATTTACTTGAAATGTGTTTTCAGAAGAAAGCTGCAAACCATGATGAACGGGACCTACCTGGAAAGTACCGCTCTGGGACTTTGGAAATGTAGAAGAGAAAAGCAAGAAGAGCAATCACATACATCACAATCACGCGGGGTGCAAAGTCCTGGAAAGCAAAGTGCATTTGCTTAGATTTCCCCGTGCTACTGAGATCTCCTGGAGCTCAGAGGTGAGATTTAAAAACTGCCAAGTCTCAATTATCTTGGGGATGGTCTCTATAGTAACGGTCTCTTGTTCTCACCCCACAGGAAGAGGTCCACAGCAATGGAGCACAGGGGTGGCCTGAGTTCAGCTACTTATGGAACTTGAGCTTTGACACTGGTGGCAGTCCCGAGATTACCTAACTCCTCTACAAAGTGGTTACAGAGTGCCATGTTTACAAGAACTGAGTCAGCAGAGATAAAGACCAAATAGCTTCCCACATCCCAGGGAAATGCCTTGAGCATTGCTACACGAATCTCGCTGTGGTGTGTGGGCCTAAAGGTCTGCCCGACTCTAGTGACAGTCAGCAAGCTAAGACACACATCTGCTCCTGACCCTGGTTACACACCTAATTTACCAACAGTTCATGTAAGACATAGAGACATCTTCTCTGTCCCTGCTCAAGTAGATGAGAATGATCTTGGCCTTCTCCAACTCTATATTCTTCAGGGTTATCAGTCTCAGGTTTCTAACTATTCTGGAAGACATCTTCAACCATCATTAGGAGTACCCGTCTTTAGGAGGGATATCTCTTCCCAACTTAAAAAATGAGAGCTTTTGAGTGAACTTTTTCCAAGGTTCCCCTCTGCTTCCTAACTAGAATGACCAGTGTTCTTCCTAGAATCCTGTTTTTAAGAACCACTGTCTTTATACGCCCGTTTTCTATCCTAAGTCTTGTGAATATAGGAATATCCGAAATTTCCTAAAATCTATCAACTCTACAGTTCTTGTTCTTTTTATCATCATAAGTTGACTGTAATTTACCACCTCTAAAACTAATCACTTTTCTGTCAACTACCAGTCAGTCTTTTCTAGTTAGAATTAAATCACAGGTAGCAGCTTCTCATTCTACTGACTTATTCAAAATTACCAGAAAAATGGTGTCTTCGCATACGCAGCAGGACAGTTATGTCCCCCCTCACTCCTACCAGCCTTGTTACCTTCCTCATCTTAGGAAGAGTTACCACACCACTATCTCACTCTGTCCCCAAACCACCCTTCTCGTTACTGCATTACCAAGCGTCTTCCTCTGTGCCACAGTGAACGCAAGCCTACCGACAGCCTTCCTCTCCTGGAAGTGACGACAAACTGCGTTTGTGTCCAGACAAGCGGCACCATGCCCACCGAGACTGGCACCCGCCTTGGCATATTTACTCACATTAAACATCTTCCAGCATTCTCTCTAGCACATACTTGGAGCCTTTTTAGAGGCATTTCTAAGGACACAGAAACTTGCTCTGTGGTGCTCAGGAAGACAGAGCTCTACGCCCTCCTGGAGCTCTTCCCTCACATTCCCGTTTCCACAGGATCCAAAGCCACAGAATCAGCAGCCTTTCCTCTACTTCTCCATTTCTTCTTCTCGCCGGGTTGAACATACTCCTCCAGCTCCAGCGACCAGCGTGATGCTACCGTCAGATATGCGTCACCCGTCTCCAACTCTATCTCAGCTCAAACCCCGTGTCTACTTCTATTTGTATCCCTTATACATCTCTGACACCACATGTCCAACCATAACTCTTCCTCCAGCAAAAGGAGCCGACCACTCCACCTCTCTAGCCCATTGTCTATGCTTTATCACTAGCGCAGCGGGCAGAACTGCAAACTCGGACGTCCTCCCCAGAATCGACGTGTGTACTCACATACCGAGACAGAAAAAGACTGATGTTATTTCATACAGTGACTCAGCAGAAATGAGTAGACACTAATGTGGTTTTGAAAGGTATGCTTATTTATATAGCGGTGAAAACTATGTTTCATCATGAAACTAAAAACATGCTCCCAAAGGATTCAGAGCTACCCACATGGCCTGACTACAGCACATTACCCAAGAAATGAAAATTAAGGACAAAAAAAACCCCCCAACAAACCCCTGACCACACTCAGCCTACCTGGACAATAGGAGCACTGATTCCTCCATTGAGCCAGACCCAGTGAAGAGTTGGGATCACTCCATAGCCCGAAACGGAACAAAAGATGATAGGGCGGAGCCTCTGCCACTGCTGCGTGAGGTAATTGGGATGAATCTGTGCGAAGAACACTGCCAGGATCATTGCGAGCACGGTGATCAAGTACACTTGACGCCAGTACTAGAAAGAAAGGAAGACAGTCACTTGGGCCTCTGCACTAAATACCACAGGCTCTGTTTACTTGACTGTAATGTCCAAACAAGATCCCCATGCCCTTCTAAGGAATATTCCATACAAAGGTTAAGTTTCTGAAAAGCTTCTTAGGATGGATGACAAACCACAGCTGACAGTGAACTGGTAGAAGACCACATTTACTTATTTGTACAAAAGTGTTTTCCGAGCACTTGCTATACGCTCCGCACGAAGAAGATGTACAAACAGGCTGCCTGTGCGCGGCCTCTCCCCGGGGCCGAGCTCAGACTGTGGGAAGGGCATCTTTGGGGCACGATGACCGTGTAATAACAGTGCTGTGACTAAGGCACAGACAGAGCACTGCAGAGCCACTGAGGCAAGAACAGTAAGTGTTACCCGGGACTGCTAAAGACACTTCCTGGAAGAGGCATCTAGGCTGGACTTGAGGAACGCAAACAGTGTGGGGAGAAGGAGCAGAAAGGGGCAGGAAGGTGAGCCTAAGATTGAACTCTGCTGTGCTGATACACCGGGAGCTGCTGAAGAACAGGGTGAACATTGACCCTGGTGGCAGGGGCCTGCAACCCCAGAGTGTGGCAACTGAGGCCAAAGTTCAGATACCGGTCTAGAGAAGATGAAAGCAGGACAGACAGACGTCAGGGTAGCTCATTCGAACAGATGTCAGGGCTGGGATGCTGCGTGTGTGTGTGTGTGTGTGTGTGTGTGTGTGTGTGTGTGTGTGACCGCACAGGACAGCAGTGTGAGTGTGACCGCACACTGTTTTTCCTTACTTTCCCTTTAAGGACACAGAATCACACACAGAATAGTGCTATTTGCTTCTGGGTAAACACCAACAGTTTTCTAGTAAAATCCAATCAATTCATACTTTAATTACATATATATTTAGTTACATATTATGTTATAATGTAACTAGGCCTGAAACACAGAGTTAATAATATAATTCAAGCCTAGTTTATGATTTTTTTCTTTAGTAGTGGAAATACTTTTTAAAATTTTATGTGTATTGTGTTTTGCCAGCATATATGTCTGTATACCACATACATGCCTGATGCCAAAGAGGGCAGAAGAGGCTGTAGGATCCCCGGAACTGAAGTCAGAGTGGTGGCTCTAGGAATTAGTGCCTGGTTCTCTGAAAAAAGTTTAAATGAGTTTTATAAACCAGATACCCTAATACTTTTCTCTCTCACCATGTAGAGACCAGGACTCTGCTTCGGAACCTTAACAGAGACTCCTGAGCTGCAGCATTCCCAGAGTCCAGGGTGCAGCCTGTATGTGAGTAGACCCACTTCACAGGGAGGGGAGGTGTGGGCAGGGCATACACTATTCACTGGGAAGAGAGCTACAATCCCGAGCAGGTACGCTGCTCCTCGGGGAAAAGCATAGTTTGGGCACAGGAAAAGAGGTCAGATGAGAAAAGGAATATAACAATCAAAGAGTATAATGGGAGTGAGGTTGGTGGAACTTCTTCACGGTTTTGAGACAGGATTTTGTTGTGTAGCTCGGCCTGGCCTGGAGGGTGAGCTCCTAAGCCTCCCTGTAACAGTTACACTACATACGTGCAGCTGCATTCTCTAGGGGCTGCAGTTCCACACCTACAGTCATACTTTCCACCAGATAGTAACAAAATAACCGTGGAACCCATACTAGATATTAGAGATCATGGGAATCTTCTGAAACTGAAGTTCGTGCCCAAACAAGACTCTTCTATTTGTAAGCCAAGTGTGCATTTGTAGATTTAAACCACTGCGAGGAAACAAATCCTGGATAAGATAGAGTGTGACAATTGTGAACACTCACATTGTTACAGTAAAAGACAGAGTGTGACAGTGTGAACACTCACTGTTACAGTAAGAGTGTGACAGTGTGAACACTCACACTGTTACACTAAAAGAAAGTGTGACAGTGTGAACACTTACACTGTTACAGTAAGAGATAGAGTGTGACAGTGTGAACACTCACATTGTTACAGTAAAAGGCGTAAAATACTCCCGAGACATAGCAGCCCAGTATTCCAATAGAAATGCCTGCATAATCCAATGCCATCCATCTTCGACAAGTTTTCTCTGACCGATGACAGGAAAAGAGATGATAGCCCACTGAGCAAAGCATACAGACCTGCAAAAGGAAAAGCTGACTTTAAGAACAAAGTGAGACAAAACGAAATCAGAATAATTCATAAATGTTCTTCAGAGATCTGGCTAAGATGCCAGGCTTCCAACCAGGGTCACACAGAATCCTAGTTGTGCACCTCATTGTAGGGCTAGCTGCCACTAAGCTTCATGAGTTCATCAGGAAAATGGGGACCACAGTCACTAAAGACTTAAAAGTTATAATTACTTTTAAATATAAAATTGTAAATACACAGCAAAAAATTATATAATAAAAATGCGTTTTTTAATACAAATACTGTTATAATACCTCCCAAGGTTACTCTGACTTTTAAATGAGTTTATTTTCATACTGGTCACTAAATTAACATATATCCCTTAAAAATGATTGAAGAATACAGAATTGTATGCTGCAAAAAATATAAACCCCTCTCATTCAATCTATTCTTTAGAGGTGACTACTGCTAACATATTATATGTCCCTGTAATACATGTGTTACACCTGTGATACACGTCTTTAGTCAAATGGACTTATTATAATTCTAATCTATTATGTGCTGACACATGCGTTCTGAGCTGGCTGCTCAGACACTCAGTGGACACCCAGCTATAACAGGCCTAACCAGTCTGCAGAGACTCGAGGTCCACGTTCAGTAATGAAACACTTAACCGCAGATTTAGTTCAGCTGCTGGTCACACTCGACTGGCCAGTGGCTCTTTGACTCTCAAGCACAACAGGTGGCTGGCCCAACAGCACGTACCAGCTTGGCCGTATTCTCTGGATAATCCCTGTGCTTATGTGACATGGGCCTGGAGAGCTTCATGGTGGATCTGCTCTCTGAGAGAGAAATGACACAGAAGGGGCCACTGTGGCTTGGAGGTGTTCAGTGGACAGGCAGAGAGGAGGATGTGAGGTGGCAATGTCTATTGCCAATGCGATATCACACGTGGCTTCCTGTGGAAGTGGGGTTCCAAGTGACTTTTATCTGCTTGAAATTTCGACATGAGTAACTGATAGGAATTACAGGATCAGTGATAAACTTTACCTCATTGTGGAAACGGGAGTCTGAGGAAAAAACACTATGGTATCAAAAGGAAAAAAGAATTCTGTCAACAAAGCACTGCAAGTTTTAAAAGGTAAACCTACATTTTGTATGTTCTGTTTGAAGAGGCATGTATTCTTGTAAAGAGTTCCTAGGAAGATTAAAATTTCTGGAATTTGGTATGTTTCAGATCTAGCGGAAAGCATCCCATGCCTTGCTGCACTACCAAACGGGAAGGTAATTCCAGTGTACGCCCACTAGATCCACCACAATGGCAGGATAACAAAGTAGGCCAAGGTCTGGCCCCTGCCTATCGCCTGCCTTTCCTTCCTCCTCTACCACCCCAGGGTCAGCTGAAAAGATGAACACCTCTCAGTCCAGAACACGCTGAGTTGTCTGTGGCTGCTGGGCCTCTACCCAGCATTTTTCCTGTTTAAATGCCTGCACTGACTTTCCCGCCCTCCCACATACGTGACTTGATCTCACCGCCACGGGCATTCTATTCAGTCCTACACACTACTCCTGTAGAGTCACTCCCACCATCACAGGGCCCAGAAGGATATAAGGCATTAAACAACTATCTGCTAAACTAAACTTGAAGTTACTAAAGAAAAAATTTGAGATGTTTCTAGTATGTTTCCTTTTAGGACCAAAGTTTTGAGCAAAATGACAAGGTTCTGAAATATAAGACGCAATAAAAACACTATGCAGTTAGTTTCTGGGCTCCCCTTTCCGGCTGGCAGAACAGGCTCAAGTGCAGAGTGCTGGTCTGTGACTGGCAGGAGGAAATGGGACAGTAGCCTTTCCTTTTCAACACTGCTCTGTGTTCTGTATTTTCTTTAATTATCAAAATGTCAGTGTACTTATGGCCTCTATTTATTTCATGCTTTAAAATGATCTGTTGAACACTTCGACCTCTGATGGTGCCCTGCCTACATGATGTGCTGGTGTAGTCAATAGCTCTCAAAAGTTATGGGGTAACTGACCACTATCTGATAGGATTTAAGGCCTGACTCTGCCTGGGTGGCTAAGAACCTGGGATGAGGGAGGCAATGGACCCAGGGAGGGAAATCAAACACTACTGCTCTGCTTAAAGAGTGTAGCAATATAATTACTCCTAACAACACTGGGCTAGACCCATGGATTAGTGCCTTGCTCAGCCAGCATCAAAGAAGCTTCTTCCGGAAGTAAATGGGAACAAATAGAGACCCACAACCAGACATTATACAGAGAGCGAGAGACCTTGGACCACCCAGTTCTAAATGGGATGGCACCATCAAATCCCTCTCCTCAGGGTCCAGAAAACCCTGCAGAACTAAGAGCCAGAGGGGATGGAAAGGAAGCATGCATATATGAGCTCAGAGACTCTGGCAGTGTGCACAGGGCTTGCACAGGCCTAAGCCAGATGGAGTCCCAGCATGGAGAAGATATGATCTCCCATCCCTAACCCAGAAGCTATCTCCATTCACAACACTCACAAAGGAAAAATTAGTTTTCGCCAAAGGAGTCGCACTGAGCGTGTGTGTGTGCGTGTGTGGTGTATACTCAAGCAAAGCAAAACAAAACACTTAAAGGCCACCATCATGCCCAGCGGCAGATGCCAACACAAAATGAACTTGATGGTAATTTTTGGAGATTTTTTTTGGCTTATAATACTTTATTTGGGCATTTTTTACCTTAGTGGTCTTTTGCTTGTATATTATGGTTTCCGATGTTGTGTTTTTACAGGTTTTCCATGTGTGTGAGCATGTGTATGGACTTATCTTGCTTTTTTTCTCTCCCTGTTTGTTTTGTTCTTTTCTGGTTTTTATGTGTATTTGACTGTTTTTTAAAGAGACAGAAAGAAGGCATGAAGTTGGATGGGTGGGGAGGCTGGAAGGATCTGGGAGAAGATGAAGGAGGAGACAGGGTGATCAAAATATATTGTATGAACAAAAATCTATTTCTTGTTATTGTTGTTGTTTGAGGTTTCTCTGTGTAACCCTACCTGTTCTGGAACTCACTCTGTAGATCTGGCTGGCCATTAAACTCACAGATATCCACCTGCCCCTGTCTCCCAAGTGCTTGGATTAAAGGTGTGCACCACCACCCAGCTACAAAAGTCTATTTTCAATAAAAATGAATAAATAAAACACCTGTTTGAAAATGAGTAAATGTTAACTTTAAGGGCATTTATACAGATCCTAGCAACAGCAAAGGGACCTAGGGAAAGTGACTCTGAAGTCTTAGAACAAAGGTCAACACCAGCGAGGTAAGACAGCCCAAGACAGGCAGGGTGGAGACAGCAAAGACAAGGCACACATATATTTTAAACAGGACAAAGAAAGAGGCTTTCTAAACAGGTTTGAAGTAGACACTTTAGCCAATAATATAGTACAGTGAAACTCATATCCTAGTGTTAATCTTACAGCCAAGATGTCTACAAAGATAAAAAAGCAAGGCATGGTAATACATGCCTACAATCCTGGCGTCTCATGAAGAAGGAGGCCGAGGAAAAATTCAGTGCCAGCCTGGGCTATACCATGAGACACAGACAGACAGACAGACAGACAGACAGACAGAGAGGGAGAGAGACAGAGAGAGAGAACAGAAACAGTTTCCACTATCTTTGAAATGTTGTGGATTTCAAATATGGTGTAATAATGACGCTATGAGCAAATAAGTTATCCCTTGCACCCTCTGGGGTTCTTCAAAGCGAGGGTCTGAAGCAGTCGCCCGCCCAGGCAAGCCCGACAAAGTTCTCTTCACCTTGCACGGTGTTTGTGAGATGACTCACCTGGAAGCAGAAAAGACAAATGGAGCAAATTACAAAATCTTCTCGGGACGCACTTGCCGACGGCAGCACGGACGTCATGTCATATATTCCCAGGGTGAAGAAGAGGAAGAAACCCAGCAGATGACTCCAGATGTTTACCGTCTCATTGGATAAAATAAACAGACTGCAAAGTAAACAAACATGCAGCTCAGATCCGCCCAGGTACATGGTGTCAGCATTCTCGGGTTAGGGAAGCCCTGCCTTTCTCAGATTAGACGTCTGAGTTTGTCTGTGATGTTCTTCCATTTCCACTAATTCCGGGGCTTACAGCTTTTGATGATCAGCTCTTAGTGTTCTTACTATTTCTTCCCTCCTATTGCATCACTTTTTGAAGCAGAGCCCTTGCCCAGATTCCTCACTTTCTACAGAAATAAGTGTGCAGACAAATACTCTATGTAAGCTAGGAAACTGCCAGGACCAGTTACCCGAGATACTGTTCAGTGTTAGCTGGGGCATAAATGTAAAATACCTGTGAGGCACTCGTTAAACACACACAAAACTCAATGCATCGAGAAGAAGCAAAATACACAAAGATGAACCCACTGGAAAGGTCCTGAAGACAAGCAGGCAAGCCAGAGCAGTTTTGCTATGCAAGTTCTGAAACCTGTTTCTAGGTGGCATGAGTTCATTCCTTTTAGGAACAATCAGGAGGTTACTTTGTGTGGGGACTCTTTGTCCTCTTAAGATGTCTTGGCAGCACAGGCCAGGAGAGAGTCTATTACCCTGACCCGGCATCAGTTTCTTCATCTGTAAAGAGAAGGAGTTGTGTTAGATGTTGCTGCTTGCTTCCAGCGCTCTCAATTTTGGGAAACGGCTCTGCATTGTTACCACAAGGTGACAGACACCATAACTGGAGATTTAAACATACCCGTCTCTAGCAAAATCGCCGCTTTTGTTAAACAAAAGCCTTGACTGTTAATGAATCAGATTTGGGGGGAATAAGATTTAATTATTCTTACATTTCATGTCTGTGGTGTTTTGCCTGTATGTATGTCTGTGTACCACCCGTGTGCCTGGGGGCTAAAGAGGCTAGAAGGCATCAGATTCCCTGGAACTGGAGTTATAGACGGTTGTGAGCTGCCACGTGGGTGCTGGAAATCCAAGGCAAGTCCTCTTGGAGGGCAGCCAAAGCTCTTAAGCCCAGAGCCATCTCTTCAGGTCCTGAATCAGAAATTCTTAATAGCTGGCCATTGTAACAGTCCCCATGGTTCCCACAGCTTTATTTTTATGAGGACAAAACACAAGGAAGTCTCAAATGATCAAGAATAAAATATACCTTGTATCTGGAAACACTGACTTGATCTTGCTTATCATCAAACACAAAGACTATCTGTAACTGGGGGAGGAACTAAAAGAATGTTCTAGAAGCGTCTAATTACAGGACTGTTTTGGCAATCAACACTCCATTCTGCCTATTGCCTCAGAAGTTTTCATTTTATGAAACCCAGTATAACCTGATTAACTAAGCACACTCTAAGCGCGTCCCATCCCGGAAGGGATTGCAGATAGAACGGATGGACGCACAGGACCTCTCTTCACACGCAGTCTGCCCTGGAGACTGTGGAAGGGTGAAAGGAGAGAGGGCAAAGACCCAACCTGGGTACGATTACATTGCGGGGAAAATATCCCCAATAAAGGATAAGTCATTATTGTCAGAAAAGCTAGGCACCCGCAAATTCTGTTCATCTTTAAAATCAACAGGGTAACTCTTGCTCAAATTTCTGAAGCTGCTAACAGGAGTCAGGCTGCTTAACTTGTGTCTGACTCAACAACTCAAGCGCTAATGTTGTGCAGCCTTGAGATTTGGACTCAAGTCATCGAAATGCAGAGGACCACCGCTAGGTGGGAACAGAACATTTACAGCAGTTCACTGCTGGCCTGCCCTTCTCCGAGATCTCCACGGCAAGGTGCACCTCTGATTTCTTACGCAATTGTGTTCACAGGGCACTGGGGAATGAAGCAGTAATTAGAACTCCAATTGTGACATCCACTTGGTCATTCCTTCAGTACTACTTTCAAAGTAACAAAAACGGGGAAAGGTAAACAAAATGGGGAAAGACCACGTGGGAAAGGTCCACGATCAGACAAGTGGTTGCTGCTTGAGCCAGTTAACAACCCACACTCTGGACACAGAGTCTGCCACTCCGGTGACCTGGAGTGTTCTATTGCACTTCTGCTAGTGTGTTGACGTTAGTACACACAGTCGGTTCTGACAGAAGACTACTCTGCAAACTAAAGGCACATGTTTTGATTTGCTTGTTTTGTTTTTAAAGAGACTTTTGGGACTCTGGTTTTAAAGACCTAAACTGACAAATCCATCCTGTACAGAGGCTTCCAAGGTGTTCTGCTGGAGGCTGGCCGGCCCCTTTCAGCTTTCTTTGCTACAGGGCTTTTCCTACACAGCATTTTCCACAATGACTATTATGTAATTGTGTAATTATCTCTTTAGTGTCTGCCACTCATGCTAGACCATAGTAGCTTCATGGGAACAAGGGCCATGCCTGCCTTCTGCAGGATCTGGTAGCGTGCCTACCACCTCACAAAGGCTTCATGCACATTTGCTAGATGGTTGAAGAATCAAGGCTTCCCACATATACACTCACAGCATGCTATTATATGGGCATTCAGCTGGCCAACACGTCTGAATTCCCACAGTGCTGGTCTAGAAACAAAGCTTCAGGTATACACAAAGCAAGTAAGGTTCGGCCATTGTCAGCGGGGTATCCAACCCATATCCCCAGAGAGTATCAAACGGAATAAAGGATGTAAAAGCGCTTTGTAAAAAGCAAAGGGCTATTGGGGATCATCATATTGGCAACGATGACCACTGATGGTATCATTATCTCGTGGATCAAGGACCCCCGGAGAAGAGCTGGGGCAGCAGAAATATTAAGGACCCGGAGGTGAGGAAATGATGCGCACAGGGGAAAGCGGAGGAAGGCGGGGAGACCAGACAAAAAGCGTGAGAGGAGAAGATGCGCCGCGCGGAGCAGCCGCTGTACCTTTTGATACACAGCCTGGAAGGCAGGTAGGCCCGGTAGCCGTCGGTGATGTACGGGTTATCTTTGAGGGACACCGGGATCTGTTCGTAGGTGTAGAGGCGAATGCCGCGGGGCACCAGGACCGGCCAGTACTGGTAGCTGCCCAGCTCGATATAGTGCGCGCTCTTCAGCAGCTTCTGATGCATGATTCCCCGGCCTTGTTCCGACCCCGCCTCCCCGGGGAGGGGGCTTCGCCGCTGGCGCCCCCGCCCCGGAGCCGCCGACGCTGGGCCAGGTGCTCTGACCCGCCGCTGCCCAGACACAGCCCCGCTACACAGCACCGCCGCCTCAGCTCTGGCCCACCGCCCGCGTCGCAGCCTGCTCTGACGTCAGCGCGCCGTGCGGCCCCGCCCCCGACACGCCCTTCCATAGCGGGGCTCTATCGCCCCGCCCCTCGCCCCGCCCTTCGTTCTGCCTCGACCGGGGGGGGGTCCGCCCACAGCCACGCCCCTTGCCCGGCTGCCCCGCCCCTCGGAGCCGCCCTCCTTCCAGGCCCGCCCCCTACCCCAACCTTCTGCCCGGCCCGCCCCAGCCCTGCCCTCCTACCCTGCCCGCCCTAGCTCCGCCTTCCTAGCTTGTTGGTCCTCCCTACACCCTACCCGGTCAGCCTCTAATCCCGCCCTCCTAACCGGTCCGCCCCAGCCCCGCCCTACTAGCTAGCTGGTCCCCTC
This sequence comes from Alexandromys fortis, assembly GCF_014885135.2. Taxonomy (NCBI): domain Eukaryota; kingdom Metazoa; phylum Chordata; class Mammalia; order Rodentia; family Cricetidae; genus Alexandromys; species Alexandromys fortis. The sequence goes on from NW_026067949.1 coordinate 45,965,781, forward strand.
CTACTGCCAACCTCCTACCCGGTCAGCCTCTAATCCCGCCCTCCTAACCGGTCCGCCCCAGCCCCGCCCTCCTAGCTAGCTGGTCCCCTCCTACTGCCAACCTCCTACCCGGTCAGCATCTAATCCCGCCCTCCTAGCCGGCTCGCCCACCAACCCCGCCCTCGTAGCCCAGTGGGGCCCTAGTCCTCCCCTTTTCTCAATCTCATCTCTAGTCCCTCTTATCTCCCCTTGCCCAACCCCCACTTTTTCCAATCTTCTTGCTATCCAGCCCCTAGTTCCAACCTTCTGGCTGTCCTGCCCCAAACCCCAACCCTCTTCCGGACCCGCCCTTAGCCCCAACCTACCTGGCTCGCCCCTTGCCAGGACTGCTCTGCTCCCCTTAGCTGCAGGTAAAAAGTTAAAAGTATGGGCGAATCCAAGTGGGTCTCCTTTTCAGTTTTCCATCAGAAATATTAGTTATTACATTTTGAATATCAAGAAAAGAGAAAGGAAATTAATTTGAGCTAACTTATTGCTGAATGGTGTATGTTTGGAGAGATGCATCCGGAAGGAATTTTTTTGACAACTAGGTACATTGTTTTATTATATTTGTATATTAACTTTATTAACAATTTAAGGCCTTATTTAAAACAAGATACATTTCAACAATTCGTATAAATATCTACCCATACACACAGACACTGGTACAATCATAAACAGAGGACTTATTTTATAATGGAAAGGTTAAACTCAAACTTGTCTTTAAAGTACTCAAGAGGTAAGAAATGTGATCAGGTCTTCAGGGTCAGTCACTACTGAGTGAGAGTCACCTATGGTAATTATCCTCGGAGTGAGAAGACCGCAAGAGCTTAAATACATATGTTAAAAGACCATAAATATTTTATTGGTGAAATAGTTCATCCATGGGGAAAGAGACTGAGTCTTGATATCACCAATCATGAAATCCAAAAATAATTGGGTTTTAGTCCATACTGTCTAAGTCTAATTTCTTTCTTTTGTGGAATAACCAGAATACCTTTAAGATTGAAAATAATTTTTTCACACAACATATTCTGATCACAGTTTCCCCTGCCCCATCTTCTCCCAGATCATCCTCCACTTCCTCATTCTTTGAAATCCATGCCTTCTTCTTTTCTCTTTAGAAAACAAACAGGTAAAAAAAATCAATAAAACAAAACAAACAAACAGCAAAGAAAAAGTACAAACACAGACATACAGAAACACACACACAACCTGCAGAAAACAAAATCAGAAATCATAATATACAAGCAAAAGAGCAGTAGGATAAAAAAATGCCTAAACAAAGCAACATGAGAAATAAAATCTCGAAAAATACCATAGTTTTGTATTGGCCATCTAGTGTTGGGCATAGGGCCTGCCCTTCAGTGTGATTTGTATACCCAGTGAGCTCTAAACCACAGTCAGCTCTTAAGGGTGCTTGGAAAGACAGAAAACCTGATGATCAGGATACAGAAACTAATATTGACTATGTTGACCCACAAAGTAAAAGCTCAACACGGTCAAATCTTGTACACTATGCTGGTTTGTTTGTCAGTGGCTATAGTAGACTGAACGGGAAGCAAGTGGACAAGACATTCCCAGTGTCTACAATCACAGCAGTATACCAAGGATATGGGTGGATGGGATGCAATTGAAATGAGAAAGTCTACTTAATTGAATAACAAAGTTAGAATGTATCAAAGCCCTGTGGGGGCGCAGCTGCAGCGGTGCTGAGAGAGAAAGTTACAGCAGGGCTTCTGGCAACAGTGCTGAGGCAGATGCAAGTTCGTAGCAAGAGGACAGACCATGAAGGACATTTGGATGTATACTTTTAGCTCACTGTTTGGTACCATGAAAGAAAAATAATACACCACCTTTTCAGGCATTGCTAGAGTTCTTTGCTAATATCCTGTATTAAAAAAAAAAAAAGATCTACAGGATAAAAGTATAAACAAAGTGTGAGATAATAACCGTCAGAAACAACGACTCAGTGAGCTGTGGAAACGTGCTTCTATGCTAAATCTGATGGGATGGGTGAGGGATTGAGAGAAATAGGATTGGACAAGAAGACCAGGATCTGACAGGGACAAACTGAAGTAGGAAGGCAGAAAATCCAAGAGTCATGGGGAAGACTTCTGGAATGAGGGCCTTTTGACCTGCTTTCAAATATGTAGGTTAAGAAAAAAAAATCATTTCCTACCACACTTCCCAGAGAAAAGTGGAGGAATGTGAAAGAGTCCTTCTAGGTTTGAGGACTAGTTTAGAGAGAGGGATTCTAAGATCATCCATCTCGTTGGGTGGAAGTTTTATTCTCTGTGATCCAAGTGGGAACTGGAGAGAGAAGAAGGAGGGCAGGACAGACCTTGCTTCTGGGACCTTCTCAAAGTACTGCATGTCACGGCGCCATACTTTGGGGTTATTATGTTTGAAGTCCCAAGGGCATACGATGGTCATTCTCATGTATTACTTATTATTAGAATGTTAGTGATATTAACTAATACTTGAAAGATGTTATAGGTTAGTGTTAAAAATCTAGTGCTTGGAAGCTGTCTTACCTGAGTTCCAAGTCAAGCTTACGAATCCTGTGTAAATTATCTAAATTCCTTGTGCCTCAATTTTCTTCTTGCTAAACATGAATAACAATAGCACTTTGTGTGGTAAGGTGAATGTATGAACTCACGTGACGCCGTGGGAAAAGTGCCAGGCACAACAAGCAACAAATGTTAGCAACATGAAGAGCTCAAGGAAAAATCAACAGATAAAAGTGAACCAAAGTTCTCAGAAAACAGCCACACTCCCGTTAAAGGTTCTACAAGGTTGGGAATCAGGGGAGATAGCTCCATAGCACCTTTCTTCAATCCCCAGAACCACCACCACGCCCCCTCCTTTTTAAAAAATGGCTGTGCTGCTGTGCACTTCTTACCCTAGTACTGGAGTGGTGGAGATGAACGGATGCCCTGGGGGCTCCCCGCCTCCCAGGCAGCCTAGCCCTCTTCATGAGTTTTACTCCAATGGAAGAACTTTTTCTCAAAAAATAAAATAAATGAAAAAGGAAGGGAGGGAGGGAAGGAGGGAAGAGAGGAAGGAGGATGGACAGTGCCTGAGGAATGAAATTTCAAGGTTGTTCTCTGGCCTCCGTGGAGACTGTGTACCAGCATGCACACTTGCACCCCTTTTCCCCCACAAAGATTCTGTAAGACAGATGGACTGATGGAGAGTTGGAATGCTAGGAGAGCTAAATTATCTTGAATATCTTTTGCTTTCTTACTAGTTCTTCATTCTTACACCCATATCTGACCTCACCTTCTTGCAACTATGATGTGCAACCTTTTGGAATGTGTTCACAGCAGACCACTGACTTCTATCAACTCCAATGCCAAATATGTCACCGAGAAGTACCTGTGACTCTGTAGCGGGGTCTCTCCGCTTTGCTGGGAGCTGCCTAACTGATATTTCAACTGATGTGTTTGAAAAAAAAAATGCCTGGATTTGTGTGTTTATTTTGTCCTGTAACTACAGAATATCATGAAACGCTTTCCATGTTTGAGCATGTTATATGTGCCAGCCTAAATCTGCATTCCTGGGTCATGGTCACTTATATTTCTTTCAAGAATTAGCAATCTCTTTTGCCCTTTGAGGTGAGAGTTCTACTTTACATCAACAAAGAATGGAAACATGTTCTAAATGGATTTAAATAGCATTTAAACATCTAACGTAAGTGATCATAGGTTCTCCTCAAAGATCCGTGACCTTCCTAGCCTTGAGTAGTTGGCTTGAGTTCTAGTACCAGGCACAATTTCTGTAGTTGGAAGTTTCTGTTCCACCAGCAGCTCCCAAATAAGCACACTGAGGCTTATATTAATTACAAATGCTCGGCCAATAGCTCAGTATCTTACTAGCTAACGCATACATTTTAAGTTAACCCACATTTTCTTTTATTGAAAATGGATTTTTTCATACAATAAATTCTGATTATGGTTCCCTCACTCCTCCCAGATATTCCCCCACTTCCCCTCACATCCAAATCCACACTTTCTTTTTTATTATTATAAAACAAAACAGAACAGGCATCTGGTACCCAGTTTGGAGCAGACCTGTGCAGACCTTTGCAGACCTGTGCAGACCTGTGCATGCTGCCACAGTCTCTGGGAGTTCATGTGTGTGTTGATGGTGCTATGTTCAGAAGGCCTTGTTTCTTTGTGTCCTCTGTTCCCACTGGCTCTTACGGTCTTTTCCGCAGAGTCACCTGAGGCCTGATGTGGGGATTTCATGGAGACATCCCATCCCATTTAGGACTGGGTGTTACAAGCTTTCTCGCTCTCTGCACATTGTTCTGTCTCTATATTTGTTACCATCTACTGCGGGAGGAAGTGTCTCTGATGGTGGCTGGGCAAAACATTGATCTCTGTATGTAGCAGAATGCCATCAGGAATCATTTGATTGCTAAATTCTTTTAGTAGGTCTTTCATTTGACTTTCCTGTAGATCTCTGACCTCTAGTTTCAAGTTTCTGACCCTTGAGTGTAGTTAAAAGTTCCTGTCCTGCCCAATCCCTCAGCCGTTTAGTACCAAAGAAACACACAGAGGCTTATATTAATTATAAACTTTTTGGCCTTTTAGCTCAGGCTTATTATTAACTAGCTCTTATAACTTAAATTAACCCATAATTCTTGTCTATCTTTAGCCATATGACTTGGTACCTTTTCTCAGGGAGGCATTCTCATCTTGCTTCCTCTGTATCTGGCTGGTGACTGATTCTCTCTCTGCCTTTCTTCTTCCCAGAATTCTCCTAGTCTGATTGCCCCACCTATACTTTCTGCCTGGCTACTGGTCAATCAGCATTTTATTAAACTAATACTGGTTACTACCACAAGTGTGCTACTTTTGCATTAGCATATCTTCCATGAAACCATGGTTGTAGATTGAAGCAGGGTTGTTGTCTGCATTTCTCCTTTGAAAGCATGCAGAGTTCCTTCCAGCACCACGGTGAATGATCTTTTTGATGTATTCCTGTATTCAATCCACATAAACTTACTGAGATTACTTGCATCCAGGTTCATGAGGGAAACTGGTCTGGAATTCTCTGTCTTAGTTGGCTCTTTGTGTGGTTTGGGTATCAAGGTAACCGTGGCTCCACAAAAAGAATTGGGCAATGTTACTTCTGTTTCTATTTTGTGGAATAATTTGAGGAGAATTGTCAATCATTCTTCTTTGGAAGTCTGGTAGAATTCTGCACTAAAACCTTCTGGTCCTGGACTTTTTTTGTTTGGTAGACTAAATTACAGCTTCTGTTTCACTAGGGGTCTCTTTAAATGATCTGATCGTGATTTCACTTAGGTTGGTGGTATGTATTGAGAAATCACCCATGACCTTTAGATTTTCCAATTTGGAGGAATACAGGGTTTTACAGTATATCCTTATGATTCTCTTTCTGGGTTTCCTTGGCATCTGTTGTTTTCTTCCCCCTTTTCAATGCTAACTTTGTTAATTTGGATTTTCTCTCTCTGCTTTTTAAGGTCTTGGCTAGTTTTATGTCAACTTGACACAAGTTAAGAGTCATCAGCGAGGAAGGAACCTCCACTGAGAAAATGCCTTCATAAAATTCAGCTGTAGGCAAGACTGCAGAGCATTTTCTTAATTAGTGATTGATGGGGGAGGGCCCAGCTCACGGTGAGTGGTGCTATCCCTGGACTGGTTGACTTGGGAAAAAAGACCAATTAACATGTAAAGGAAGGCCTATTAGAATGGCACCTGGCTTTTCAATGGAAATTCTAAAAGCCAGAAGAACCTAGATAGATGTTCTATAGATTCTAAGAAACCACAGAAGCCAACCCCGACTATTATACTCAGCAAAACTTTCAACCTCAATAGATGAAAAAGGAAAGACATTCCACGATAAAAAAAAGAAGCAAAAGCAAACAAACAACCCACATTCAAGCAGTATCTATTTACAAATCCAGCGCCACAGAAGGTCTAGAAAAACGTCAGCCTGAAGAAATTAACCACACCCCCAAAAAATCATAAAGAATAAATGATCCCAGGCCAGCAAATCGAAAGAAGGAAGAAAAAAACCTCACATGTAAACAAGAAAATAACAGGTACCCACAAACAGTGCTCATTGATAACTCTCAACCTCTGTGGTCTCAATTCAACAATGAAAAATACAAAATCCAGCTAATCAAGCCATGTGCAGCAAGCCAGTAAGCAGCACCCCTCCATGGCCTCTACATCATCTCTTGCCTCCAGGTTCCTGCCCTGTTTGAGTTCCTGTCCTGGCTTCCTTCCATAATGGACTACGATGTGGAAGTGTAAACCAGATAAACCCTCTCCTCCCCAGTTTGCATTCAAGAATGGTGTTTTATCATAGCAATAGAAGTAGTAAGACAGGTAATTTGGCTAAAAGTTTCTCCATCTTACTGGTTTTTCTCAAAGAACTAACTCTTAGTTTCATTGATTCTTTTATGGTTTTGTTTGTTTGTTTTTATTTAATTGATTTCAGCCCTGAGTTTGATTATTTCTTGCTATCTACTCTTTTTGGTATGATTTCTTCTTTTTGTTCTAGAGTGTCCAGGTGTCTTGTTAGTAACTAATTTGTAACCTCTCAAAAAATTTAAATGTAGGCACTTAGTGCTATGAACTGCCTCTTGGAACTACCTTCATTGTGTCCCATAAGTTTGGGTACGTTATGTTTTCATTTTCTTTCAATTCTGTAAAATTTCTAATTTCTTTCTTGGAACATATTTCATTCAGTAGTGGATTGTTCAATTTTCATGAGTTTGTAACCTTTCTCGTATTGTTCATATCCAGCTTTAATATGTGGTAGTTTGACAAGATACCCGGAGTTATTTCAATTTTCTTGTATCAGTTTAGATTTGATTTGTATCCAAGTATGTGATCACTTTTGGAGAAAGTTCCATGAGATGCTGAGAAGAAGGCATATTCTTTCGTGTTTAAGTGGAATGATCTATAAATATCTGTTAGGTCTATTTGGTTTATGACATTAGTATGCTCCAGCATTTCTCTGTTTTAGTTTTTGTCTGGATGACCCGTATACGGCATGAATGGGGTACTGAAGTCACCCACTATCATCGCGCTGTGAGGGGTAATACGTGATTTCAGACGTAGTAGTGTTTCTTATATGAACACGGGTGCCCTGTGTTTGGTGTATAGATGTTTAGAATTGCAATGTCCTCTTAATGGCTTTTTCCTTTGATGAATATGTAGTGACCTTTCCTTTCTCGTCTAATTAGTTTTGGTTTAAAGCCAGATATTAAAGTGGATACACCAGCCCAATTATTGGGCCCATTTGCATTTTCTATCCTTTTACCCTGACATGGTGTCTACTTTTGATGTTAAGGTGTATTTCTTGGATACGGCAGAAGGATGGATTCTATTTTTTTTTTTAATATCCAATCTGTTTGTCTCTGTCTTTTCTTTTCCAGTTTTACCTCAGTTTGGATTTCCTTTATTGATTCCATTTTCACCTTCATGTCTTATATTGCTTTCTTAATTTCACTCCACTGTTGCTGTTTTCATAGATTTCATTAATAAATTTATTTATATCTTATTTAATGTGCTATATCTTATTTACAATAACTATTTTGAAGTCCTTATCTTGTGTTGTAACTAAATCACATTTCTCAGGGTCTACTGGGCTCTCCTAGAGACATATTATCTTGGATGTTATTGATTGTGTTTTACACTGGCATCTGGCATCTGGGTCTGGAATAATTATAATTCTGGATGTTGATATCTGGTCTTGTCTTCATCTAGTGGGTTCTGTTGCCTTCTCTGGATCTTAAGAAAATGTGGTGTCTATGGGTTACCTGGTAGGGCATGTTTCTGAGACTCTGCTATTTGGGACTGGGGGATCCTTGAAAGACTGTATTTCTAGGTATTGGGATCTGAGCCGAACGAATGGGGATGTGTTAGAAAGGATGGCTGTCAGATGGTTTGTTAGAGGGAGGAAAGCTGGCTTTGAAATAAGTATCTGTGTAGTCACCTGAGAATGGAGGCAGAGAGGAAGGAGTGGCCCCAGCAGGTGATCTATTGAGGGAGGCCACTTGGTTATTCCCAGCTGCTCAGACCACGAAATCATCACACAGAAACTATATTATTTAAACCACTGCTTGGCCAGTCACTTAAGCGCATTGCTAGCTAGCTCTTATATCTTTGGTTAACCCATTTCTCTTATTTTATATTTTACCATGAGGCTTGTGGCAGAGAGGAAGGAGCGGCCCCAGCAGGTGATCTATTGAGGGAGGCCACTTGGTCGTTCCCAGCTGCTCAGACCACAAAATCATCACACATTTCCAGATGTTGGTGACTGAAAGAAAGGGATGGGATCCAAAAAGGCTTTTTAAATTTATGAAATCCCATTTATTTCTTAAGCAATTGAGGTCCTAGACAGAAAGTCCTTTCCTATTCCCGTGTCTTGAAGTGTACGCTCCCATTTTTTCTCTTGCTTCTGAGTTTCAGGTCTTATGTTATGGTTCTTTGGCCATTTTGGTGCTGAGTTTTGTGCAGGATGAGTGATAACAGGGCTGAAAGATAAGGACTTCGTTTCATTCTTCTACATTGAGATACCTCATTTTTCCAGCACCATGTTGAAGATGCTGTTTTGCTCCTGTGTGTATTTTTGGTGCCTGTCAAATATCAAGTGTCTATAGTTGTATAGACTTGAATTTGGATCCTCTGTTCTAGTCTGTTGGTCTGTATGTCTAATTTTGTCCCAGTACTATGTTGCTTTCATTACTATGTCTCTGTAGGATAACCAGAAATCAGCAATGGTGATGCTTCCTGCAGAATTCGTTTTGCTCAGTATTACTTTGGCTATCCATGGCTTTTTGTGCTTCCATGGTGAATTTTATGATTTTTTTCTATTTCTGTGAATAAAATAACTCACTGTATATTTGATTTGGTCTGCATTGAATCTATAGCTTGCTTTCGGCAGGATGGCCAATTTCTCATGGTTTTTCCAATCCATGAGCATGGGAGGTCTTATCATCTTCCAGGCAGCAGTTCTCAACCTGTGGGTTGTGACTCCTTTAGGGGTTGAACGAACTCTTCAGAGAAGTTGCCTAAGAAAGACCATTAGAAATATAAGATATTTACATTACAATTCATAACAATAGCAGAATTACAGTTGTGAAGTAGCAACTAAAGTAATTTTATGATTGTGTAGGCAGGGTTTTCCATTAGGACAGCTGGCTTTCCAATAAATAACATGGAGACTTATTATTAATTATAAATGCTCAGCTGATACCCTAGGCTTGTTATTAACTACATTTTCAACTTAAATTAACCCATATTTATTAATTCACATGCTGCCACATGGCTTATGGCTTGCTTCCTCATCTTCTACATGTCCTCTTTCCTCTACATCTGGCTGGCAACTTTGTCCTTCTTCCCAGCATTCTCTCAGTCTGGCTCTTCAGCTTAACCTCTTCCTGTCTAGCCAGTGGTCAGTTAGCTCTTTATTAAATCAATGAATGTAACACATCTTCACAGGGTACAAAAGAATTTTTCCACAGCATGATTGCTGTCACCATAGCATGAGGAACTGTATGAAAGGTTCAGTCTTTGGTTAGGTCTATCCAAAGTTATTTCTTTAGACTGTTTTAAGTGGGAGTCCCCCACCCCTCCAATTTATTCTTTTAACCTTATTAATCATTTCTAGACAGAAGTTTCTGTTGCTCTCAGTCCCACAGCCATTCAGTCCCAAAGAAACACACAGAGGCTTACATTAATTATAAATGGTTTGGCCTATTAGGATTATTATTAACAAGCTCTTACTACTTAAATTAGCCCATAATTCTTGTCTGTGTTTAGTCACATGGCTTGATACCTTTTCTCAGTGGGCATTCTCATCTTGCTTCCTCTGTATCTGGGTGGTGACTCCATCTCTGCTTTTCCTCTTCCCAGAATTCTCTTAGTCTGGTTGCCCCCACCTATACTTCCTGCCTGGCTACTGGCCAATCCGTGTTTTATCAAAACCAATACAAGTGATAAACTTTTACAGTGTACAAAAACATTATCCTACAACATTTCCACTTTTTTCTTTTCAAAACAAGAACTTTGAATCTAATCTCCTTTGCTTAGCTTTTTTTCATGACCATTATCCACAACAACTTGTCCAACACTCTAAACAAAGACAAACATCCATAATCCAATTTCTGGGGATGTGGGTGTAGTTTTCTAGGTTACTTCCTGCTGATGGTGGGTACTGATAATCTTATGGAGACCCAAAGAAAATTCGAGATTATGGCCAAGTCCTGACTGGAGCATTCTGTGAGGATCGATCATCTCAGCCAATAGCCTTCACGCTGTTCTGGATGCAGAACTCAGAAGAAAGTGCAACAGAGGTGCTCTGAGACATTGGATCATTTGGGTCCTTTGTTCCCACTGGAGATTTTTCAGGGGGTCTTCCTCAATCAAACCTTATTTTTCTTAACCAAGAATGAATCCACAGCCTCTCATTTCCTGTGGAAGTAAAAGTAAAACCTATTTTCCAAAGTTGCATTTAAGTTGACTGGGGAACTAGTGTGTAATTTTTGTTTTTATTGGGTTTTAATTTTGGGATCAGTGTAACCCTAGCTTTGTGAAAATAATTGGTTAGTTCCATCCTTTTCTATTTGTGAAAAACTTGAGAAGCATAGGTGTTAACTCTTCTTTCAAAGAAAAACCACCAGTTGGGTTAACTTTAAATTATAGCTTCCATCTGCTGTTTATTATAAATCTGTTTAAGTTGTTTCTCTAATCTTGGTTTAACTTTGATAGATCACATGAGCTTAAAATCTATTCAGTTCTCTAAACCTTTCCAGTTCATTGAAATATCTATTTTATTTTTTTAATATGACATGATTTCTGAATATCACTGGTATCTGTTTTCATGGCTATCTCTTGTCTTGAGTCTCTCTCTTTCTTTTGGTTAGTTTAACTAAGTGTTTCTCTATTTTATACCCCACCCACACCTTGGTTTGTTGAAACTGGGTCTTGTAGACTGAGCCTGAACATTGGCTTCTAGGCTTCCCAGACCCAAATAATCACGTAGAAACTATATTAATTACAACACTGTTTGACCAGTGGCTCAGGCATATTTCTAACTAGCTCTTGCTTCTTGAATTAACCCATTTCTGTTAATCTGTGTATCACTACGAGGCTGTGGTTTACTGGTAAGGTTCTGTTATCTTTCTTCTTCAGTAGCTACATGGCGTCTGCCTGACTCTGCCTTCTTTCTCCCTGCATTCGGTTTAGTTTTCCAAAATGCTCTATTCTGCCCTGCCTTAGGCCAAAGAAGCTTTTTTATTGACCAATGGTAATAAAACATATTCATAGCACACTGAGGGGAATCCCACATCAGGGGCTCTCTCTGTAGCCCTGGCTGTCCTGGAGTTCTCTGTGTAGATTTGGCTGGTCTAGAACTCCTAGAGATCCACTTGCCTCTGCCTCCCAAGTGCTGGAATTAAAGGTATGCCTGGCTTGTTCATATTTTTGAAGAACCAATACCTTGTATATTGATTATTTGTATTGTTTTTGCTTGTTTCCAGCTTATTAATTTCTCTCCTGATTTAATGGTTTCTTCCTATGTACTCTTTTGGAGTTTTGTTTGTTCTTCTTTTTCTGGTCCATAAGGTACATAATTTTAAGATCTTTTTTTTTTTTTAATCTTCCTGCTTCTTAATGTAGACACTCAGAGCTGTGAACTCCCTTCTTGGGTGTGCTTTGGTTCATTCCCATATGTTTTGATATGCTGTGTCTTCATTTCACTTTCTTTTAAAATTTATTTTTATTCTTGAATTCTCCAAGGACCCATTTGTCATTCAATACTGTGTTACTTAATCTCCATGCGTTTATGTATGTCCTAAGGTTTCCGTACTATTGATTTTTAGCCTTACACCTTCATGCTCAGATAGGATACAAGGAATTGTTTCCATTTCTCTTTATTTGTTGATACTTTTTAAACACATGATCTATGTTGGAGACAGTTCATGGGATGCTGGAGGAATGTGGACTCCGCAGCCATTCAGTGGAATGTTCTGTGGGTGTCTGTTAAATCCAGCTGTTGTCATTTAATTACCATATTGTTCTTTTATTTTCCCGCTTGGGAAGAGCTGTCAATTGGTGAGAGTGGTGTACTGAAGTCACACAGCAGGTCCGTGCTAGGGTTGATCTGTGTCTTTCCATCTAATAGTATTTGTGTTATTAGACGGGCTCAGGGCGTGCATGTTTAGAATTGTATCGTCCTCTTGATGAGCTGTTTCCTTAATCTATATGAAGTGACTACTTTTATCTTTTCTCATTGGTTTTGGTTTGAACTCTGCTATGTCAGATATTGGAACAGTGACACCTGCCTGAGTTTAAGCCTCTTTGCCTGGGACACATTCCCATCCTTCCATCCTAGGGTTACATGTGTCTTTTGCAGTGTTGAACACTTCTTGAAGGCAGCAATTATATGGTCCCTGCTTTTATTAGTGTGTGTTTTCTGACTGGAGACTTGACATCACTAGTAGTGAAAGTCATTATTGAAAAGGTGTGCATGGGTTCCTGTCATTTTGTTGATGTTAAGTTTATTTTTTTTATTCTTTCATGCATGGATTTGATTTTCCCCTTTGGGCGGAAGGATTCATTCAATTGTTTTATGTAGAGCTGGCTTAGTGGTCATTAATTCCTCTAACCTATTTTTATTATAGAAAATTTCAATTTTTTCTTCATTTATGGCCGACAGCATTACTAGGTATACTAATCTGGGCTGGCAGTTTTCTTTCAGAACTCGAAATACATCTGTCCAGGCCACCTGCTTTTAAAGGTGTGATGGATTAATCTGCTGTTATTCTGATGGGCCTGCTAGGAATGTTACTTGGTGTTTCCCTTGCCGTTTTCAATATGCTGTCTGTCTTCTGTATGGTTAGTGCTTTAGTAATAGTCTGATGAGGGGGCTACTTCACAGGGCAGAGTTCAGAGGGTGCAATTTTGAGGGCCAAGTTATGCAGGTCAATACCATGTCTATAGAAATGTCATTTTTATGAACTACAGAATATTGATACTGAAATGGTTTTTGATCATGAGAGCTGGTCTTCATACTGAGTCATGAATTATTCATAGCATAAACACAGTTCCACGTGTAAAAGATGAATGGGTGAAAGTAGGTTTCCACAGTCTCAAGGATGCTCCCCAAGTAATCCATTCTGTGTAAGTGGCTCCCTTACAATTTTCATCTATTCTAAGAAATTATTATTATTGTTTATTAGTTGTGACAGGAGTTTTGCTGTGGAGCATGGGGTCGCTTGGAACACATGCTCCTCCTCCTTCAGTCCATTGAAATGCTGGAACGACAGATCCCCGCCCGCCCCCACCATTCCTGGGATAGGATCTGCTCATGAGGTGGTGTGTTTTGTACACACTCATGCCGTGCAGCAGGGCTGATCTGCAAATGCTCCTTCGTTGCCCCTTATTTCCTACTAGAGTCCTGTGCAGTGTTACCTCAGCCTGCCCCCAAACTCCTGCGTGCAGGTTTGGAGCACCAGCTCTTCACTGTTGAGGGACATCTGGGATGGTCCTGGGGTGATCTCTGCTACTGTGCTAAGCACCGTGACCAACATCAAAGGATTTGTCTAATCTACGAAGTCACAGGCCCATCATCTGTGGACACTGCATATTGAAACACAGCACAGAGCAGGACTCAGTAAAGCCTGCATATGCCAAGCTCTTATTTCTCTAAGGGTTATGCCTTTTATTTTGAAATGTTACTAGGGCAGTAGGGAGGTCTGATTCATCATAAATGATGTACTGACATTGTACAATGACATTTAATCTCCAAATGACCGAACTTGAAACATTAAATTCCCTCACAAATGATAAACACAGTTTGAATTAATCAGAAATCTTCACTAAGTGATTTAAACACACTTGTTTTTCATAAACCAGGTGTATTGCTTTATCCTGTAATCCCAGAATTTGGGAGGAGGGAGCTGGAGGATTTCTGCAAGCTTTAGGCCAGCCTGGCCTATAGAGGGAGACCTTGTCTTTTACTTTATATCTTTCTTTATTGTGGTACTTGTTTTGGTAGCATCAGAGTCCAGCCTCAAATATATCTTCATTTTAAACACATAGCTGATACTTCCCAGGGTTCTCCAGTATCACAGAGGGAACATGTGTTTTATACCCATTTCTGAGAAATACCACTTTTACTGCTGTGAATGAGGCTTTGCTTTTTTCAATCTCTTAAATGAACACCATTCCAAGCAACCCAAAGACTTGGAATGCCTAGTAAATGAAAACTTATGCCAAGTATCGGCTGTGAAGGTTTTGATAGTGTCAGTCTCTTCTGCTGTGGCATTTGTAATTTCCTGATGAATAAATTCTCAAAGCTCATTGATTAGTTTGTGCAAGTCTGATGAGATCCCTCTGATCTAAGAGACCGGAAAGAGTAAGTTAAACAAAGCTAGTGATGTCAAATATTCCACGACTGTTTGTGCGGTCTGTCAGTGGGCCTTCTTATAGTTAGCCATCAATATTAATATGAAGAAAAAAAATTTTTGGGATACAAAATTATTTTTTTTAATTTCTTTTTTCTTTGCAATGAATACAAATCCACAACTGTTTAGTTTTAGTAAATGAACAAATTGTGTTTCTTAATTTGATCCAATTGATTTTTTTAAATAATTACATTTGATTAGTATTGAAGACACTACCTCCAGAGCTCAAAAACCTAAACCAGTTCCAATATGGAAGAATGGCCGAGAACACAGGTCGAGAGCGACTTGCAGACACCTGCAGCTGGCTTTGTTTATTTATTTATTCATTTATTTACTATTTGGGGGCCTGCCACTCAGTTCTCAATAAATACAGAGACTTACTCTTACTTGCGGATGCCTGGCCTTAGTTTGGCTTGTTTCTAGCCAGCTTTTCTAACCTAAATTATCCTGTTTCTTTTTAATAGTTTGCCTCTGGACCTTTTACCTTTCTTTATTCTATATATCTTTCTTTCTTCTTACATCCTGGCTAGTTGTGTGACTGTGCGGTTGGGTTGCTGTGCGACTGTGTGGCTGGGTGGCTGTGTGGCTGTGTGGCTGTGTGGCTGTTGGCTGGCCCCTGGCTTCCTCAGCTCCTCCTTTTCTTGCTCCTCACTGTTCTCTTGAGCCTAACTTTTTCCTCCTACTTATTCTCTCTGTCTGGCAGCTATCCATGTCTATCTCTCTCCTGCTTAGCTATTGGCTGTTTATCTGCTTATTAGACCAATCAGGTGTTTTAGACAGGCTCAGTAACACAGTTTTACAGAGTTAAACAAATGCAACATTAGTGAATGCAGCAATCTTTGCATCATTAAACAAATATTCCACAGCACAAACACATGCAACACACCCTGAACTAATATTCCACAGCACACACCACCGCTCACAGTGGGAATGCAGGTTCAACAATCCTCCTGGGTCTAAATGGAAGTTTTAAAGCCAAGAAAGAGCAGGGATGGCTTGATTATCAGGCTATTAGCTATGTGAAGCTTAGGCAAATGTACCTACCACATGAAGAATGCAGCGGACACAATTTTGCATCAGGTTACCTTGTGATACAGTGGCACTTGTGAAATACGTCAGTACTGCTATATGGAAACTAAGAAGACAAAGCACAGGTAGTTTAATTTTCTTGAAAGTGAGATGGCTGGGACGAGATTGTTTATTAGCCGAAAGTGTATTTATAAGAATGAATGGAGGAACTGGAAAGGGAGTGGGAGACAGTGAGGGAAGGAAGCAGGGGCACCTGGAGTCTCACCTGCCGTGGTAAACTCTTCAGAGGCAGGGAATGCAACTAGCTCATTGTACGCAGGCCAAATAACTCAGCTCTGGAATGGAGTTACACACGACAAATGCTTACTGAACACATGAGAGGCTATGCGCTCTAAAATAAGGGGTGGTGTCTTTTCTGAATGGGGGAGAACAGAATTCTGCAAACTAAATGGAGTCCCTGGCTTTGCCTGAACCTGGACCCGCTGAGGTTCGCGGAGATGTCCACGGTTATGGGAGGTTGTGAGTTCCTTTAATAAGATCTTTAATAATGAGATTGCTCAACCAGTGAAGCGCTTGCTAGGGCAAGCATCAGGAAAGCCAGGCCTAATGATGTGTGCCTATAATACAGCTCTGTGAGGTGGAGGCAGGAGGAGCCCTGTTCTGAATCATAACTCTTTTCAAGTCATGATGTTTTGCTTTTTGGTTTCAGGAAATTCAATATGAAGGACTACACGACCCACATCATTATAACATGAACATTAGTCATTGTCTGTTGGGATTTTACTGTAGGTCATTCTTTGAAGAGCTCACACATCCTATCTGTAGTTACACTGTCTTCCTGCAGATGGCATTCTTCTCTTGCAGAACTGCTACCTCTGATTCCCTCAGCTGCTTTGGGTTGTGCTGCTGAGAGAAGGAAAGAAAAGAAGAGTTTTAAAGTTGGTAAACGGCTTTAAAGAGGAAATCAATTCATTATCAACATGTATATTTAGAAATCCTAAATGCGAATCAGGTATCTCATTAGAAAATTATGTTTAATAAAAATGTAGAAAGTCTTGATTTGCTTTATGTAAAGTCAAAATTTGGATTCAATTTTTCTCAGGAAATTGAAAGGAAGGCTTGCTTTGGAAGTTTAGGTTCAGAAGACAGATGGAAGGTTTGTCGCCTCTCTGCTTCACGCTCATCCCCTTCTCTACTTCATTTCTGACTTTGTTTTCTTTCTTAGGGCTTCAGATAAGCTTGTGAAGTCAGGTGGACATCTGATAAAGTATTTGGTTGGTGGCTCATTTCAGAGACCTCACTTCCATCTGGGTCTCTGTTGACGTTTCCTTCTGGCCTGAAGCCAGAGCTTGTCCTGTGCAAAGCCTAGGATGGAAGCAGGAAGCAGAGGTCACAGAGGATGTCAAGGAAGTCGTGCTATCAGTGATCACAAAGTGCTCTTCTGAGTTAGCACCGCAGCCTTCCCGAATGAATATGGGAGCCATGCTTAGTTCTTCTGACTCTAGCCAGTCAGTAGGTCATGCCCAGAGACATTGCGTACTTTCTGGTACCCATTTGAAGCATAGGGTTCCCGTCTCGACGACCAGAGGTTTTTTTACCTGTTTCATGAGCTACAGTGGTGAGGTGGAGCTTCTAGAGGCTGGCCGGGTAATTATCAGGATTATTGCTAAGAAAACCAAAACAGAATTGTAACCCAACCTTTCTTCTCGACTACAGAACCAGCAGTTTTAAGAAAATGAAGCGCGAGAGCAACCAAACACAGAACGCTCAGGGGCAGCAGTTTGTGGAGCACTGATCAAAAATCTGATATTGGTCCCAGCCTGCCCTGTCTTTTCATTGGGCAAGTCTGTAGCGTCTGTCATAATATTTATTTTCTTGTAACCAGTATTACTCTGTTACATTGTATGCGTGGGTGTCTTGCCTTTGTGTATGTTTGTAACAAGTGTGTGCAGTGCCCTCAGGAGAAGGCAGGGGATCTCCTGGGACTGGGATTCCGGTGGCAGTGAACTGCCTCACCGGTTCTGAGGGTTGAGTCTGGGTTTTCCGAAAGAGTAGCTAATGCGTGCAAACTGCTGAACCGTCACTCCAGCCCATATTCTTTTCATTTTCAATTAAAATTCATTCCCAAGGCCTTTATTCTCTGAAATAATCTGAGAATCTCCAGAGTTCGATATGTTTAATTAGCTTCAAGGAATCCTAAATTCTCTCTCTAGTTTTCCTGGACGGAGGGTGGGAAGATTGGAACACGCTGAACGCCCTTTCTCCTTTTGCTATTGGTCTGGCCTCTTTTGACCATCCATCCTGTTTTTTTCTGCCATGTCTTACCTACCAAAGAATGATATTCAAATATCTGTTCTTAAACTCCCCCAGGAGGAAGTGACTAGCCAGTCAGGACTCAGCCCTGCTGCTCTGCTCCAGCCTCCTTTGCTTGCAGTCATCTCTGGCTTCATTTCCATCCTGTTTGAAAACCTAACAGGGAGCCCCGTGTTAGGAGTAGGTAAATTCCCAATGTGCGCGTGCAGACTATTGAAGGATAGAGAAACCCACCTCCACCCCTCTTGCTGTTCAAAAGGATAGTGTGAGTAACAGCAAGCTCCTTGGGTGGAAAAGGTTCTTCGTGTACGAGAACAAACCCGCGGACACGAATGTGCAGCCTCTATTTCTGTGTCCATACTGGACTGTGAGGCTCTAAATTCACGATAGGGAGGAGCCATATTTCATTCATATCTCTGACCTCAGCTCTTGATATAGCACCTGCCACATGATCATACCGAAATTAAAGTCAAGAAACTGTCCATGAATCAGCCTATGCTACGTCCTGTCCATCAAAAAAGCATAGCCTCACTTACACACTATGTGTCCAGAATGTTCCTACAAAAAGAGTTATGGGATTTGTCCTGTGTGCAGCAGCTTCTTAGAGGAAGAGGAGAGAATAGAAATTTGGTCAGTTTAGATCCATGGGAGCCACCCTGTGGCCAGAGCCTTTGGGAAACAAAGCGAACGGAGCTAAGGAAACCTTATCAGGCTGTAATGCAGCCTACGACGGCTAGAGGGCAATGTTGGCATGCAAAATGTGAGACGCATTTTTGGAGGAGGCAGCCAGATTTCAAGCCTCTTTGGAATCCCTTGATTAAGCCTTGTTGCTACCACAGTAGCCAGTACCGAGCCCACTGCGGTTATTAATGGAAGCCTACTTCGAGATAGTATCACTGCATATATTTGTTTGTTTGTTTGTTTATTATTTGAACCCAAGATTTCTCATTGTTAGCTCAATGTTTTCTGGTACACTATAATATGATTTCTTTCAGTATGTTTGCTGTTTGCTAGTTATATATATTTCCCCATAAGAATAGTATATCGTCTTTACAGAAATTCAAACTTAGAAGCATTTATTTATTTTTTATTTTCTTTCAAAAACTTGTCTTCTTTCTTCCTTCCCCTCCTCTTCCTCCTCTTTCTCCTTAAGATAAGGTCTAACCATACAATCCAGGCTAGCTTTAAACTCGAGGTGATCCTCTTGCATCAGCCTTCTAATCAGACCATTTATGTTGATGAAGGCAAAAGTTCCCACAATTCCAACCCTCTCACATAGAAACTGTGCTTTTTAGTATTTTACCGTGTGTAAGCACATCTATTGCTGTAATACAGATGATAACATACTATAGATTCAGTTTTCCACTTACAGCTTTATGCCAAGTGGTCTTAGATTGGTCAAGGGTACCTAACTTTCCGCACATTTTTAAACTGATGTGTGTGGGATACATTGAAATGTTGATCCTGCAGCTCCTAGCAATTGTTTTTCTCCTATTCTTTCCAGATTAGCATTATTGTGATTTTAGCCATTTTAATTTGCAACACATGGTGTGATTCAAAGCACTGTGTCTTAGCATCTGTCAATGATAAGATCATTCTTTTTAGTGATGTGAGGATAGCTGCCAGTAGTGTGGCAGAACTTGGCGTGCCATTGTGATGTTGTTCATGGCAGCAGAAAAGAACTTATGGGGAATGGCTCTTCCTACCGAGCTCCAGCCAGTTCATTGAAGTTGCCTTTAGTGTTTCACACAAAGTTAAAACCAAGGATATTTTGGATTTTTCCAAAACAAAACTTTTTCTATGCCCAGGGTTTGTAACCTAGATAATTTAATAGGGACCGCTGACATTACCGTCAACATCCCAAGGGGTTGAGGCTGTATACAGCCGTGCTACATGGTGTTGTATATACGGAGATGCAGGGGATGCATACCTAGGGTCTGCTGGGATGAGAGCATGAAGCTCCTCGGATGAGGGCAGTAGAATTTGCATTCGGAGTATCCGGGTGTTATCTCTGAAAGTGCTGATTTAAGAGTCCCTTTATTTGGGCTCAGCTATTTATTTTTCTTATCATTCCTTTTAGCTTCAGTTTTTGTTTGCACTTTTCTTATGTGTCTGGACATCTAAGCAGGCTGTAATACGTCTTATGGTCACCCATTATATTTGTCTGATCACCCTTTCTTATAGTTAGAAAATAAGTATATACTCGAGATATGGGACTATGTGCCTATTATCCAGATAATGGTTGCATAAAAATATTATCCAATATTACAAATTTCTTGAAGACAGGTCTAATTTCTTTTTGATAGCTCTAATTGTTTAGCTTGATAGCTAGTCATAAATTGGTAGTTAATATGTATCGTTGGCTGATTGGCTTGCTAAATAGGTAGATAGATGAAAAACTCATGAAATTGAGTTCCTTATGAGCAGGAAGTTATCTTAAGTTGCTTCTCTGTAAATATTTTAGTGTACTGAGGACACTTGGACTAATCAAACAGCTCGACTATGGTAAGTGATCTAGATGCTATTTTGGATGTATTAAAAACTGATTCAATTTGTCACAGTTTAAACAATCTATCAGACTGATGGATTAACACAAAATACATAGTGAATATGATCAAGAAATCTGATGCAACTCTGCTTTCAATGGTGCATTTTTTCCTAAATATTATCATAATCATATCTGGGGCATAGCAAATAATATTGTTTCCACATAAGCCTTTTTTGGGTGCTGGAGAACAAACTTAGGCCTCATGACTATGTGTAGTTCTTTATGACAGAATCACAGCCCATCTCTGAATTAAAAAAAAAATCCTGTTTCTTTTGAGAGAAACATCATGTGATTAGATCAATATAGTGATGGAGAGTAAAGGAGAAAGGAAATAGTAAGAATTTCATGGTAGAACAGCCAGCAAAGAAACTAACCAATCCCTGAGCACCCTGACCCTGATCCCAGGGACAGTGAAAGAAACACTTTATCCCTGAGCCCAGAACCTAAGAAACACACCCTGACCTGAAACCAGAGCCAAAAAAAAAAATCCCACACTTTCACATTTTGGCCCTACAATTAGAGCCAGTGAAAGAAATATGCCTTAGCCCTGAAAATAGAGGGAAAAAAAAAAAAACCTAAAAAGGGCCAGTGAAAGAAACATAGTTTGGCCTGGACATCAGAGTCAGGTCTGCCCTTGACTGACTAAAGTAACCAATCCCTGAGCAGGAAAGCTAACCAACACCTGAGCAGGAAATTTTCTCCTGGGAAAATCTCCACCCCTAAGAAGCCCTAAAAAAGTTCCCCTGCCAGTTTGGTTGCTGGCTGTCCTTTCCCATCCTAGCAGAGGCAGCCACTCTCCTGGACTCCTCCTTCCCGAATAAATCTCTTTTGTAAAAGGATTTTGGCTGAAGATCTTTTGCCAGTGCAGAAAAGAAGAACTTCTGCTATGACATCCCCTTAGGGGAACCGAGCAGAGCTCTCTCGGAGAGGAGCAGGATGACTCCATCCTGTGGGGAGGTCGCCCCCACTGCACCCCAATTTCAGGTATAGCCTGACTTCCCAATAAGTCATGATACCTTACCCAGGCCCCAGAGCTGTCTTATTGCAGCCCCAACCTCCAGAGCCGTCCTATTGCAGTTGCAGCCTCCAGCGCTGTCTATGTCAGCTCCAGAGATAACAATTATACTTACAGGACCCACTGCAGTGTGAACTTCACTAACAGTTGTCACCTTTCTACCAACTTCCTGGATCACAGTGATGTGGTGACAAACCCTGGGCACTATTGACCTTGGTTGCTTATTTTTCTAAGTCAAAATTCCTCTTCCTATAGTTTATTATGTATTCCCCTTTTTATGTTTTTGGACTTGGACAGGCAGAAAACCAGAGTATACTGGGCCTGCTTCAAGAATACTCTGCATGAATTATGCACACATGCATTTTAACATGTGAGTTAAAACACGGAAACACATCTTTGATGGTGGAGGTATTCAGTGTGTCAAGAGTGATAAGGCCAGCGTTACACCCAGTCAGTCCTCTCTGTTAGCACTAACTAGTCTGCCTGATTCAGGGACCTAGTTAGTCCTCTCTGATCAGCACTAGCTGGTCTACCAGACTTTGAGGGTCAGCTCAGTTGTCTCTGGTTTTTATTTTTCTTTATTATCATCCTCCGCTCTGAATGCAGAAGACAACTGAGGCAGGTTGGAGGCTGTAATGAGCCTCAAGCTTTTCCCATCAGAATCTCTCATATTACATTTGGTTATTCTTATTTTATGTGATTGTTTCAATGTTATGGATGACAATGGGAGGAAACGGGAATTAGCATAAACATGGGATTTTTTGGGGATTTACCTGTGAAAAGGACAGATGCCTATTTCCTTTGGTTAATCCTATGTTATAACGTAACTCAAATAACCACACTCTTCTTCATTATCAGAATAGAAAAAAGCTTATTTTTAGAGGTCTATAATATACAATTTCAAAGCTATTGGTGCTTTTTTAACATTTATTGACACACATAGTTTTATCTATAGACAGGAAGGCAAGAGACATAACTGTATTTTTCTGAGGTTTACCTTATTTCTATTAGCCCAACCTGTACCGGGTTAAACAATGTTCTTTACCTCAGTTCCTGTCCACTGAGAATCCTTTGAAAATGAGGTCGTTGCAAGATGTATTCAAATTCAGATGAGATCCTACTGAGTTAGGTCAAGCTCTAACAGGACTTGGGAAATTTGGGCTCAAACACACAGCTGGAAAGCCATGTGGTGACGGAGGGAGAGACTGGAGACACGCTTCTACAAGTAGAGCGATGTAAGGAACTGCTGGAAGCTGTCAGAAGCTAGAGGAGACAAAAGCACTTCCTTCTTTAGAGCCTTTGGAGGGACATGGCCCTGTAGCATCTGGATTTTGGATGAGCCCTTGCAAAAGGAATTAATGGCTCAGAATATCAGTTTTGTTGCCGTGAAAACCTGGGCCTAACGTGTAGAAACAAAGGAGGGCGGGAGATGCCTTTATGCTTTCCTTTCTCTCATTGTAACCCTTTCCTAAAAAGTGCCAAGACAAAGAGAAAATGTTGAGTCACCGACTATCACACTAAAGTCATTCTGACATTTCCAGGGACAGATATTTAAAAATCCTTCCAACTTCACATAAATAAACTCTTAACATAAAAATTATAACAGAACATTAGCATCTTTTTGTGACTTCTAGGTTGGTTAGGAATCCAAGTCAACTCTATTGTGTGTGTGTGTGGGTGGGGTGGACTCCCCACTTGGGCCCCCAAACTGCTGATTAAATGAAAGGATTTAGACAAATATGCATTTTAGCCACACTGCATCATGCTAAGCAATCCTGGTCTGAGAATATCTTACTTCTCTCACCGGTTGCCCTCACTGTCAGTGTTCTTATTAATGTGTGTTAGAAGCTCATACTTGACTATTGTTAAAGTGATGTGACCATGCATTTCCTTCATGATTTAGGGCCATATTGTGCATAGAAGTCGTTTTCATATTCAGACTCCAGAGGCACTGAGATAAAAATCTTTTTAATGTCATTCTTTGGAAGTTCTCTTGTTGAACTACAAGAAATACATAAAGCTGTGTCTCCCCCTCCACGTGCCTTTCAGTAGAATGGAAAGGAATCTGCTGATTAAGAAGATCCACTAACACATTGACTAACAGCCACGTGTCCCAGACTGCCATGCATCAGACGTGATAAAGCAGAATGAGCGGAGAGGTGGAGCTTCCAGGTGCCCATTCCAGCCCCGAAGCCTGTGACTGTGCCCCTGAGTTCAGAGACTCAGTGTCCTCGAGAGACTGTGTGCTAGGGGCTTCCTGGGGCGGTGCTACTGGGAAGCAGCGAAACCTTTAGGAGGGTGAACCAAGCGAGAGGTTTTCAGGTCCTGGGGGTTGTGCCTCTGAGGGGGATGGTATAACTAAAGTCTCATTCTCCTCTTTGGCTTCTTGGCCATGAAGTGAACACTTTCGTTTTGCTATCAGCTCTTTTCGTGGATTGTCCCACAGGCCCATATCACTGAGACCAACCAACCATG
Organism: Alexandromys fortis; assembly: GCF_014885135.2. Lineage (NCBI taxonomy): Eukaryota > Metazoa > Chordata > Mammalia > Rodentia > Cricetidae > Alexandromys > Alexandromys fortis. The sequence continues at coordinate 45,989,637 of NW_026067949.1, forward strand.
TTCCAAGAAGAGTAGAAACAAATCCCTTCTTTTGCTGAGTGATTATATCAGGTAGTTAAGAATTGAAAAGCTGACAATCCGTTATCTTGCTTTCTCTTTTTCTGTAGCAGAAACTCCTGGCAGTGAAGTTTCAAAGGGGGCATCGATGCCTGAGGGACTGGGACACTAGGATGAAGGAATTTATGCCATGGTCAGAGGATAGCTGGCAGGAGCTGGTTCTCTCTACCACGTGGGTTCCAGAAAAATGGAGCAGATGCAAGTCAGGTTGTCAGTCTTGGCAAAAGATGCCTTCACCCCCCAAAAATATCTCACTGGTCCCTGAGAAATTCTTCCATAATGACCGAGAGAGTACACTACAGAAAACAAAAACATCCTTTCTGTTAAGTTCAGTATGAAGTGACTCACACAACCTACTCTAAAGTGACCTTTATGTTTTTAAGGATGACATATGCTCTCCCTTAGACTTAAAGTGCCTTATTCTATGCTGTATTATTCTGATTATAAAAATTTTAAATATAGTTCTTAGTGCTTTACCAGTGTGGAGAATAAATGACCCTTTTCTGATGTGTCTCTGCACAACTGTCTCTGGTGGCTCTTTGAAAAGAATATTTGAGGAAAAACTTGGGCTATGGGGGTGGGGTGGCGCAATGGTGGATGCTGTGTGATGGTTTGGATGGTCTTGGTGTTTAATGGAAAGGCAGCAGGTATTGCCAGAGTCGGCTCAAAAGTGACTGTTCTCTCTCTAGCAAACGTTCTCTCTGGCTGTCACTCTCGCTTCTCCTCTGAAGGTTACAATAACCATTGTTAAACCTTCATTCAGGTATTAACCTAATTCTAACTGTGATGTGCTTAAATAGTAGACATAATTGCTTTGACTGTAAAAATATAAACAGTTTTATTGGGAGAAGATATAAATTTAGTTATAATAAAATGAGTAAGAGCCTTTTGTATGCATCCAATGTAGACAAAGAGGTGAACCCTTCTCTTAGTGATGTTCTCCACCTCCCCATCTTAAAAAATCAAAGTGGGGGGCTGGAGAGATGGCTCAGAGGTTAAGAGCATTGCCTGCTCTTCTAAAGGTCCTGAGTTCAATTCCCAGCAACCACATGGTGGCTCACAACCATCTGTAATGAGGTCTGGTGCCCTCTTCTGGCCTGCAGGCATAAACACAGACAGAATATTGTATACATAATAAATAAATATTTAAAAAAAATCAAAGTGGGTCACCTGATCTTTGCTCTGAAATGAAGTAGTTTTGACCATCATACCATCAACCCTTCCTCTCACTTTTCTGTGTACTGACCCATCTCATCAACTTGGACCAGGACTCTGCGGTAGTTAGTATTTGAAATTAAAATTCTCTCCCACAGACTGGGGAAATTGGAGTGAGAATGTTAGTTCACTGAGTGTCTCCCCAGTGAAATTCTCCTAATGACTTTAAATCGATCTGTTGGAAAGAAAATGCCTTTGCAGGTTTTCATCTTAACTTCAGTGTACCACCCTGCCTTAGGTCTTCCCAAGGGAGGCAGGGAAGCTTGAATGAATGCCTCTCAGCAGAGACTTTGTATATGAGCAGGATCCCCATCTTCCTTTTGACGCGTTCCTAGGGAGAGAATTCCCGACAGGGGACATTTTGAGGAGTTGTTGCCTTGATTCTGTGTGCTCCCTGTGTTTTGATACACTGAACAAGGAATGTTGCTGAGACATGAGGCGGAACAGCTTGTCCCTCCACAGCTATTTTGACTTTGCAATGCTGGCAGTAGTTAAAAAAGAGAGAGAGAGAAGCGGGGAAAAAGAGGAAAAAGTTGAGTGTGTTAACTAAGCAAACACATGGGACTGAGAGGAAGGCTGAAGAACAAGTAGGCTATTCTTGGTATCTAGAGCATAGGAACTTTTACTTCCAGTTCATGAATGAACAGTCCTTGGGTTCTCTAGAAGTCCTCGGTCTCTGCGAGTGTTAACAAATGGTGCTATTAATGCTGCGAGATCCAGGTGTTCAATCATCAAGTCTCAGCACAAGGAAGATAAGGCTTAAGAACGGTTGTGGCGAAGGACTCAGAATGAGGCTACAAATAGCTAACTAATTGCTAAAAAGACTCCAGTTACCTTAGATACTAGTAAATAAGGAGTATCCGGAAGAAATGAACAGTACGTTGCACTAGCAGAACAGAAGCGGTTTAGAGAAAATAAATGACAGTTCGGAGTGGTTGCTTTTTTTTTCTTAATGTAGCTCTATGATAATGTGCCAGCTCTGAACCAAGGCTTTAAGAGGCATGGCAGTTTTCATTGGCCTCTCTTATATTCCTGCCATCTGCGGTGACTATAGCATGCCTTGGTTAGCCACAGCTCTTTTTGCTTGAGTTTCAGAATCAGAGATACAAGAAACCAGCTTGTATCCATGCCAGCGTGGGACTAATTGAGCTCTGCTAACTTACTACTGACTCACAGACAGGTGAGGGAGAAAGACATGGATGGATGCTTTGGTTTGTCTGAAACCACTGAGATTTAGCAATTGTTTCTTATGCAGAACTATTGGAACAACTCTTGATGATACACTTTTACTAAATGTCTCTTTTACACAAGTTGTCAGTGTGTGAGGCAGATCTTAGGACCTGCCTCAGCTTCTCCTTAGCATCTTGGTTCTTCAGCCCTTGCTGTCATTGTGGATCATAATGCAGCCAGTCAACTTTACCAACAGAATCTATAACACTTCTCATAGTTTTTTTTCAATTTTGTGAAGCCCACAAAACTGGGTGCTGTATTTAGTGTCTTAAATGAGTATCAAAGAGCTAATGACTCAACTCAGAAGTGTGTTGCGTTCTCCTGGAATATCTCTGATCCCAGGAAACTGAAGGTGGGTGGTGTAGCCTCTGCTTCAGTTCCTGCACCCAGGTTCCTACCTTGAGTTCTTGCCCAACTTCCTTTGAATGTAATTGGCTCCCATAAGCCCATAGAGAGTGGCATTATTAGGAGGTGTGACTTTGTTAATATAGGTATGGCCTGTTGGAGAAAGTGTGTCATTGTGGAGGCGGGCTTTGAGGTCTCATGTATGCTCAAGCCATATCCAATGTCTCAGACCACTTCCTGTTGCCTGTGGATCAAAGATATAGAATTTTCAGCTTCTTCTCCAGCACCATGTCTGCCCACATACCACCATATCTCAATATGATGATAATGGATTGAACCACTGAACTGTAAGCCAGACAATTAAATGTTTCCATTTATAAGAGTTGCTGTGGTCATGGTGTCTCTTCACAGCAATTGAAATTCAAAGATAAAAGTTGATACTAGTACTGGAGTATTGCTGTGAGAGGCTGGACCACGTTTTTGTTTGGAGTGAGATGGACTTTGGGTTAGGAAAGGAGGGGAAGGCTTTAAGCACTTCTTAAAAGGTCATACTAGTGGGGACATGGAAGACAACAGTGCTACAGGTGATTAGAACCCTGGGGCCCTTAGCTCAGGAGGTTTCAGAGGACAAGAATATTAATATATAACCTAGATATCATTCTTCTGTTATTTTGGTGAAGAAGATGGCTGCCTTTTGCCCTTGTCTGAAGATTCTGCCTGAGGCTAAAGTGAAGAGTTTTAGATGAATTCCATTGGCAGACAAGATCTCAAAAGAGCCTAGTATAGACTCTGGCATGTGGCTATTACTGGTTAACTCTAATGAAGATTTATGATGAAAAGGAACAAGTTGAGCAGTGTAAATTTTAAAATGCACAATTTGAAGAAAGAAGGAGCACCAGTAAGTGGAATGGAGCATTCATGGAAAAAAAAAAGATTAAGAAATGGAATAAAGGGAGTGGTGACCTCAGGGCAAAATCTCACCCAGCTAAATTTCCAATTTGTGCAAAAAAATTAAAGAAAAACTTAGAGCAATGTATGGTGGTGCACACTTTTAATCCAAGCACTCAGAAGACAGAGACGGGTGGATCTCTGAGTTTGAGGACAGCCTGGCTAACAGAGCAAATTCCAGAACCATGAAGGAAACCACTGAAAACAGAAAGCTGATGAAGATGTAACTGAATGAGGGGTCATGTTTCAGCCCCAGCAAGCAGCAGAACTTGGCAGCGTTGGCCACATGGTTCTTGGTTTAGAGTCAAGGATAGAAGCAAGGCATTACAGAATCTCCCTCTGTGACTAAGGAAGGCCGCTGGAAGAAGTAGCCCTGAATGGAGGGCTAGAGAGGTCAGTTCATGACGCTGTAAAGGTGAAGCCTAGATTGCCTTGGAGATGCCAAAATATTAGAGATGCCAAAGTCATGGGATCCCACCAAGGAGAGCTGCTAACAGGGAGTGGAAACAGATCAAGAGAAAGAAGTATGTTGCAGTCAACAAAGTTGAAAAGAATTGGAAATCTGAGCCAGGTGGTGATGGCACACATCTTTAATCCCAGCACCCAGGAAGCAGAGACAGGTGGGTCTCTGAAAGTTCAAGGCCAGCCTGGTCTACAAAGTGAGTTCTGGGACAGTCAGGACTGTTACACAGAGAAACCCTGTCTCGAAAGGACTAAATAAATAAGGAATCGGAGATCTGAAGATCTTTCTGACATCAGACATGGAGATGCAGAGCTTAGAGTTTCCCAGCTGGTTTTGGGTCTTGCTTTGGTCCAATATTTCCTCACTATGCTCTCTTCTCTATGTTTTAGAATGGCAGTGTATACCCTGTGCCATTATATGTTGGAAGTATGTGATCTGTTTTTTTTTTTTTTTGATTTTGGTTTTATAGGGGATTACAGTTAAGAGATTGCAAGAATCCAAGAAGAGACTTTGAACTTTAAACCATTGTTGAGACTGTGATCAACTATGGATACTTGTGAAATTGAACTAAATGTATTTTGCATTATGGTATTGCTACAAACTCATGGGATCCAGGAGGTGGAATGTGGTAGTTTGAATATAATTGGCCCCTATAAGCTCATAGGGATTGGTATTATTAGAAAGTGTGACCTTGTTGGAGGAAGTGTGTTACTGTGGAGGCAGGCTTTGAGGTCTCATGTGTGCTCAAGCCATGCCCAGTGTCTCAGATCACTTCCTGTTGTCTGTGGATCAAGGATATAGAATTTTCAGTTTCTTCTCCCAAACCGTGTCTGCCTGTTTACCACCATTCCCCAACATGATGATAATGGATTGAGTCCAGCCCATTAACTGCTTTCCTTTATAAGAGTTGTTGAGGTCATGGTGTCTCTACACAGAAATTGAAACTCTAACTAAGACAATACAGAACTGTGATGTGGAACTGTAATCCTAATAAACCCTCTCTTCCCCAAGTGGCTTTCGGTCATAGTTTTATCATATCAATAGAAGCCCTAACTAAGACTGTGTGTGTGTGTGTTCATGTGTATGTGAGCGCATATATATCTCTGTGTGTGTGCCTGTGGAGGCCAGAGAATAACCTTGAGTATAATTCGTCTGTAGCCACACACCTTGGTTTTGGAGGCAAGGTTTCTCATTTGTCCTGGAACTTGACAATGAGAATAGGTTGGCAGGCCTGAGAACCCCAAGGACTCCATAGCTCTGCCTCCCCAACATCAGGATTACAAGTGTGTACCATTCATCTAGAATCTTTACTGGCATTCTGTGGATCAACCTCAGGCATTAATCATTTCACCTGCTGATATGTCTCCCTAATCCAGTCATAGCTTATAGGTCACATTAACTAAACACAAACTGCAAAGTGGATCATGAGATCTGTGTGCTCTGTTGTGCTCAGATTGCCTGATATCATATATTGTATATAGTGAATGCACAGCATACTATATTAGCTAGTATGTACTTTAATAAATAACTTATTAATATTCCATCATTATTAGTATTATGATAAATCTAGAGTTAGTCTATGTAGTACTCATGGTTTTAAATTAAAAATTTTGAGTAAAAGGCTATTTATTACAATAGGAGCAATTCCTTTTGCTCCTCATTGTTGGAGAGAGGCAGCTCTCAGCAGAGTAGTGGAGTACCCACACACAGATGTGATCCTCTGCATTTTTATGTTTGTCTTAGAAGCAGTGTGTCAGTTCCTCCCCGATGAGGAGCTGGGTTTTGATGAGGTTTGTACAGGAAGCATAGATAGACTCGGAGAGAATGGTTGACAGCTGTTGGGAATTTACCTGTTTCCATTTCTCGCCGTGTATTCAGATCTGTGATTGCACCCCAAGTGTCTTGTGCTCACGTGAGCCCTGTAGACGCTCATGTAGTTTTCAGTGCGATTTGCCTGGGTGTCTGTGGGTTCTGTGATATTATACATGATACTGATTTATAACCTCTGGCTTTTGGTTGTCTACGAGTACCCTACAGATGCACAGCTGAGTCTCATACACTGGATTTGTATCTTGTACTCGGTTACAACCTGCTATTGTGTTTGTTTTTATGCATCGAATGGTTAGCAAAATCCTGTATTAGAATATGTTTGTGGAGAAAGCAGTTTTACCTCTCTCTGTCGATGTCCTTTTTAGTCTTGAATTTCATTCTTTCTGTGTGGGTGCTTGGTCTGTATGCAGATCTGTGCACCACGTGTGCGGGTGCTTGTGGAGGCCAGAAGGGGGCACCGAATCCCCTGGAATGGGGATATAGGCTGTTGTGAAGAACCATGTGGGTCCTGTGCACTGAGCCAGGTTTGCTGCAAGCATAGACAGTGGTCTTAACCACTGAACTCTCTCTCTAGCCCCTGTTGACGTCCTTCCATTGTTTTCCGTTTTCAAAAAAAAAAAAAAAAAAAAAGAAAGAAAGAAAAAACACAGGTGAAACAGAGAAGGTGGATGCATCCTCCTCTGTGTCCACAGCCCCAGACACTTTTCTAGGTAAAGCACTTAATATTCTCTCACTACTGTAATTATAAGTTGTCATAGATTGCCTTTCAGATTGAGAGTTCTCCTTTTTTTTTCTTTTTGTTTAAGAATTTGTACTTACAAATAGGCATTGGATTTTGTCCATTGCTTTTCCTGAACCTTCTCAGGTGGATCATGTGTTTTCATTTATATTCAGCTAATATAATATTCATAGAGCAAGACACATTTATTTTGACCCTAAATGGCACCCCTGAAATATAACTGGCTGCATTACTTTGCCAGGACTACCATAACAAAATACCCCGGCTGAGTAGACGTGGAGGCAAGAGGTCAAGTCAAGGCGTCCACTGTGCCATTTCCTCCTGAGGTTCTCCTCCTGCCTCTGTGGATGGCCAGCTTGTCACCATGTCCACTCATGGGTGCCCCAAAGTCTGTGTTTTGTTTGCATTCTCTCTCTTTACAAGAACACCAGTTACATTAGGTCAGGGCCCAGCAACCTGACCTTTCTTTACCTAAATTCCCTTTAAAGGGTTCTAACTCCAAATACAGTTGTATTCGGAGATGCTGGGGCGTGAACTGCAAGTTCAGGATTTTGGGAGTGGGAGAACACAATTCAGCCTATGCACCTAGTACTCTGATTTCTCTACAGCTCCTATGTACCATTTGCATGACATTGACCTACTTTTTTCAGGTTGAGAAAATTCTTTTGAAATCTCACTAAGCGGAGTCATATTTAGCAAGGATAGGTATCATATTTCATCAAATACTTTATATGCCCACTTTACAAAGCCAGGTTGTTAAGTTTAACTGCAAGCACACTAATTGGCTGAGCCATCTTGCTGGCCCAAGTTATCCGTGGCCTTTCGATCAGTTTACAGTGCCAGGCATGGTTTCCCACCTGTGGAGTGGGCCTCAGATCCAATGAGAAAGCAGTTGGTTACCTTCTTAAGTCTTGTGACTATTGTACCAATGGGCACATCTTGCCTGGAGTGAGGTGGCAATATTGCAATATTTCTTTTTCAATTGCTTGGTTGAATTCTCTAATGAAATCAACTGGGCTCGAGGTTTTATTGAAAAAATGGTTTCAAATTACATTTCAATTTCTTAAATACATACAGGGTTATTTGTGGTATCTATTTTTTCTTGTATCTATAGGATTTCTGCTTTTACTAAACGTAGGAGATTTTGCCGCGGTATCTTCACACTTTCCCTTGGTTTCATACCTCTTCTTGCTTGTGAATTCCTCTTCACATATACAAGATAGTTTATAGCTGGCCCATAACTCATTGGTGCTTCATTTGTATTTAAATGTATTTTAAGGAAATCTCCAAATTTTCCTTTACAATAATTTCTGTAACTTTCAGCTCACCAGTCTATTTCCCCTGCTGCGTACAGTTTGCCATTAGTCCTTTCTGGATCGTTCTTCATCTCACACATTGAGTTTCATCTCTAAGGTTTTTATTTGTATCTTTTTAATATTCATTATGTCTCTACTTAACATTTTAACCATACAGAACATGCTTGGGACTAACTCTTATAATGTCCATATCTACTGATTATACCCAAAATCTCTATTATTTTTTTAAAATTAAATTTATATTTTCTCCTAAGTTCTATTTTCCTGCTGTCTTCTTCTATGCCTGAGAAACCTGGACTCTATGTCAGATATGTGTTTGAGTTGCTGCACCCAGTAGCTCGCGTTCGCTCCTGTAAGCACTCTTGACAGATACTCTAGGATTAAGTTGTGTGGACACATTGGTCCTTTGGAACTGTTAAGATGTGTTAGTTGGGGTGTACACAGTGCTGCCTCTAGGGTTGTTCTTCATAAGCCTGTTATGTACTTAGCTACTTAAAAGTTTCCTAACTGTGGGAGAACATGTATTGCTATCCCTGTTGTGAGCACCAGTCATTGTTACCACAGAGTAAAATTTCCAATCTTTGGGTAGTTACAGTCTACCCGCTGATCAGTACTTCTGTTAAGGAAGGATGCATTAGAGATTTTTTTTTCCTGTGCAATCCTCTGCTCGTTAGTTCTGTAGCAAGCTTTTGCTGCCTTGATGCACAGGATCCACATGGCTCTCTCCACTGTTTGTCAGGATTTGTTAGCCTCTGCCGTCTCCCTGTAAAATGCCGGCACTGCCCACTGTGAGGGACTGCAGCATCTCCCCCATCTCCAAGAACCCTAGTCTTCATTATGTCTTCTTTCTTGTTCCCTGTAGCACTGGTACACAGTACATCTATGCATAATATATAATATATAAATATCTCATACATGTATGTATGTGTATATCTATGTATATATACATATAAAAATATCCTCATGTCTCCTCATCATCACAGCTCAACTCTTGTGCTGTGGGGTCCTTATGTAATTAAGAATTATTTGAACACAGGCACCACGATACCTCAACGATCTGTTTGATAGCCAAAAGGGGTACTTTATGCCTAATCGGACAATTGCGTATATAGTGTGGCTATGCCATTTCTTCAGCCCTGGAGCTTCTGCTTTCAAGTGAGGACACAGAAAAAGAAAGGGCAGAAGAGTCCTCAGAAATGCCGAGATGGCAAGGAGGGAGCTGGAATGGGAAGCAAGGAGCACTGGTTTCAGCATCTGAAACCTAAGCATTATTCTGTTCTCCTAATAACTGATGAGTCTATTGACAGGAGGCAAGAGATACGGGGGGAATGAGGGTGACTAAGATCAAACCCAGTCCAGTTTGTGAAAACTTGCCTGACAAAGTGATGGAAAAGGCTGTGTGTGTCTGTGTGTGTGTGTCTCTCTCTCTCTGTGTGAGGCTGTGTGTGTGTCTCTCTGTGTGTCTGCGTCTCTCTGTGTGTTTGTGAGTCTGTGTGGTATCTGTGTATCTCTGTGTGGGTTTGTATGTCTCTGTGTGTTTCTGTGTGTGTCTGTGTGTGTTTGTGTATGTCTATATGTCTGTATGTGTGTCTCTGTGTGTGTCTGCGTGTCTCTGCGTGTGTGTCTGTGTGCCTCTGTGTGTTTGTGAGTCTATGTGTGTGTGTCTGTATGTGTTTGTGTATGTCTGTGTGGGTATATTTATGTGTGCCTGTGTGTATTTCTGTATGTGTGTGTGTGAGTGAGTTTGAACCCATGCCTGCACACACGCTGGTGTGTGATGTGTGTGAGTGAGTTTGAACCCATGCCTGCACACACGCTGGTGTGTGATGTGTGTGAGTGAGTTTGAACCCATGCCTGCACACACGCTGGCGTGTGAATTCACAGTACGTACAGTGATAGGGTGAAAAGAAGCTTATTTTGGGAATTTGTGAAACACATCTCTAAATATCTCAAATATCAAAATTTGTGATTCTTCTTGGGGTGAGGTTAAGTTTTTAAAATTATTTTCTAAATTTTTGAGATTATAGTATAATGACATCATTTCCTGTTTCCCTTCCGCCCTTCAAATCCTCCCATGGACCTTTCTTGCTCTCACATTCATGGATTCATTTTTGTTGTTGTTGTTGTTGTTGTTGTGGAAGGGGTAAAGCTCTTTTGTGTAGCCTTTATATTCTGTTTTGAATTGTAATGGAAAGAGCTGCTGGATTCGTGTCTGTTTTTAATCCATCTTCCAAACTCACGTTGCTGATGTGTCCTGCTTTAAAGGCTGTGAGAGTAAACAGAAGTAGCTTGGAATTGTGGGGAATCTAAATCTACATCCTGTTGGGGATGATCATTTTGTACACTGTGTGAAAATGTATCTCTGTCCTTTCTCGCCTGCCTAAGGCACCTCCTGATTGGTTTACTGAATAGCTGAATGGCCAATTGCTAGGCAGACGAGGATAGGCAGGATTTCTGGAAGAGATAGGAACTCTGGGAAATTGTCTGAGGTGGGAGATTCACAGCCAGATGGGGAGGAAGTCGGTCATACTGAAGAGAGATAACAAGCCACGTGTCAGAACATAGATTATTATAAATGGGTTACTTTCGGTTTTAAGCGCTAGTTGGGAACAAGCCTAAGCTAAGGCCAAGCTTTCATGATTAATAAAAAGTCTCCATGTCTTTATTCAGGAACTGGTGGTACAAAGAAAGTCTGCTTATAACATCCCATTGTTTTAAACCACAGACCTTGCTCAATTAGTTGGGGTTCTGTTTTCTCTCTCTTTTTTTTTTTTTTTGATCAGCATAAAAAGCATGACATTCTAAAAAGCATGAAAATTGCCCTAAATCGTTGCAAATATCCGAAGATCTAATGGCCTCCATTGCTTAAAGGTGCCTGATAGCTAACGTTAGTTCTGGGAACATCCTTGTCCCTTTGACACGCCCGCAGCAGAAAGCGTCATCCGCTCTAAACAGGGGCTGTAGAAGAGGAGAGAGGTTCAGGATCAGGAGCCACGAGGACGGACACACTCAGCAGAAGTGAAAGGAAGAAGGAGGCTGCAGGATGAGAGACTTTCCAACTCAGTTCTCGCGTGACATTTAAAAGTGAGAGAGCGATTAGAGAACGCACAGAAGTGAGGCTATTTATTAGCAGACTTTTAGCAGTTTCTCATCAAGCAACACACGTGGTGTTTAGTGTTCCTAATGAGTTTCACTAGGGTTATTTTTACATTTGGGGACATCTGTGGAGTGGTAAATGTGTTCCTAAATATTAGTTATGATTATAAGGAAATGTGTTAGTATTTGGCACCAGGTTTGGGGCTAATATATTAATCAATGATTTCAATTATACATTATCCTCATTCTTCTTAACCTTTATCCCTAAGCAAAGAGGTGACCGTATCCATGGTCTAAACCTAGGAGGGTTTATCCTATGTTTAATTTTTTTATAACCTATGTCCAAATCTTGTCACTACCCCTACACCATTTTTAAGGAAGGCACAATACACTAGGCAGAGAGCATCTTATGTAAATGTAGCATACACTAGATGCACAAACCATTTTTGCCCTTTTCTTTTTCCCTCTTCATCATCTTCTGCTTCCCTTTCTTTCTTTCTAGGTCAATAGCAGGATAGGAGATGAAGTCATTCACCTGTGGCCGAGAGGCCAATGCACTGGCTCCAATCCTTCAGCTGCTCAGGCTTCTCACAGAGAATACAGTTATCAAACTCCGGAGAGCTCTGTGAGGGATAGCACCCTATGACTTCACATGCTTTGATTCTTGAATGATGCATGATGGTGCACACTGGACTTACAGCCACAAGGGCATTTTGGTTTCTGTCCTTCTCAAAAGCAGTCTGTGATCTGAACTCATTACCACTGAAACCTAGAGGACGATTCCCTTAAATACAGACTCACAGAACGTGGAGCGTGTGCAGCTGCGTTAGAGAACACAGGTGTCATCTTTCAGAGTTAACTTCCAGAGGGCTTGATTACTCCATGGAGCCATCCTGCGCTGGCACTGATGAGGTGTGTTGTAACCAGATCTTTGGAATTAGTTCTCCTGTAGAATGTAGATATGTCCCATTTCCTTGGAAAAGTGAGTACCTTTGAAGAGCAGGTTGAAAAATAAACCTTGCCAAGACACCCATGTTTAATGCTTGGAAGCAGTTCAATGTAAGACAAGAGAAAGTTGGCAGATACTGAAAAATAACATTAAGGGAATTGAGACAGAAGTTACCCTGAATTTGCCAGTGGCCAAGTATGTTCACAAGGGTCCTTGTTCAAGGAAGGCTGGATATTTTGAGTAAGGAAATGACCCAAACAGAAAACCATGTGAAGATGCCACACTGGTGACTTTGAAGAGGGAGGATGGAGCCATGAACTAAAAAAGTGGGAAGCCTTGAGGATCTAGAAAAGGTAAGAATATTGAATTTCCCTCTAAGGCCTCTATAAGAATTTAGTAGTGCAGGTTAAAGGTGATAAGAAATGGGACACAGAATACTGGGGAGGGGGGTTCCAATTTGGAGCAGAAAAGGAAGTCAATAGAGAGGAAGAAGTGGGAAAGAGACAAAATCATCAAGGTTCTTTGATAAAGCTCCAAAGTTCTTTGATAAAGATACATACTACTTTATATTTCCCAAATTATGTGCTACACACATACATGCAGGAAATCACTCATAAACAAAATAAAAAAAAATATAAAAAGAAAGTGCTTGCTAAACAAGCATGGGGTCTTGAGTTTCAATCCTAGCACCCTTAGGAAAAAAGTTGGACACAACCCTGTGTACCTGTAGTCTGGGCACTTTCAAGGGTAGTGACAGGAGAATCGCTGGGCATTGCTGGCCACCAGCCTAGTTTCAGGTTCCACAAGAGACCCTTGTCTCAAGGGAATGAGGCAAAGTTATAATAAAGTAAGGAACCTGGCATCCTTCTGTTGCTTCTGCATTGTACCTGTAAATGTACACATACCACATACGCACAAACACATCTATACACAAACATACACTTAAGCATATGCACACATACAAAATAAATAAAGACATAACTAATTAAAAAAGGTGGGTCCTGGGTCATTCATTAAGGGAAAGTTGTTGGTTTAGCTGCTCACAGTACTCTCTGGCTTGGACCCTTTTTATTGCTTCTATACCTGAGACAGCAAAGAACAAGGAATTGAAAGTTACAGAATGGAAAGTTATTCCATACCTCAAGTTTTAACCGTGCTGAAGAAACATTTCACATGTCTGGTGGCATACACTTTCTTTGAACATTTGCATCTCTGCCTTTCTTTGCCTAGCCTGATTAAAATAGCATTAAAATAACAGTGTGAAAAATTTGGATGGCAGAAGGAAAAATAAACACAATTAAAAGATTTTGATTCAGTATGACATATGTTTATGAAACTTCTGGGTACAGACCAAATATATATCTTTGTCAACAATTTATTTTAACTTATTGAAAAATTTATAGGCTAAGTAATTTTTTAAAAAGTCAGTTTTTATTTTTTGGCCAGATGAGGCGGTGCACGCCTTTAATCCCAGAACTTGGGAGGCAGAGGCAGGCGGATCTCTGTGAGAGTTCCAGGACAGTCAGGACTACACACAGAGAAACCCTGTTTATACCACCCCCCAAATTCATTTATTGTTGTTGAGACTAGGTCTTCCTGTGTTTCTCAGTGTCTTAGTTATTTTTCTGTTGCTGTGAGAAATGCCATGACCAAGGAAACGTAAAGAAGAGAGAGTTTATTGGAATTTACAGTTTCTGAGGGCGAGTCCATGACCATCATGGCAGGGAGCATGGCAGCAGGTAGGCAAGCATGGTGCTGGAGCAGTAACCGAGAGCTTGGTGTCCTGATCTACAAGCGTGCGGCTGAGGGAGATCACTGGGAAGGGCATGGACTCTTGAAACCTCAATGCCCACCAGTGACACACCTTCTCCATGTAGCTCCTCCTAATCCTTCCCGAACAATTCCACCAACTGGTGATCCCGTATTCAAATATATGAGCATATGGTGGACATTCCCCAAGCTATCACATCCAGGATAGCCTCAAACCCTCCATCCTCCTGCTTCAGGTTAGTAGCTTTGCGAGTGGGCATATTGCACACTAACATGCCATGCTAAGTAGTCTAATTTTGGTTGTATTTGTTTTTCTTTCTGTCAGGCAGACCTAGAATGCAGGATCTGAATGCTGGGACTGCAGGTGTGTTCTGCCAAACCCAGATACATTTATCAGTTCTTAAACAAGGGTAGAATTTATGGTGGGTGGGACTAAATGAAAAGCTTTTAAATGGTAGGAGAAGCCTTTCTTTATAATTAATTTATCCCCATAAGCTATTGGTGGTTTTCTGTTGGCTTAGTGGCCACACATGAATCTACTGATATTTTAATTCTCATTGTGACCCCACAGTTCCTCAGTCAGGACTGGCCACTTGGGCTATGGTCTGGTGTGGCTTCTGATCCTGTGACCCAGCTCTGCTGTGGCCACAATCTGTAGATTTAAGTTAAGTCTCTATTGTTCTCAGTCTCCAACACACCCGGCAGCAAAAAGAGGGGCTGGCACAGCAGTATTAGGCCAGACAAAGCCTGAGCCAGGCTCCACAGTAGTTCAAGGACAGGGACTGGGACTTGTCCAAGCTTGTCCAAAAATGAAAAACTGTAGCTCTGGCTAACCCCTGTCTAGCCCTAGCCAACTAAGATAAACTAATAAGATTTCCACTTGTTTACACCAATCATACCTAAAATGGCCTAACTTCCTTAGACACTCCACTCAGTAAGACCTAAAAGGCTTATCCTTCTCGGGGTCATTGGCATCTTGCCTTTCTGTAGGATGGTCGGCCCTGCATGCTGGTATAATAATTAAAAAAGACTCTTTGCTTTTGCATCGGATCTGGTCTCTTGGTGGTCTTTGGGGGTCCAGATGCTGGGTATAACAAAAGACTGGGGTGAAAACCTGCTAGCTCAGAGAGATTGAGTGGCAGCTTGCTGACCTCACTTTTCGGCTGGAGACACAGCAAGAGACAGATCTCTTCCCTTATCCACCAAGAGGAAGTCTAAACTCCAGTCCTGCCCTTCCTTCCTGTGCTTCTGCTCTGTCCAGATTGCTGTCTTCTTTAGGCCAAGGTCACTGGCTCCGCCCCCATCCAAGGTATAACTTTAGTGTGCAGTCTCGGGAGTGTCAGAGTACAGTCAAAATATCCCCCAAGTTATTCCCCACTTAATGATTTTAAATGGTTGAAAAGTCTATTTTTCCTGTGCCTGAAGCAATACCACAAGACCCTCTAGAGGTGAATTCCAATGTACTTACGCGAGGGCAAGTCTTTCTCCAAGTTTTCTCAAGTCCCTGTGATCCCAGTGACTAGTCTTTCTTTCTCTCCCGTCTTCACTGACACATCTTACAATTATCAGCCACACCTACTGTATCTTGATTATTAATTCATCCAGCTTCTGTTACAAGGGATCAAGCAGTTACTCCTTTTGAACAGTCACTTCCCCACAAGGCTGGAAAGAACTGACAGCAGACCCCCAGCCTCCGTAAACACAAGCGGATGTGCTGCTGTGCAGGCACCTCTTGTCACTTACTTTCTGGTTGTTGGGATTTATTTATTTTTTGATGGACGGGTATATTACGAACCTGTGGACCTTGCCAGGTTTTCAGGTATCAACTCAAAAAGCCTCGCTGGAAAGAATGCTTGGCACTGCAACACAGAGAATGCCCAACGATGCATCATATATTTTTAATAGATATATGTTTTAATAAACATTTGCCTCCTAAAGCAATGGCTTTTCAAATAAGCTTTCGCCTTGAGCCATGTAGCTACCCAGCTGTGAGTTTTACAAGGCGACAATCTCCACATCATTAGATGTTATGACTAATACCCCAGCAAAGGAAATCATAGCTATTTACATGCACATAAAAAGTTGAAATGACATTTAAGGTGTACTTCACTCAGGAAAGGGTGCTAGTAAAACAATGCCATGATTTGCTTGTTGATGTCTTATAGAATTCCTTTGCAAAACAAAAAGCAAATTAGAAGACAGCCCTACACAGACACCCAATATCTGGCCAACCTTGACAGCAAGGCAAGGTTACCCGGAGTCCTGACCTCACTGCCTCGGGACGTCTCTACTTCATGAAGACTTCTGTTGATTTGCTGGCTGTATATTCACAGCCTTTTGTATGTAGCGTCACTGTATCCCTTCAATTTTCTGTCCTGTTCTCCTGATTCCAACATGGAATTTGTTTGCCTCAAACACTTGGTGAGTCTGTTGTGAATTTTACTAGAGAGATTGAAAGTCATTTTGTACCTTAAAGTAGTGGTTCTCAACTGTGGGTCACAACCCCTTGGGAGGTGGAATGACCCCTTTGCAGGGGTGGTCTAAAACCACCAGAAAACACAGATATTTACATGACAATTCATAACAGTAGCAAACTTACAGTTATGAAATAGCAATAAAAATTTATGATTGGGGTTACCACAACGTGAGGAACTGTACTAAAGGCTGCAGCATGAGGAAGTTCGGGAACCATTGCCTTGCAGCTTTCTGCCCTTTCTCTGGCCTCGCCTACCTCCTTTTTAAATTGTCTTCCTCCCCCTCTTTAACATTTCTCTCCATTTTGCTCAGAGCAGAGTTTGCCTCCACCTTTCCCTGCTCTTGTCTCATATTCCGTCAGTTACTTCTCAAAGTTCCAAAGTGCTTGCGGTGCTAATCTCAAGCAAACAGTAACCATTTTCCCATCTTATTTCATGACCAAAGACTCATTTTCTGTCCAAAGTTTTTCTTCTCTCATAGCCACTGAAGTAGACACTGATGAGAAATTTCTCTTCAAAGGCTCTCTTGCCTTTCTTATTTTCTGGGCATGTGCAGAAAGGAAGCGAAGGAGGAAGAGCAGCAAGAACAAGATCTTAGGATGAGCAGCTGCTAGAGAGGAAGCCAGCATTTCCTTTCCTGTCTCTAGTGCAATGTGAAAATGTTCAGCACAAAGGAGGTTTGCCCCTCCACAGTCTAACTTGTGTAACTCCAGAACCTCATGAGTAAGCAATCCAATCTCATCTTTTTTTTTTCTTTTACTGTAAATCTCTATCATCCAAAAGATCAAGGAGTGACCATCTTCCTTCCTCGTTATTCTGGCTCACTACACAGGAAGGAGCTTTGCAGATGGGAAATGTGGGGCAGAGTAACTGTTCTGCTTGCCACCTCTGGCTTCTCCCAGGTGACCTCTCCAATTAGAAGAGTAAGATGAAGGTATTTGACTCAACTCTAAATTTTCTATAAATAAAAATTTAAAGTACAGCTTATCTGATTGGACTCTGATTATGCCAAGTGTAAGCAATTTGCTTCTGGTTACATGACTTAGGAGACTGTGCTGAAATGTATTTTATTTTAAAATCAAGATTTATGGGTAGATTCTCCTTTAACACCGCTCCCTCTTTTAACCTAGTAGATGCAGACATTATCCCAGCCCTGGACAATGTGGGATGGTTGGTGAATATCTCAGGCATTTTTGGATAATGCAGCTGGTCAGTTGAGTATTTCTTTATCCCGACTTTTATTTGGCACGTTTTCAGAATGATGCCGGAAGAACTCTTACTGTCTGAACTTGATGACGAAGCTTTAGTCCCAGAAACCATTTCAAGCAGCAGTTGGTTACTACCGCACAAAATACGGGGCAATCTTTCATTTTCTATGCTCTTATATTTTATGTCATATGTCCAATCATTTTTGGCTTCTTTTGCTTTAATTGCAATAGTATCATTGGATCCAGACCTTGTTCTTAGTCATTTAAAATGACTGTAACATTTTACAATGAATGAAACAATCTTGAGACCTTTTTTTTTTAGTTCCCTATAGTTTTGTTAATATTTACAAAAAAGAAGAAAGCAGGTTACCGGGTACCAAGATAATAGTGCAAATCTCAGATGAGTGAATTTGGTTGCTTCCAAAAACTGGAGAGCTAGTCCTTTTGATTTGATTTCCCTGTCCCATGCTATCTGTAGGAATCCTGGGCTCACAACGCGACCATACTTGTACCTGCTTCTCCTTTGCCTGAGGTCCATCACCCAGCCCTGTTTGCACAACACACACTCAGCTTCAGCTAAGTCTTGAAAGACTTTGCAGGTTATGACATTCCCCTAAATGTGCTGAGGTTTCCTTAACCTTTCATAAAACATTGTGATCTTTATGGACTGTATCATATTGTGCAGTAATGTGCTTTATTGTCCACAGAATAAGCTTTTCTTAAAGATAATTGGAAAGCTAGGAAATGGCTGCTATCGGCTGATTTTTAAAAAATACATTATTTCTGAAATAGGGCTGGTGTAATAATGACCCTATCTGTTCAAGATTTAAGATTTGTCTTGGCAGAGAAAATTGATCCATTTCACCTTTGTCTAATGGAAATTTTTATCTAGGATTATCTGTTTATGTAAATGAATGTCCCCGTGAAAAGGGAACTTGAGGGGGCTGTAAATCTTGGTGACACTTCAGTTTCATAGGGGAGAAATTGGAAAGGATTCTAGTATTCATCTGCCCGAAATTGGTTATAAAAACAAAATTATCTTCGCGTACCTGCAGCATCTGATGTTTTCTGAAATTTCATTATATTTCTGAATAATCCAGAGAGTCGTGGGAAAAGTGCTTTGACATGACCTCAATCAGTAGTTGTTTTTACTTTTTAAATTTTATAGTCACTTGCTAATGTGTTTGCTTTCCTGCCTTTTTAAGGATGGGATTGTTTCCTGTACCAGGTTAGGAGTGTTCAGCCATCAAGGGCTAGTTATCTGTAGGTAAATGAAATGAAATGTATTAGCAGACTATCCACAATTTTCTCTCTAAAAATATCATGACTAATATAAATTTTGTCTGTGAATCAAAATATTGGGGTCTGAATCAGAACTGCTGTACATTTAAACAATGTGTTTTCACAATGATTGTTGGCCCACACTTACTTATATTAGAAGTTACAATGTAACAGCTTGGTTTATTTTTCAAGTCAAAGAGAAAAAAAAGACAAAACTCATCATCATCATCAACGTTACTTTTTAATTTCTTCTTTGAAAATGAATGTGTAATTCCTCTATAGAGACCGCTAACTTCCTTATCCAATGCCTGTTGGAATCCCACTGTTTTTTGTTCCTCTTGCAGTCCTTCTGCAAAGTCTCTCCCCTTTCCATAATATTTTAACTGTTTCATTGGGATTCAAACAAATAGCGTTACGTATTTAAGATGATGTAAATGTTCTATTTAACAGTGTGACACAGGGACTGAAAATTGTCAGGAACTTGTAGTTTTACAGCATGGATTCTTCACAACAAGCAGTGTGCACTGAGCAGCCAGGAGGAGTGCTTGCTGCCTGGAATACCAACTCTACCACTGCTATGCCCATGGAAATTTGTTTCATTGCTATTAGTAGGTTATTAGCAAGTCCAGTAAAATTAGCAGAAATCAAATAATGTTATTTTGGAAACTCACATCCAGGTTTATCACTGCATCTGCCTTTTAGTATTAAACGGACACACACACACACACACACAGGTAGGCTATAGCGTCTCTGTTTTCAGGGTACTGAAGGAAAGTGTATCAACATTTGCGTAAATATGGATCAGTTGTGCTGGGAAGAGACTGAAGCTAGGGGTAGGAGACTTAGGGAGCCTTAGTGAGGTCACTGTAGTCTCCTGCCTCATTTCTTTCTCCTTATAAGGAAAACTGAAAACCTGTGCCCAAACAAACAATTTGTGACCTGTGACAGAATAGTGGTTACCTATTGTTGGTAGTTGGGGGGAAGAGACCAGGGGCTTGTCAGTGGCTACACAACTTTTCAGGGCTTCTCTCTCTCTCTCTCTCTCTCTCTCTCTCTCTCTCTCTCTCTCTCTCTCTCTCTCCCTTTCTTTCCTTCTTCCTTCACCCACCTCTCTTTCCCATCTCTCATCCAGTGTTCCCCCATGTAGCCACGGCTAGTCTTAAAAATCTCCAGATCTCCTTGCCTCAGCATCTAGACCACCAGAATGACAGGCATGTGGCATCATCCTGCCTACACAGAGCTTATTTGGAGCACGTACACAGGTATATTTACTAGTGGAAATTATCCAAACTATATTAGTTTAATGCCTTGGTGTTTAGTTGGATGTATAAAATTCAATTGTTATATATAATATTCTGTCCAATGTTAAAAATCCCTGAATGCCAGCTTTTGCACCAGAGGACTAGGAAACATTGTGTTTGAATTGTTTTTCATTATTGTATCAGTGGCTTTTTACTGTCAATGTGACATGACCCTAAAGCCACCTGGGTACGGAAACCGCAACTGAAAAATGAATTTGATCTGATTAGCCTGTGGCTGTGTATGTGAGTGACTGTCATGATTGGTGGTTGAGGTTGGAGGGCCTGGCCCACTGTGGGCAGCACCATCCGCCCAGCAGCTGGGTCTGGGTTGTAGAAAGCTGCTGAGCATGAACCAGCGAGTGAGCCAGGAAGAAGCATTCTGCCGTGGTTGGGATTTTATCTTGATTCCTGCCCCAACTTCTCTCAGCAACAGACTGTGGCCTGGAAGTGTGAAATGAAATAAACCCTTTTGTCCTTGAGTTGCTTTTGGTTACGGTGTTTATTCACAGGGACCATCAGGACTTAACGAGAGAATGAATGCTAGAATGTTTTGACAACTATCAACCACATTGCAAAGTGATGCAATTATTAAATAGAATTTTTATGCTGGCTGGGACCTTTATGTCTAGTTCAAGGCTGGTCTTGCAATTTTAAAGATTAAAAACATGTAACATTTTAGTTTGATTCTCTCATTGGTGGAAAGGGCTCTGTGATGTGAAAAAGCCTCAAAACTGTTCTCCTCTACTGAATGGCAAATCTTTCAATTGAGTGCTCAAGTTTATAAAAAAAAAACCGCACTTTTAAATAACAAGCCCTTTTTTCCAGGATGCTTGAAGTTATTCCAAGTATTTTTTACATAGAAGTAGTATTGACTTGTGAGATTAGTTACTATGAACAAATGTGAAGCCAGGAAGCTTCCTCATATTATTCCAGAAATGTCAGACATTGAGGGAACACTTTAAAAAAATGATTGTTTTAGAAAGGGGGGTATTTAGGGACCTAAGAGTCAGAGAGGCCTAAGGGGCAGGGAGTGGCCAGACTGTTTGTTCTTGTGAGGCAATGCGGGACACGAGTGTGGATTCAGGCAGGCCTGGGTTTGAGTACGGCCTCCTGCTCGCTCTTCATGGCATTGCACACATAATTATGTTCCATTTGCTCTAGTAGCAAAACATGGACACTTTGTTTGCCTGTCAGAGTCATGAGGGCTCTGTGAGATGTCAGTGAAGGGGCAGCTCATTCAACATATGCCAAGTCCCTTCTCCCTCCCCTGAAGCTTTGGAGTGGGATGCTGGGGGTTGAAGGAGTTTGATAAGGAGTAACACCATTTCCTGCCAAAGAATCAATCCAGAGCAAATTATTATGTTATCATCTTACTATCTATCTATCTATCTATCTATCTATCTATCTATCTATCTATCATCTATCTACCACCTATCTATCTAATCTATCTATCTATCCATCTATCTCAATTTTGTTACTAACAAAAGCTGACCTGAAGAAATGGCTCATCTCTGCAGGAGTAAGCAACTTCTTAATACAAAATCCCAGGATCAGAGAGAATACTCCATTCGAGAAAGATGTTGCCATGGCCTCCCACATGGGTGCCTGCCTCTGTAGCCTTGAGGTGCTGTGAAGGGAGTATTTCTTTAGTTTTCCTTGTAGAAAGCGACTAAGCCACTATGGTATTTCTCCCTCTAAACTGATCAGTCTGATACATACCCTTGGCTCCCTTGTGAAGTGAGAGAGCAGAAGAGGAAGGCCAAGGATGCTACAGGAATGGGCGCAGCTGTTACTGATAAGAGACTAGCAGCTCTAAAGGGTGTGGATCTCCTCAATACCCAGCACAGGGGCACGGAGCCTGCTCTCTGAGCTGCTACCGAGAGTTCTAGGATAGCCAAGGCTACACAGAGAAATCCCGTCTCAAAAAACCAAAAATAAAAAGTTAGGCTCTTTGTATAAGAACAAATGGACCAATGAAATGAACAGATAGCTCTCCAAAGAAGTTAGAAAGGCCAATAAATGTTTTTTTTTTTTGAAATGTGCACTATCCTTAGCAATTCTAGAAATACAGATAAAAAACACTTTGAGACTCCCAGCCATCCCAGTTAAGATGGATGTGAACAAGAGAACACACGGTGACAAACGCTGGGGCGCGGTAGAGGAAAATGACCCCTTCCTCATCTGCTGCTGGCAGGAATGCAAACCACTGCGACCACTGTGGAAATCAGCATGGAAGTTCCTCAGAATGGCCCAGCTGTATCACTCCCGAGCATAGACACAGAGGACACTATTCCCTACCACAGAGACACGAGCATATTTGTGCCCACTGATGCTCAATATACATAATAGCAAGGAGAGGGAATCACCTTGGAGCCCATCAAGAGAACTGGTAATGTAATTGTGGCATGTATACACTGTATTATTTTACTTAGTTCTGCAGGAAATGAAATCATGAAATTTTCAGTAAAATTGATAGAACTGGGGACTATTTTATTAAGTAATGTTATGTGTCTCAGAAAAATAAACACTTATGTAAATTTTAAGAACAAATATTGGAAACCAGCTTTCCCACCTCTCATGATCACTGAGGTACATTTGAATTTTGAAATCAATCCATAAAAAAAATCTCCTACTACTTAGCCTACATTTTGGTTGTTGGAGTCTTCTTGACAAATGTTACTGTAGCCATCTAATCATCTGTATTCCCCAGACAGGGTAAAAGCAAAGACCCAGACAATTTTCTTGATAGATCAGAATTCAAAAGGAACAGCAGGAATGCTAGAGGCTAGTCTGGGTGGGGGACACACACTCTGCATGAACTCTTAATTTTAGTCAGCCATGCTGAGAACAGAAGTCTTTGCCAACTGGTTAGATCTAAAATAAATAAATATGCTCTTGGCAGAACGGGAAGTCAGGCATCCCAGCAATGAAATCAGCATATTTATCATCCCAAATGCAAAGGGCATCTTCCAAAGCTTGAGATTTGTCAAGGAAGGGTGAAAGAAACTGTATTTGGAGATGTCCCCTAACCTCTTTAAATGACGGGAGATATAGCCCTGCAGGAATGTATCTTTGGTCCACAGAATCTATCCAGTGTTCCTGAGGTAGAGTTTTCACTAGAAGATTCTTGTTTCATAAACTCCAAGTAAAAGGATGGAAGTCACCTAGTCTGAGAGACACTTGTCATCGAAAGTCTAGAATATTATGTCTTCTCTGTCTGGTATGTTTTTTTGTATTACTACTTGTGGGTTTTTCTACCTCACAGTATGTGTACAGAGTTTTGTTTCATTGTTGCTATTATTGTTGTTGTCATCTGTTTACCATATATAATACCTCTGAACACTCCACTCTTAAAGTTAATGACGGAAAGTTTGATTTTTATGAAAATAATGATTTAATATGTCTGCTTAAAAATAATTTATTTAGAGAAATAAAACATTGCAGATATCTGAGTATCCTCCCTCTGTCGATTCCCCTCTTTTAATCACATGACTAGTTACTGCCGGCACTTGTACTTTTTATTTCAGTGCAGCACAGCATACTTTCATCTCACATGGATGCATTCGCATGCTGTTACTAGTCTGATGTAAACCTGATGTAGGGCCATTACTGCATGTGCTGTGTGCAGTGACTCCGTATGCACTGTTTTTATGAGTGCTGACCACGTAGAGATGCAGAGCTATGGCTTGCCCATTTATGATATCAGTTGATTGTAAAGATGCATCAAAGCTTCTTATCAATCCCGCTTCACCACACTTGGTCATTTAAGGTGTTAGTTTTCTCCATTTCAATTTTCATTAATACTTCTTGGATCAAAAACGTGTTTGAGGCTAGCCCGAGGAACACAGTGAGATTATGTTTTTAAAATTCCTTGTAACTGTATTCCCTTAAAAAAACTTAAATGTTATTGTACCAAGACCATTTAATGCGAGATCCATTCCCTTGGTGGATGTAATTAATTTCTAAAGTATACAATAAATTCCTACAAATCCATAGCGTGGAAAAAAAAACTAACAAAGCAAAAATTAATTTGCAGGATTTGAATAGATATTTCTCCAAAGAATGTACATAGACAGTAGATAGCTATATGAAAAGTTCTCAGCAGGAACTCATCATTAGAAAAATGCCAGAAAAACAGGTTTCACTGCACTCCTGAGCATAGCTGGCTCTCAAAAGTCAACAAATCGAAAGTGCTAGATAAAATGCAGAGAAACTGGAATGACTTTGTTAGAAGACGTGGAGCCAGCATGGGGCTCCTTCAAGTGCTACAAGTAGAAAGGGCATGTGTTTCAGCATTTTTGTTCAACAAAAAATGTCTGAACAGTGATTTAAGGGAAATATTAGCAGCCTTTAATTTAGCGCATCAATATTCACAATACTCACAAAACTCAGGCAGGCATGTAAGTATACATAAATTAAATAAAAATTCTCTTATTAATAATTTTCAGTTCTCAATATACCTCCACAGTGCAGCTTATTCCCATGTATTTGGTTCATTTTGATGTAACTATAAAAGGGATTGTTTTGCTGATTTATTTTTCAAATAGTTGTGAGTATATATATTGTGAATTTTGTATCCTTGAACATTATTGAATTACTTTTTTTAGTGCTAACAGATTTTGAGATAGTGTAAAGGAGACTGCTCATTTATTTCCTGGCCATCCAGGAATTGTGTATCAGAAGTTTGGGTACTCCATGTTCACATTTTCGTTCATTTCTAAAAACTTTAAAATTTCTTCCATGAGTTTGAGAACTATGTATTATTGTATGTTTATTATTTGTGTGTGTGTGTGTGTGTGTGTGTGAAAGTTTCATGGGCTGTTGGAATGATAAAAATGTGTATTCTGATGTGTTTATATAAACTATCCTATAGATGCTAGATGTCAATTAGCTTATTTGACCTTATGATGTCATTTAACTTAGATATTTACCTCTATTTTGTCAGGATTAGTTGCATCAGTATACAAAATGAAAGGGAGGGATTTAAGTTATTCCTGTTATTATTTTTGGGGTGATTTTGTCTCTTTATATTGAGGAGCATTTGTTTTATAAACCTGAGTGTACTCGTGTTTACTGAGTAGAGGCTAAAATGTTCTTTTGATGGATCATCCTTTTAATCAGTATGAAATAACCTTCATATCTTCCAATTAATTTTAGTTTAAAGTCTGTTTCATCAGATCTTAGAACAGCAACAAAAGGGCCAAGTTTTGGAGCCAGTGACTGGTGTGGCTACTAGCACATACTTCTTATATAATAAACACATGGAAGGTAAGCGATCCAGCACAGGGTTCCTTAGAGAAGTCCTCTTGAGCTTTTGTGAGGTGCCCAATTCAACAAGAGAGTGTCTCGTGTAGGATGGGTGGTCACAGTGTTTGTGGTCAGGGAGTCCATGTCCTGGCTCTGTTAAATTATTCTGGCAAGTTTCTTGACTAAGTATTCTTCTGAACATAGTTCTTATAAATAAGATGAGGATACAACTAGCTAAAAGCAATGCCTCTGCTGTAGAGCTGCTTGGTGGTAAGGATGGGGGCCCCTTGCATTCCGCTGAATGCTCTACTCATGAAGAGGTTCAGGTGAAGGCATCCGTCCCGGTCAGTTGTTCATAGAGTGAGCTGGTCGGAACTGGTAGAGACAGTTAATGGGCTACATGTTTGTACTGTGCCTGTGTCGGCCCAGTCATCCAGAGGAATGACTGAGTATTTAGTCACCTGCTGTCCAGGAACAACAGATCACTTAGATTTTCAAAATATGTTAGACCTCCCCGAGCAGTCACTAACACTCTTTTTTAAAGAATGTTCAAGAATGTCCACAGGATAGGAAAATGAGAGAGTATTATAAAGAATTGTATGATTTTAAAAATATTAAGAATAATAAAAAAAAAAAAACCATGAAACAAGTATCTGCTGTTGAGACTTTTTCCCTTTTCCCCTCTTTTCCTTGGAGGAAATTTCTGCGGCAACAGACGTGTTCTACTTCTATATATACCATGCCAGTAGTCACTGGCCACATGACGGGTGAACTGAATTTAATTTTATGATGTTAGCGACATAGCTGTTGGCTCTTGGGCTGATGAACTGTCTGCAGTGTCCAAATCATAACCCCAAGAATAATTATTCTGAAAGGAACACGTCCCCTCACTCAAAAACTGCTAAAGACCAGTAGTGTGCAATACACCCTAGATGCTGCCCTGACAATCTGTAGCAAAGCTCCCCAGACAGGGTTTCCAGGCCCGGAATAAGGAGCTCTTCAGATGGGTTGCCTGGACGCTCTGGAGATCACCAGGAGTTCACACTCACCTGACTAGGGCAGCTTGGCTGTGAAACCTTCATTCTCCCCACCCCCCACCTCAAGAGCTATTATAAACACTGGGAAAAAATGTGGACCATCTGTAGCTGCAGATGGGGATTTGTGGACGGTGTACAAGTTGCAGTCGTGGAATCCGCAGAGATGCCCAAACTATGTCATCCAAACCGACCAGTCAGAAAGGCAAGGAAAGCATTCTCTTGTGCGGGTCCCCAGACTCACTAACTCACCATGGAGAATGGGCCCCTCAAGGGGTTACAGGCTCGTTTTCTTTCCTCGTTCTCGGAACAGAACTGCTTTCGCTCTCCGCCGGCTGGATTCAGTGACTCAGAGACGGGTCGGCGGCACTAGTATCTGAAGCATCATGAAGTGCAGTGCCGTGGTCGTTTTCTACTGTTTGATTTTTACTGCACAGAATGGGTTGTGAGCAAGTCCTAGTTTGACTTATTTGAAGAGATGAGTGTGGCCGGTAAATGGACCAGGCTGCTGTGATGAAGTGAGTTTCTATTGTTCACCAATTCTGAGTTTCATTTTTTGGTATGTCCTCTAACACACACAGTTTTGTTTGTCAAGCTTACAATCACACCGCAGTTGCTAGAATTCGCCAGGGAGGAGACGAATGAATAGGCGGTTAATAATACCAGACTCTAAAGACCAATTGAGGAAACTTTAGATTATTTGTATGGAAAACAGCCCCCTTTGGTCTCAGGATATTAAATTTTCTAAGACACTTTGGTTAAATATGTTCATGCATTGTGTTTGTCTAAGACTCCTTGCAATCAGACTCCAATATGGGTCTGAGACTCTGCTAGCATGATCCCGTAGTGAACATTGACAAGAAAGAAAACCACAGGACAGGAACAAACCCAAGTCCCACTAAACAGCACATCATTAGTTCTCTGGGAGCTCTGGACTTAGAGCTCCGCGGGGGGAGGGGGCATGGTACCCAGAGAGAGTTAAGGGGCATATACCACTGTGAGCAGGAGAGACTGGCAGAAGTTCAGACTGGTTCTGGAATCCTTGCTCTAGGGTGGTTCTCAGATAACGTAGAAACGGTTGTTGGGATTCACAACCATTTAACCAGGTCTCTTAGGTAGTCAACACATGGTGATTTCTCTCACAAGGGCAAAGCCAGGTTAACAGGGTACCAGGGCTCATGGGATTTTGTGAACCAAATATATTCTTGCCCTTGAGCAGAGAAACACCATAGTCTTCTCTCTACCTTTGGAGAGGGAAAGTTGACAGACTCTTCCCAGACAGACACGGGGAGTGAAACTGAGAAGAAATGGCCCCACAAATTTGATGGGGACAGAGTTGGTACCCAGATGTATGAGTCTGATCCAGAGGGGCGTGTGTTAGTTAGTTGTTGCTGTACTGCTGTGGGGAATGCTGGATGGGAGCAACTTAAGGAAGGAAGGGTTTATATGGTTCATGGTTTGCCGATTGCCTGCATTGAGGTGACTGGTTACAGTGTGTTCCAGGGGGGAGGAAAGGAAGGAGGGGAGAGGGAGAGGGAGGGAGGGAAGAAGGGAGGGAGGGCGGGAGAGAGAAAGAGCTGAGGCAGGGGCAAGTGTAGACCTCTCGTGAATATATGGTTCTGCTCTGTGTGGAAGGCACAACTCTCCGTGGCATGGCGTTCATCTTCCAGTGTGAGGACTCCCTGTTCATTTTAATCCACTTTCATCCAGGTGGTGGTGGGATATGTGTTGTGCGCTATGTGTACTCACATGAAGTAGAGGTGTAACAGTGAGCCAAGTTCATATGCCATTGAACAAAGCACGAGAGACGGTGAACAGAACACACGTGGGAAGGAAGTCCAGCAGAAGCATCCAGGGTGCAGGGACAGGGAAGCATCCGTGGCGATGGCTAATTTCGGCTTTGCTGGATGGGTGGGAGTGGGCAAATTTTGGGAGAAGAGTAAGGTCTTTCCAGGCCACATGCTTGAAAGCTGAAGTGAGGGAGAGCAGGGCATACTGACGTTACTGATGGGACACAGAGGGGCTGGACGTGGGGGGTTTCAGACCCTGAATGTGGAGAGGAAGGCGAGAGTCAAGTCCTGCAGTATTTGTAACTCCTGCTAACTCCCGTCATGTCCCACTGGTGACGGGACAGGTCCACTCGCTCATTTCCCAGGTCCCTCACCCTCAGCAGGCTCCAGTCTCAACCCACAGTCCTCTCCGTCTCCCAGAAGCAGGGCTCTTCTCTCCCATCCTTTCCAGGTATGGCCCCACTCTCAGCTTGCATACTGAAGAAAAAACGGCGTCCTCTAGATTTCGTCCTCTAACGCTCTCTTCTGGTACTTTCCCCTCTGAAAGCTACCACCCTCACTCAAAGCTCTCTCACACCTCACTCTGGCAATATTCCCAAGCCCACAAACTTGCCGCCCTCCACTCTGTTCTTCTCCTCTCCTGTTCAAAATCCTTCGGTGGCTTTAGCCTGGTTGTGGCTGGAGAGGGGTCATCTAACCCACACACATGCTGCAGCTGTCTCGCTTGGGTATAGATAGGACAGAGGCACACACACAGCCAGGGATGAGACAACACTGTTGTGTCCTTAGTAATGAAGGATAAAGTTCACTGCTTGAAGAAAAGCCTTCTCTGCATTTTATTATGAACGAAATACTTTTAGTATTCTTATCTAAGGGAAACTGGAGTTACGCTTTTCTCTAAATGCCCTCAACATACTCACCTCTTGTAGAACGGCTCCTTTAAGAGGAGATGCGCTACACACCACTGCAAATAAATTTTATGTTTGAATATGATAAGACAATGATTACTAAGTGTTTGTTGAGTCCACCGTGGAGCTCAGATAATAACACTTAACCATAAAGTATGCTTCTTGCCCCTCTGACTATCAATCATAGATAGGCAATCTGCCATGGAAACTCGTGATGAAGATTTATCAGCAAGAAGATAGGAAAGCAGAGAGCAAAGGCGTATTTCTCTCTGCCTACCAGCCACCCCCAGCTCTTAGAGGCTGGCCTTGTCGCATACTCAGATGTTTCCAGAGAACAGGCAGCACGGCACACAGTGAAATCTGGGTCAGTGGGAAACAATTGGTTCTTAGGAAGAAAAACAAACAAGTCTTGGCAGGTAGTTTTGATGGATCCGGTGGTGTCAGCATTCCCTTGCTGCCTGATTCCAAGCTTCTGTTCTGACCCCAAGCAGGTGTTCAGGGCCTGCTCTGGCTGCTGCTAAGGGCCCACACGTTGGTCATAGGTCTGTGAATTCTTCCTTCTACTTTAAAGACAAGTGGGGCAAGATTGCAAGAGGTGTTATATTTTGGACAAAGCAGTATTTTCCAGCATTTGTGATCAGGTCTTTTGAGACGGCGTTCCAGACAGCCACTCCCAGGAAAGGATTGTGTGACAAGGAGGAGGTTAGCAGTGTGGAAGCGGGGGATTGAAAGAGGAGAACTTCATTACCAAGACCAAGGGGAACTATTTTGTTCTCTGGGTTTGTTCACAATACTGTGCCTCGTGCAGCTGAGTGGGAGTAGTGGCTCGCTCAGCAGTCGTCCCATTGTCCCTGGGACCATTTAGTCAACTGCCACATTGCTGAGAGCGAGGCAGACAGCCTGGCTGCTGTGCTGTGTGGACACCGCCGCTGCTGTGGAGTGTCTTCCTCCCTGTGTTCTTTGTGGGGCACAGAACGTAGCGTATTTCTTCAGCTCTTTTGAGGAACAAGTTTCCAGACCTCTTAAAAAATTAGTGTGAGCATTGCCTTTCCTCTGGTTATGTCCTTCAAACCTCAAATTATCTGCCATTCTTAGATCTTCACACTCTGTGTGTTAAGGTTTTCAAATCATACGAATAAAAGATCCCATGCCAATCGCCGCCCCTCACAGAGAACAAAGGAAGACCCATTAACTGAAGAGGGTATTAAGTGAATAATTCAATAATAATAAAATAATTCTTATAGCATAGTTAAAAATCTAGAAAGGCTTTGATACAAAATTTACTTAACATAACTAAACGGCTTTTTGAAGTTGAGCTTTGTTTTCAGATTCTCTTTAGACTTTCTACTCATGGTCTACATACCAAACAATATACCACTTTTTGCTTAGCCAAATTGGCTGCGCAAAACACAAAATAAATTCTAAGACTTTGTGGCAAGTTCAATTTCAAATACACAAAAAGTAGAGGGTGTCTGTTTCTTTTGTTTAAGCAGATCCTCGTGCCCCCGCAGTCTATGGAGGGTTATGTCTAAAGCATCACTTTATGTGTATAGCTTAACCCACCAGAGATACTTCTGTCGGTTCAATGTTTCCGCACTGAGCCACGACACCGGGATCTCTAGGTATTTAGCTGTAGTAGGTAGATGTAAGATAGCAGAATCCACAGGGGCCCCGGTGAAGGCTCTCAAGCCCACTGGAAAGAGGAGTCAGGGATCTTTCCCTCTGCTTCCTCTCGCTTCCCTGTTCTTTTCTCCCGACACCTCTCACCCTTGCCACTGGTTCTGCCCAGCCCAATAAAGCCTCTGCACCTTCCTACTTGTAATTTGTCGCTAATCAGCTGTCACTGTCATCGCCATGATGAGAGGTTCATCTCTGGCGGAGGGTAATGGCCTTAAAAGTCACAGAGTCAATGTCAATGGGATCGCTCCAATTCAATCACGGAGCTGAATGAGGGATGGCACCTGCTGACATTAGCACTCATTTTGAGCTCAAGCATCTGGGCCCCAGTAAATAACCATCAGTGGGTGGGTCTGGGGGACAGGTCATTAGCCCCACGAAAAATAAATATCGCTTCCCTTGATGGCTGCGAGTAATTTAGCTCAGACGAGGAAATTTCACCCTAGATTAAGTATGATGAGCCAATATCAGTCAGAGGAGGCCAAACAGTGAGAGCTTGATGAGATAGAGGGAAATTTATATGCAGCTGGCTGCATGCGAGATGAGCTCGAAGAAACGGTGCACCCTTCCGTCCCATCTTCTCCCTCTGCACTCTCAATGGCGGCTCACCGCTAGCTCGCCTCTTCCTAGTTAATACTTTTGGGGGATGGGTACTCGAAGTGGCGATTGGAGGCAGGGTTCAGGTCTCCTCCAGTTTGCCTTTCTGATTTTAGTCTGTAGTGTAGACTGTCCTGGCCCCGCCCTTTCACAGCTTTTGGCTGGTAGAAGGGGTTTGCCATAGCTTCAGGCTTCCACACACAGACCACCTCTCTAGAGAGAGCAAATCCGGCTTTAAACGTGCGCGAGGGCTTGGGGGCTCCTCTCTTGCTTGTAAAGGACTTAGGAGAGGCAGGAAAGTTGAGCTCGCTCCCTCTATTGTTTTGATTCACCAGAAAGTCTTTTGATTTGTCCTGCTGTGGTAATTCATCAGACTCAGAGGCATTAATAGAAGTCTTTATTGGGAACAGTTTGGCTCACTTTAAAATCATATTTTATGTCCGTTGGACTCTGCCCTCAGCCCACCCTCTCCCTTATGGAGCAATACATATCTCAGAAGGGGATGGAGCAGCTTCCCAAGTAGTAACTTAAAATATATTCCAAAACAAATTTATTTTTTCTTGCTTTTTTTCTTTGATAACAGATCACGGAAGTGGTTCTAATAGAAGATCTATGGTCTATTAAAATACTCTCCAAGCAATGTGTGCACATGTGACGGAGCCAAAGGTTGGACAGTGCGTTGATAAGGAAGGTTTGATGCCCGGGTTGCCCATCTGAGTTTTTCGATGGAGAGATACACTTTATTACGGAGTGCTGGAAAGTGAAGGGAAACAGAGCTGATAGGGCAGGGAAGCAGGAGTCAGTGTTCATGAGTGCTCAGTGCTCTGCAGAGGCCCCTGGCTTTGTTGTTAGCCACCTATGACTTCAGTTCAGGGAATCGGATGCCTCTTCTGAACTCCAAGGCCACTAGGCATAAACATAGTGCAGCATGCAGGAAGAAACACTCAGGCACATAAAATACAAATAAAGATAAATTGTTAAAGAATACGTATCTGAGGAGAAAAGGGGGTACCCTGGGCAGAGACACAGATTGCAGGTGGATCCCATGGGGCATAGGGTCAGTCAAAATCTCAAAAAATTCTTAGGTTTACTTTTATTATTTTATATTTATTTATTTATTTATTTTGAGTCAGGATTTCTCTGTGTAGCTTTGGAACCTGTCCTGGAACTTGCTTTGTAGATCACGCTGACCTTGAGCTCACAGAGACCCACCTGCCTGTGCCTCCCAAGTGCTGGATTAAAGGTGTGCCACCATCACCCAGCAACTCTTAGTTTTATAAGAGTTCCACAAGCACTTCCTGATTGAATTAGTAGAGAGTATAGTCATGAAACACACCACGGCCACGAGCCTGTGTGGCCTGAGTTATCCCATCAGAGCAATGGCCACAATCATAAATATTTAGATAATTATTTATTAATAAATATAGAAATATTTAGATAATTATTTATTCTTGACCACAGTGACCAGTTAGTATTAGATAAATGAATGATAAATAAGTATTTGCTTTGAGGCTTCTCTTTGAAACATCAAGTACCAGAGGGAGAGGGATTGAGTCCGAGACTGCTACATTCTTAGAACCTAACACAGGGATGCCATACAAGAGAGTCTCGAGAATTCATAAATAAGGGGTAAGTAAGCACAATGTTTTGGTGTTACTGGGGAGCAAACTTTCTATGTGCCAAGCAAGTGTTCTCCCACTGAGCTATGTTTTCAGTCCACAAGCAAAACCTTTGGTTGAGTCTTACATGTTAGGTACTGTTTAGGATTTGATCGTGAAGGCTTGTTCCAAAATGTAGAGATGGTGTGTGTATGTGTGTATAGTGTATGTGTGTAGTATATATGTGTGTGTATAGTGTATGTGTGTGTGTTTGTGTGTACTATACTTGTGTGTGTGTAGTGTGTGTGCATGTGTATGCATGTGTGTGTATAGTGACTACATCACCATTGCTTTAACTTAGTCAATGGAATAATCCACTCATGAATCCCTAATTGTATGTCATAATTTGTCCATGCTGGAGAATAATTGGAGGGAGAGTCTCAGGGAGATAGCTTGCAAGGGACTGTATTGTCCCTGGCTCCTCCCCTCTTTGCTCATTCTCATCTTCATTCCTGGATGTTATGGAGTAAGCCTCTTTCTCTGTCACCGACTTTCTACCTCATCAAAGACCCTCAGTAATAGAGCCAGCTGAGCTGGTGCCGAAACCTCTTAAGACCATAATCTAAAACAAACATTTCTTTGTAAGTTTTTATGTATCAGATGGAGTGTTAGGGCAATGGGAGGCTAACACAGGCACCTGATGAACTCCAGGGTGTATTTGTTACTTACCTATTGCTGTGATAAATACCACGACCAAGGCGATTTCTAGAAGGAAGGGTTCGTTTGGGCTGTGGTTCCAGATGCATAGGAGTGTGCCATGCCAGGAAGGCAACAGATGGCAGAGACAGCCGAGAACTCACGTCTTACACCCCAAGAAGAAATCAGGGAGCATAAACTTGGAATAATTCATGACCTTGAAACCTTGAAGCCTGACCCCAGTAGCACTTGTTCCAGTGAGGCCACACCTAAACCTACTCAAACAGCACCAACAACAACTCACGGGGAACAATTCTCATTCAAAACACCATATAGAGGAACAGGGATCCTCTTCTGGCCTACACAGCACCAGGCATACATACAGTGTGCATACACATACATAGGCACTCACATACACATAAAATGAAAATATAAATGTATCTATTTTAAAAGTAGTGTTTGGGGCTGGAGAGATGGCTCAGAGGTTAAGATCACTGACTGTTCTTCCAAAGGTCCTGAGTTCAATTCCCAGCAACCACGTGGTGGCTCACAACCATCTGTAATGAGATCTGATGCCCTCTTCTGGTCTGCAGGTGTACATGCAGACAGAATACTGTATACATAATAAATAATAAAGAAAACATTAAAAAAATAAAAGTAGTGTTTGAGGAAATGGAGGAATCTGAATGACCATCTCAAAGAAAAGCTGATACTTTGAATTTTATTTTGTTTTATTTTTTAAACTTTTACATTCTTCTTTGATTTGGAAGTCTTGTTTGCACTGTACTTCATACCCAGTAGTAGCTGGCATTCATTAAGATTTGGTGTTTATCTACAGTATTTATGTATAAGGAACTAATGAATGTACAGTTGACAAAGTCGTCATGAAAACATTGATGATACATAAATTATCATTACAGGGGTGTTGTGTGCCTTCTATGAGGTTACAGTCTGACCCCTTCTAGTGCATGATGCCTTCTGCCATCTAGAAAACAGACCAAAGGCAGGCATTCCCAGTTAATCCCAGCCATGTCCTGTGCCTCCTGAGTGCACGCTGACTTGCTGTGCGTGTCTGGGATTGACATTTTGTTAAGTTGCTTTGAGCACTCACCTATGTACAAGAGAGCAAACAGAAAGATGAAATTCGTGTGAAAGTTGAATGGAATCTATCCAATACTGGAATAATAATACGTTCACATCCCCTCATTATTATAATTCTTTTTAAGTTTTCACTTCAAAAGCAATTTAACACTCTGATAGGAAGACTAAGACTTGAAAGTTATAAGGAGGAAACCGATAACAGCAACCAAACAGCTGCTATCAGCGGAAAGACTCAAGAGACTTTGAACAAATACAAGTTTTCCTGATGACTCAGTGGGTAATGAAGATGCGGTCTTACCGAATTCTCCTCTTTCCCTATCTTGAGACTGGGAACGATCTGGCTGGTCATTTTTGGGAGTCAGTGTTCCTTGCGCTGTGTCTGGGAGAGGCTTCCCCAGGAGCCTCACTGTCCGGTAGCTTGCACCTCAGTTCTGCACAGTTTTCTCACCCACCTCTTTCATTCCAACAATTTAAATTTAACCAAACCTTATTGAACATCTGTTTCTTTTGTTACTGTTATTTTATAATTTACAAGGCAATGCACACAGCCCTGGTCAAAAAGAGCTTCTATACAGCTTATAAATAGGTTTATATTTTCTGCATAATTTGGTTGCATAAATATGTATAAATGCAGGCTACAACCTGTGCACAGAGTGCAGTTACATCATGCACACCACTGACTTCTTCCTGCCTAGAGATTTAAAAAAGAGATAAAGTGTGTTTCAAATTTGACACCTGCTTAAATAGATACATAGTTTCACTTTCATACATTTGGAAGATTTTATCTATTGTGATTCTTTTTAATTTTGAAATCCCTAGACACTTTGTGTTAATAGTGGGGATAACCTTTTCAATCACTGAATATATTTTCATTAAGCTTTTTCATTTCCAGTTTCATTTTATCCTTATTAATTTGATAATTTGCTGAGTTCCTTTTCTGCCCATTGATTTGGTTACAATTGCTACATAGCAAAAAAGAAAAATGGAGTAGCCTTATATTAGATTTTGAAGGAAATCTAAAGATAATCTAATCTAACCCTTTATTTTAAAAATGAAACTGAGGCCAAGGTTAAGTGACTCATCTTGGGTCACACTGCTGCTTAGAGACAGGTATTGTGACATTAAATCAATCACACTTTCTAACACATCGCACTGCTCGTATCCAGCGTGACTTTTCAAGCCCCGTGCTGAGACCATCCGTGGTTTTCAGCATGAATTACTCAGTCTGACTCCAAGCGTCATTTGACTGCCCTGTTCACAGTGCGGTAGCTCATTTTCTCCTTTTTCGTGTGTGTGTGTGTGTGTGTGTGTGTGTGTGTGTGTGTGTTGCACAATGAATGGCTTCTTATGCTGATCTTTGTCTTATTGCCAGGTATGTAGGCTGATTGGCCAGTGAGATTCTGGGATCCCTTGCCCTTGCCCCATGACCCCTGGTGTTAGGCATTGAAATCACACTCAACTTTTGGTGTGGATGCCGGGAATTCGAACTCTAGTCCTCACACTTGCGTGGCACACATTGGTACACTGAGCCATCTCTCCAGTCCCCTTTAATCTAAGTATTAGCCATTCATCTATGGTAGCCAGTCTGTTAAGTGTCTTTCACTTTTGCTTGCCAATATATATTTCCTACAATGATTTTTTTATTAATCTTGATGCTATACTGTAAGAATAACTGTCCTGAATATCTGAATAATAAAATCAACCCATTTCTGTAATAAAATTGGCTTTTGAAGCAGAGGTTGGAGCTTTAGTATTTCAGTGTGGTCCGTACTTTTGTTGCTGGAAGAACATACTCCTTCTAAATGGAGATGGAGGAGGAGTGGATGGGGGCGGTAGAAGGGAGGTTGGGGGAGGAAACAGGAGAAGAGGAGAGAGGAGAAATTGTGGAACTAGATTAAAAAACAACAACAACAACAACAAAATCCCGAGTGAGGTAACTCAGACCCAGAAAGAGAAACACGGTATGTACTCACTCATAAGTGGATATTAGATGTAAAGCAAAGGATAACCAGGCTACAATTCTCAGCCCCAGAGAAGCTAGGTAATGAGGAGGACCATTACCTACCATTACCATTGGCCTGTGTCAGGGTAGAACATAGTTAGGTGGGAAAGCCAAACTGAGTACAGGGAGAAAGAAGGTGGGGTCAGAGGGATGCCAGCATTTGCTGGAGAAACAAGATGTAAGATAAGAAGCCATAAGCCTCGTGGCAAAATATAAAATAATAGAAATGGGTTAATTTAAAAGTCAGAACTAGTTAGTCATAAGCCTGAGCTAATAGGCCAAACAGTTTGCAATTAATATTAATCCTCAGAGTGGTTATTCAGGAACTGGCAGGCGGGAGAGAAATCTCCAGTTACAAGTTTCTGTGTCTCACCTAGTCTTGCAGCCATGTATAAAATAATCACTCAGAGGATTAATATTAATTACAATGGTCTGGTTGATGACTCAGGCTTATTATTGGCTAGATCTTATATTAAAATCAAACATTTCTTTTAGTTTATATTTATCATGAGAGTAGTGGCTTGCTACCTCACATCTTGCTTCTCTGGTAGTTTCTGGCGTCTCTTTCTACTCTGTCTTCCTTCTTTCTCCCTGTCTTCAGTTTGACTTTCCCACCTAGCTATATTCTGCCCTGTCATAGGCCAAAGCAGCTTTATTCATCGGCCAATAAAAACAGCACATATTCACCAACATACAGAAAGACATCCCACATCATTATTATTGAGACATATCGTACTAATTATTACACTTTTGGTGTTGTTTTTCTGATTAGTTGGATTATTGTTGCCGTTCCCCCCCCTTTAGTATTAAGGCTTTGCTGGTTTACTTTTTGGGCATGGTAGATTCCTTCCTAGCCTTCCTTTGTTCATCTATTCCTCTCAGTCCTGTTCTTTAGGACTCACTCCCCAGAACTACTCAGAGAGAAGAGAACAAAACAGTGCAATATCAAATCATACGTGATATAGACAGATTATTAAAATTGGTTAAAACATACAAACATCACCAATAACAATAAGACAGAAGATGGCAAAACCAATGTAAAGTGTGCTATAAAATGAAAATTTGATCAGGGTACAGATGAACATACTAAATGAGTGAGATAAAAGAAAGAGGTGGGGGAAAGGGAGGTTAGAGGAAGGAAAGAGTCAAGAAAATGTGGAGCTACAGCAATGGTTCAGTGGTCACGAGCACTTCCTGCTCCTGGAGAGGACCCAAGTTCAGTTTCCAGACCCCAGTCAGGCTGCTCTCAATGGCCTGCTCCTGAGGATCCAATTCCCTCACCGGGCACTCCTAAACATCACACACACACACACACACACACACACACACACACACACACACACTCGTACGTGCATGTTCATGTATTTAAAAAGTTCAAATTTAATTTGAATGCATTTTAATGCTTACATTTAAAAATTCAAAAAGAAAAAACAGAGAATAGTATTTTGAAGGGGAAAGAGTAGATGATTAGAATATTTTAATTAAAATAGTTTTAAGAACTCTCTTTTTTAAAAAGTGATTTCTCAATTATAAGAAAGTACAAAAGCAAAATCACAAAAATATAACAAGGATGATAAAATATGGAGCTGCTTTTTCTGCTTCCGCCAAAAATCATTAAGAGCTTATTTAAAAAAGCTTAAGTTACTATAGAAAGAGAAAATGGAGAGGGTGTAACAAAAGGAAAAGGATGATTACCTAGCGATGGAAAAGGTAAGTAAAAGTAGATGACTTTATTTTAGAATAAAGAGTGAAAATGCTTTTAGTACAATAAAGTAAGAGTCACGCTGAATGAGCAGTAAAAAGAGAGCAAGAGGGAGCGCACAGAGAAAAACCCAGGGAAACATGGCTGTCGGAGCAGCTTCATTACAGGTCCTTACATCCCCAGAGCTGCCATCACTTTGATGGCTCGCTTCCTCCGGGGCACCTACTGGCTACCCTTACCTTTGCAGTCTGGGGCTGGGCAGGTTCTCGGACCCTTTTGAGACTTCTGGCATCACACCTTTGTGTGGCTAATGCTCCAGGGGACCAATGTGTTCTCTGCCACAGGCAACCATGGCACTGAGCTGTGTGTAGACAGAGCCCTGTCTCGGTTCCTTCAGAGCCCTGAGTGCTGCCCACTGTGCGAGAGGGACAGGCTGTGAATGTCAAGCACTCTACTGGGGTTCAGAGTTCTTCCAGCAGCTGTGAACGGTGGGTGGGGCTCCGAACGTTATTTATCCACAGACCTCAGGCCCAGGGCTATGAAAGCCCAGGTACACTCTCAGAAGAAGAGGTCCGCTTCTAGGTACCCTTTACTGAGATAAGCCTTCTGCCCTCTGAACTTTTGAGCTTGTCAGTGTCGGGCTCCCCCTACTCCCCACAGTGGCCTCCCAAGGGCTATCTCTCACTGTAGGACTATGGATGTTTAAATCCAGGCTCCTTGATTTGTCTGTCCTCAGGTTCATTTTTAGATCAATCACAACCTTCTCAAGATGGTGCCGAGCCCCCGTCCCCTCCCTCCATTCATATACAGAGAAGGATGGGACTCCTCTCCACTGCTCACCGATCCAGGTGAAAAGCCATTTCTCAAACTTGCAACCGGGTATGAGACTCGCATTTTGACATTGTCCTGAGGGGTAGGACTGCCAGATTCTTCTCACTTCCTGGCTTACCTCTCTGTGGGATAGCGCCTGCTTTCCCGGACTCCACATCATGGAAGCTTCTAGTGCACCTAGCTCTCTGAAGCTCTTTGCATGGATAGCAAGTGATATCAGCCCATCCAGGGGGGTTTCAGAAGAGTAGAGCGGTGTGTGGGGGGAGGCAGGGGAGATACGCATATGTACTATTTGTTGAAATGATGTGTTGGTTGGTAATAAGCAGTATTAATCTTCTCTTTAGAACGATACTTTACCCTGACCAGAATTTCCACTGACTCAACGTTGAGGGGATATCACAGAGAAACACGGAGCTGTTAAAGAATTGCAAGCCGACTGATTTTCAACACTCACTCTCCAATGTGGATAAGAAATTAATATTTAGGTGGGGAAAATTAGACCAAATACAGCAACTGGGAGGGGGAGTGCAGGACTGTATTTATTTTGTGTTTGGTGGTTATATTACCTGACATTGTGAGCATATTTTATTTTTTTTATACAAAAATGAATGTTGCTTTTGTGGGAGGATACCATCTCATGTGGTGCTGAAATTACTCCTCTACCCACTGTATTTTATCTCGGGAAGTGATTGGTGTCAAAAGTATTGCTTGTAGCAAGATCTATGTGCGGAGTGGAAGTTGCTGGGTAATATATAGCACCGGTGCTTTATGCTGACGGTGGACTGACACAATTTACACCAGCCGTTCTTTTTTTTTCCCCCTTGAACGGTAAGGTGCATTAGTTTCTGGATTTATATGTGTAAGACTTTTAACCATTTAGGTGTTATTTTTTTAAGCAATGCAAACATATATATGATATTTTAGTTCTGAGTTGAAAATAAATATGAAATGTTGTTGCTTACAGGAACATGAGCTGAAGTAGAGGTTTGACAAACAGCACTCGAAATGGGAGCCACAACTACTCAAAGATAATTGCTATTATTTTTTGATGACTTCCAGTAAGAAGGTCCTCTTCTATTACGTTTATTTTTGTGTAGGGGAGAGAATGCATGTCATAGGTTGCTAGTTGTTGTCACATGACCTGAGGGAGCCAGTTATGTGGAACACATGTTGTTGACTTGGGGGCAAGCACCTTTACCTACTGAGGCATCTTCCTGTACTCTAGGTGTCCTCTGATGATGGAGGATGGTGGGGTGACTGACACCCAAACTCTGGAGTCAGTGCTCAGGTTTGAGTTCCTGCCTGCTGAGGGACATCGGGCTTGGACCATCTGTTGAACTCTTTATACACCAGTTCCTTAAAATTTAAAGTGGAGAAAAGAATATGATTGTCCTTAGGATTAAATGGAATAATAGAAAAAACACATAAACTATTAAATGAAGATTTTGATGATGGCACTTTAAAATACCTCTTCTTATTTTTATGAAGACTAATTTTTTATTTATGTGTGTATAAATGTGTGTATGTGAATGTGTGTGTGTGGATGTGTGTGTGTGCGGATGTGTGTGTGTGCTACATTCATACATGTGTGTAGAAGCCTGAAGTTCTGTCAACTGTAGTTACAGGCACATGTAAGCCATCTGACATGGACTCTGTGAACAACACTCACATCCTCTGTCGGTCATCTCTCCAGCCCCTAGTAACTGGAGTTTTTATGACAGCTTAGGCTGTTTTTCCCTCTTGAGCTATATTTGTGGAATGAGATCTCAGAGAAGTCCAGGATTGACCATGGACACAGACTGGGGGTTGAAAAGTGTGGTTGGCTGGTCACTGTGGCTCCCAAAGTATTCAGCAAGCTGAGAAGGGCAAGGCGGAGGGATCTTGAGTTGCAAGTCAGCCTGGAATGCATAATAAGCCCATACCTCAACATTAAGGAAAGAAAAGAAAAGAAAGCAAGAAAGGTGTGGCTGGCTTCCACGTTGTGGTGATTTGTCCCACTAGGCTGGTGTGGCCTCAGATCTGGAGCAAATCTCCCTTTCTACAGGAAATCTTGAAAGGTAAACACGATAGATAAGCTCAATTCTCATGAAAGATGTTCACCCCAAATAAACCAAATACCACACTGTGGAAAGAAACCAGTATAGGTCTACAAACGTGTTATTTGAGGGGAGGAGGGCTAATATTATTACAGAGGCATAAGTGTAAAATTTATGCAATATGGTTAAATTGGAATTTATTGTAATTTAGAGAAATTTGGAGGGATTTTACAAGCGTGGATATTGCACACAAACTGTCACCCACTCTAGAGCCAGCTATAATCACGTGCATATGGAGTATCCAATCTATCAGGAAAGCTTACTCTAAGTGCTCTGGAATGTTAACACCCATTCTGCTTCTTTACCTTTTGGAGAGCATAAGGGGTTCTCTCTCTTCCATACTGTCCTTCACATCCCCAACTTTTGATGGCAAACCCACAGCTTCTCCAACCCCTCTCCCTGAAGGGTCGAAAGCTGTGTGTTAGAGACAGTTGATAGTTTTTATCCGCTCTCCCCATTTCCCGAACTGTTTAGATAGCGCTCCGGATATCTTTCTGCACTTAACCCCCAGGTAGCTGTAGTTTGGACTGAGCATACTCACAATACTAACAGTGTGTACACTGTCCATGATGTTAGAAAGACACAGGACAGTGAGACTCTCCCCAGACCTAGGATATCCCTGTGGTGTTGGTGGTGACTGAAGCCTGATGGGATTTTTAGAAGTTGGGAAGACAGCAGAATGCTTTTTAACACCTTTTTGTTTGAGACAGCAAGGTCAAGGTTTGAAACTCAGGTCAAGGTGTGACCTTTTCTTGCGTTAATACCTCATCTCCAGTGACTTTCCCTGTTCCTCAAGACGATTGAGTTGGTGTCTCTTGAAAAGTTGTTGACTCCCATCTATTTCCACACATCTTTAGTGGTCAGATCTTTCCCTAGCGTCTTCAGTGTTCTCCCCTTTATCCCTGTCGCCTCATTCCCATGCCATTTCAGCTTTTATCTTTTACAAATTTCCTCACTTTATTAAGCTTCCTGCTAGGGACTCATTACCATGTAGTTAAAGGCGATGATATTTACCTATTATGTTTTGGACTGTTTCCTTTGACTAATACAAATAATATTCCTATGCACATTCTTAAACATCTGTGTTCACTTCTATAAGCAGAACTTCTGCTTGTGTGATTGCTGCCATGTGGTCTCCATATATGTTAAAGGCTTTGGAATGATAGCAACATGTTTACTTTTGAGAGCTAACCACTATTTCTCTCTCATCACTAATATGACAGTAGTTGTCTCACTAGAAACTGATTATAATCTAAAATAATTTTGTCAACTCAATAGATAAATTGTCCTTTTCCCTTGAATAAAGATCTTATTGTAGCCCAGGCTGGCCTTTAGCTCTAGGTCCTCTGGGTGCTGGAAGTTCAGATGTGCCCACCATATAAGGTGTGAGGTGTAAGATGTTATTAAGAGATAGTGGAAGTGAACATTTTTGCATGTGTGTGGCTTGCATCTCTAGTGTTTATAGCTTGCGATACTTTGAAAATGTATTTTATATTTTAATGATGAAACTGTTTTCTATCTGAATTGCATGGCTTTTGTACTGATAAGATTCTTCTATAATCTAAGAATAG
The DNA here is from genome assembly GCF_014885135.2 of Alexandromys fortis. Classification (NCBI taxonomy): domain Eukaryota; kingdom Metazoa; phylum Chordata; class Mammalia; order Rodentia; family Cricetidae; genus Alexandromys; species Alexandromys fortis. Next base: position 46,032,709 of record NW_026067949.1, read on the forward strand.
AGCTATATATTATTCCTATTTTATAGCAATATGAATCTCAGACATTCACCTCTTCAATTCATCTGAAATGCATTGAGGTAACTCTCTATTACCACATATTTAGATTACTTTTCCAAATATATAATATTTCCTCCCAATTTCTCAATGTTTTCTTTCCTATATATGTTACATTGTTCTTGGTGGTCATCTGAATACTTCCGTTGATCATCTTTGCACAGGTTCTCAACTTATTTTACACACTGAAGTTTTAAGTTACATTTTGATATTTGATAAATAACCATTCGTTATTTTGAAATAGCTTTTGTGTTTAATCTTTCTGTTGTCTGCTCATCTAGAATTAAAGAATAATTTTATCACCCCTGTTTCAGAATATCACACCAGAAACACTTTATACATTCAGAGTATTTTGTATCTTCTCATTCTGTTAGGAATTCTGTGTTTCCAGTACAGTTGACGACTTTTCATCACATATGTTATAAACATTTTTGTGGTGACCTATAGGTTTTTTTTTATAAGGTTATTGCTATTCTGAATGATTTTTTTCCTTTTATGTCTGCTAGCTCAAATTGGCAAAGATCTTTTACACAGTTTTTCTATAGTTCATGTAGTAATTTCTGCCATTGGCTCCAGCACCAGAGGGAGCTGTAATGTAGTGGAAATGGCCTTCCCAAGACAGAATCTGAAGCCATGTTCTGTGAGTTGTTCCCATGTGGCCTTGTCCAAATCATCTCTAACATGGAAGAATCCCTTCCATCTCTCACAGAAGGCTCAGAAAATCCTTTCAGTATGGGCAGTGTTGTGAGTCCCTTAACAGAAGATGTGGAGGGACTGGGGAACCTGAAGGTGGTTAATAGTTGCTTCAACTCTACACAGGCCAACCCCATCCCCACTGTAGAAATATATGCTTACCAGGAGGTGGAGGGAATGAAAAGTCATTGGTAGCATTTGCAGGACTCCATTTTCTGACTTTATGTATTATGTTGTAGAGAACACAGGAAATGGGAAGGTAGGTGAGCTTGTCAGCATGAGACTGCGGGACGGACTTGTGTTACCATGCAACACAAGATTTGCTCTCTGCTTTTCTCTCCTGTTGAGTGTTTCTGAGCTGCATGGACTTTAGGACCTCACTTTAGTAATACATAAAACCAAGATTCCAGCATGGGTCAAGACATCCAGAAAAGCGTACTGTTTCTACAAATGAAATTAGAATTGTGGTGGCATGCTTGACTTTTCCCGAATCTGCTCCATGAGTCTCTTTATTGTTTGTCAGGGGCCTGGTATGGAAATATGACCCCTCATTTGGGTGTATTTAAAGTCATCATCAGGGACATGTCAAAACCCATGAATCTTCTGGAAAAATTTCATATTACACACCCACACACGCGCACCCACCCACTCACATGCACTCATATGCACGCACATACACACACACACACACACACACACGAATGTATAACCACACTGAAAGAATAATAGTTGTTTTTAGTTAAAGGATATTTTAAAGAAATTTTCAAATCATTTGTGTCTTTTAGACTATGAAAGTGTTGATAAATTATTCACCACAGCCTTGTGATGGGTAACAGTAAAACTCAATGAATAATATCCACAAATCCAGGGATACAGTTGAGGTGATCACTCATTACCATTGTGAGAAAGGGATGATTAAACTAATAGTTACAGGGAGACATTCCTGGTGACGGGGGCTATGATGAAGATAAACGGACTTCAATATACACTTAGAACTGGGAATAATGGGACGTGGCAGAAAGCCAATAAATGAACGTGGCCCTCTGCTCTGATCAATGAATTACTCTCCTCCTTCTCTACTTTCTCTGGAGAGCAGCACAAGAACCTTAATGAAAAATCAATAGCCCTCTGTAATTCAAAAGTGGGATCAATCGTTTGACTTGACTTTTTCCCCCTTGCTAAGAGGATGGCTTAGCCCTAGACAGAGTTCAGCTGTAAAGAGTATTTCCTTTAAAAAAAATCCTATAGAAGACACCTGACATCAGCCCACAGCAATTTGTATCTGCATGGACAGGGATTTCTTCTCTTTCTGTCTTAAAGACAGATGAATCTCTAGGTTAATTCTCCCCTATAGTTCCTCTTCCTGTTCCCCATCTTTAGCATTAAGCAACCATCATTCGTTGTGTTTTCCTAGTGGTTCTTGTGACAGTTACTGCTTTCGTTGATGTTGTTGATGCTCTAAGACACAGTTTATAGCTCTGAGTACCATCGTTAGGCCCATCAGGATGGAATGGAAACTATATTCCTAGAAGCCCCTCCGTATACCTCACCTAGCATCTTCTAGCTGCTACCTCTCTGCTCAGAACAATACTGCAATCATGTGTCCTTGACCTAGAAGCAAAACACGGCAGGTGAAAGGAATCAGGGGTGTTTAAGAATTAGAGACTGCTTTTTATTTATAGTTCAGCAGCATCCTGTACCAGCTCAGAGGCAGTGGTGCATGGCAAATCTTTAGCCGCTGACTCTCTGGGTGGGGCAGTCCTTCTGTGAAATTCTGTGATATTCGGAGTCCACCATGGCAGATTTGGGGCTACCGTAGGGAACATCACTGAAAGCAGGGTTAGGAGGAGATAAACATAGTGGACACAGCTTGACAACTGGTGTGAGTTTGCCATAGCATGTCACCACACCGAAAGGCCTTTTGGTACCTTTGCATGAATTGAAAAGCCTCCTCTGTTTAGATGCTGAATAGCTTGGTGAGTAGTGTGGGGTCAATTTCAGCCCCCACACTGTTCACTGGGAAAGCATGAAGTTCAATATATAATCTACAATAGCAGATGTGAATTCTGGGAGTTCTTAGCTTGGGTTCCTCTAAGGGTGCATGCTTAGGTTTCCAATAATCTACAACTATTTGTAAAGACAACGGTGTGTGTGTGTGTGTGTGTGTGTTTGTGTGCGTGCACGCACACGCATGTGTACATGCACATGTGTGTAACAGGTGTGGGAAGTTATCTGGAGAGTTTAATGGCTTCTGTAAGATTTCTAAAATGATCCTTAAGTTGGAAAGTTAAATCCTGAAAAATTTCAGTGCCATTGGTGGGAAGCTGAGTCTTTTGAAATGCAATTGCAATGGAATGCAACCCCGAGGGTTTTAAAGCCACAAAACTTAGTAAGGTTCCAGACTTCACAGTTTTCTAGGAATAAAGAGAATGTAAACTTGTGAATTCCTCATAGATATATGTTGTTTTTACGTTCTGTACGATGATTTGCTCAGAGGACAGCCACATTTCGTATTCCTGCTTCCAGCTCATCAATCCCAGCAGCATACACCAAAAGGATAGAGAATATTTGCACCTTCTTGACTTCTCTAAGTGTGAAGTGAGCACTCTAAGGGTCTAGGAGGCCTTGTCTGTCTCTGCTCCAGGGCTGGGCTCACACCCAGCTCATGGACATTTTGGGCAAGGCGGTGGATAGCTGAAAAATACTTCTTTTGGCTACTTTATGGAGGAAATCCACCATAAGGGAAGCCGTGGATGTTTTTTTTTTTTTCTAGTGGTTGAGACTGCACAAATCAGTATATGACCTAAAAGTGTCATTATAAATAAATAAAAAATATTTCTGATGTGTTTTCTAGTTTTCATTTAATTATTCAATGGTGAGACTAACTAGTTAAAATTTAGTTAAAATTCAGGAACTGAGATTCAGAAAACACGAGACTATGCACAGGAAAACCAGCAGACCCCTAAATAGAGCCATCGAACCTAACCCAGACCCACAGAACAGTCTCTGCTCTGCAACTCTCGTTGTGCCATAGGCGGGCAAGCTCCAGCATGGGAGGCTGAAGCAGCCATGTGTGCTGGGTCCATGAAGGATGCACTAAGGGGAAGCCACAACAGCCTGCAGACTGGAACGTAATTTTAATATTCCTGATAACAGTTCTTCACACAGCGTCTGTTATGACCAGGCCTGTGGGCCCAGGGTGAAATCTTGGCTCTGTCTTTTCCTGGTTTCTGGAACCGAAGCCTCCAGTATTCTGTTCTGTGAATGGGGTCACAGCACCTCCTCGATGGCTCCAGTGACTAGGAATGGACACAAAGCACCAACACCACATCTCAAAGCATGCAGTAAACGTTCACTCAGTGCTAACCATGTTAATTCTTACACTGGGCTTATATTCTGATAATTTTTCAATGAAAACAGCATTACTCTATCTAGAGGACAATGGTCCTGCCATTGTTTACTAGAAAGTTTTATTTTAAAATATTTGTATTAAAATACTACGTGGAAAAACTTGCAGACAGGGTCACAGTGCCCATCAAGTCTCTGATTTTACTCTAGAACACCAAAGCAGGCTACTCCAAAGGGGCCTAATGTAGCAAAGAAAACAGAACAAACTCCACTCTGTCAAACTGTTGTCCTCTGGGCCTGATGGCTCTGTTTATATTTCAGGGGCTTCTCCTCTGTCTTTACATTGAATGAGTTGAATGCTTATAGAATACTTATATTCCACAGTTTTGCTACGTTAGGACTGTTTTCTCTCACAACAAAAGCCCACTGCTAACCTGCCCCCCTCTTTCTCTGGTAGTACTGGGTTGGACCTATGACATCATGCATTTGTTACAGGCTCTGGCCGTTGAACCAGAGCCCCAGTCACCACTGGTAGTCTATTCCCACCCACGGATATATGGGAGGGTTTTCTTCTCAGTGACAGATCCTTTCTACTTTGGTGTGTGCTGCTCATACAGCATTACCTGCTTGCTGAGTGCCTGGGCCACAGGAAGGAAGCAGCTGCCCCTCTCTAGCCTGAGGCTGAGCACACTTAGGTTGGCTAAGTGACAATGCATGGCTACATTCGCGTTCTAGGTTTCCTGGTGTCTTTCCCCTTGACGTCTTCTTAAGCCCAAGCAGGAGGAGCAGTGTTTGAAGTATTTGAGATTTGGAGGCAGATGGATGTATTCCTGGGAGGGAGGCCTTGAGAGCTGGCACAGGCAGGCTGGTCTGTGGTCCTTTCTCCTTCACTAAGCTCCTAATGGTGTGCAGTTGGCATCGAGCCCTGCTTCTTCAATAAATAAGATCAGTTCCAGCTGTTTAAAAGATCCGATTCCATTCTTCTAGAGCGGTTTCCAGATTTGGGCTGTGTGTTCCAGAAGCAGCATTTATCCGACTCCCTTCCTTCCTCCCTCCTCTTTCCTCCTCCCTCCCTCCCTTCCTCCCTCCTTTCCTCTCTCCTTCCCTTTTCCCTTCCTTTTCCCTTTCTTTTCCTTTCCCTCCCTCCTTCCCTCCCTTCCTTTCTCTTTCCCTTCTTCCATTTGTGACTTTTAGTTTAAGATCCTGGACTTTGGAAACAGACATCTTGAGTCTGAATCCTATAAAATCATTGAGGTTATTGGATATCTTCACAATTCAGTTTACTTGATTGTCAAATTCAAGTAATGATGAAACCGAATTCATAGGGCAGTCCGAGGGTTAGGAGAACTACTCTGGGGGTGCTGCTCAGTGAGCCCAGTGTTGGCTATCATTGCTTTGCTTATTTATTTATCAGTTATAGTTCAGAACCATGCCAGTGCCCAGTGAAAACCACATTTAGAATGCAACATGGCAGCAATCACAGCAATCCCAGCATTCAGAATTCTCAGGCAGGCAATTGTTGTGAGTTCAAGGTCAGCTTGGGTTACCTAGTAAGTTCTAGGCCAGCCTTGGCTACAGTGTCAGGCCTTGTCTCAGCAAGCAATCAAATGGAAAAAAACCAATATAATGAAATGCAGTTCATTTCAATGTTTTCTGCGTATATTTACTCTGTAGAGAAAAATTCAAGGAAAGTACTTAACAAAATCACTTGCCAGAATATACCTTTGTGCTGACATACTTAGGAGCAAGAAGACATCACGATTCAATCCTGAATACTGTTGGCTTGACTGTGTAGATTAAACTAAAATATGTAGGTAAGTAAATGGAGCCACAGATTTTTCTCTACAATCTGCTATATAGAGGTGTTTTTGGTTTAAGTACCAGCTGTTCTATGTATACTTAGCTAAGTAATGTAGCCATGTAAGAGAAAGTGTTACATCTATTTATAAAGGTACATTGTTTCAGTTACTGTGCATGCATATTCTATTTCCTCTGAATAGATAGTACTCACTCAAACCCGCTCTCTGCATGCAGAACATGCGAGCATTAGAACGACAGGGTTTTTTTTTTTTCTTAAGCTTTTTCCAAAAGCAAGACCTTAGGTGGTAACATTTTTCTACTCGTGTGTGTGTGCGTGTGTGTGTGCATGCGTGTGTGCATGAGTGTATAAAATCATGTAGGCCTTCTTAGAGTTGTAACCAGCAGTTCTTTTGTATTAGACAGTGAATTCTTCCCCACAGGAGCTACCAAAATATTGCTCGACAAATTTCTCTGTCCATAACCTGTCAACTCAGCAGTATCCTGCCTGCACAATGGAGATAGTGTCACATGTCTTGTCTCACCAGTTTCTTAGAGCATGACAAACTGTCAGTCAAGTTAATATATATGTGTGTGTGTGTGTGTGTGTATGAAGAGAGGGGGGATACTTCCAAATGTTATTTATCACTATACATAGATTTCTAGGTAAGGCTTTTTTTTTTTTTTGTTGATACGCTGGGAAAATGCATATTTAAGTTTAAAACTAAATTATCACGTGATGTATAAACAAAGCAAACACCAAAGTGTGTTTTTAATACTTTGCATATTCGCATGCGTTCTTGCCAATCAGTTCCTCTTTATGGATATCAGCTGGTTCTCATCTCCTGGGAAGAACAAATGCCCTTTATTTTAAGCAGTTTCTACTTGCTGACAGCTTTCTTTTTATGAATTCCAAGTGCACTATATTATGTAGAGTTCCTGGTTGCCAAACTGTGCCCACGTAAAATCATATTGGTCCTGTCAACTGATAGACATAACTTATGAAAAAGAAACTCATGGCTGGAAGGCTCAGAAGCTGAAAGTTGGCTATCAGTAAGACTGCGTTTGCTTCCAAATCTGAGTTCTGTTTTTGATGGGAGAATTAAGGATGCAGTTTCTGTTAAAAATATTTTTGGTTGGTACTAAAACATACATGATTACCTTATTTACATTCTGCTTCCCAAAGTAAAATTCCCAGTGTCACTTGGAGCTGAAGAAGAGGAAAGAGGAGGGGTCTACATGGTCCTGGACACGGGTATCAAGCGAAACAATAAAGCCACCTGGGAGACTGTGGGCACAGGGACGGGACAGAGGGGCTTTCATTGCAAACCGACTGATTAAAATCTGGGCTGAGTCAGAAGTGAGTTCAAGCCAGTAGCATGCTATCCTTGGCTACCGGCCCGCTGAAAACAAAGTAAGTCGGAAATGGGCTTAGGGCCGAAGCTCTCAAAGGTAACTCTCAATGTCATACCCATTAACAATATCTTTGTAGACAGAAAAAAGTGGAGCAAACTGTGTTTAGTCCGTTTCTTTTTGTTCTGATGGTAACTGACAAGGTAAGCCTTGTCCGTCACTTCTGTTGACAGCCACACAAATGGCAAGTCCCAGAGTCCAGGCTTGTCAATCTATCACCTATCGGAAGCGTCATAAAGTGAGCAGGGTGTAGTTAACAAAGCCGCTGACCTTAGGTGATCCTCAGTGACTTTGTGCTTTCAATTAGACGGTGAGCTCTGGGAAGCGGGTCTCACGAATGGATGAGCACCGAGTCGCAATTGCAACGAACCTGCTGACACTGACCAGGAAACTGTCCACACTGGAATCTCAGACGGTTGAGCCGCTGGCTGGTTTTTAAGAGCAAGGCACGTTTTACCTACATAGATTTGCTAGCGAGATGTCTGCATGTACGTTCGCTTGCTATGGAAAGTAGACTCCTGTTATGATATAGACGTAGTGAGGAAGCAGTGGCCATCTCTAGGATTCTAAGAAGCTGTGGGCACACGGCTCACTCTTCTCATCTTTTCTAACACCATGAAGACTGCTGTAGCTGAAACACCGATGTCTGAACTGGAACGGGCTTCGGAGGACTGACTGATAAGATAGACGGAGCTCAGAGCTGGCTAGCCAGAGACGTCCCTCTTGGACTCAGGTACAATGCCCATGAAGCTGAGTGACACTAAGAGGCTGTCTAATCAACCTGGGCTTCTTTTGCTGATGGATGAGCTAGGAAGCTACATCGATGACCTGGGGTCTCCTTTACAAGTTCTGATCTCCCCAGGGCATCCTTGTGGTGGCTAGGCTGATGGGAACAGTTACCTGGGATGCTATTTAGGTACTCTAATTTCTAGCCTTTCTTTATATTTCCCTTCCCAGGCAATCTTATCACTTTTTGTATTATTATTATTATTATTATTATTATTATCATCATCATCATTATAATCAAGGAAAAAGTGAGGAAAGTGATAAATGGGGGGCAGGGGAGACCAGCATTGAAGAAAGAGCGAGACAGAAGGAAATCTAGGGTGCCAAGCTGGTGTCCACACCCCCAGGCCAGCTTCCGTGTCACCTGGCGTCCTGGCAGCCGACTGGAGCACCTCTGAAGGGGGAGGGGAGCGCAGTGCTCTCAGTCCTAGGTAGAGAGCAGCCTAGGGTTATAGCTTCACATCACTTGTTAAACAAAAGGAGATAATTAAAGGGCCTATAAACATCCCCTCCAGGGCCTGTACTTTCTCTGCACACTGGCTTGGCTTATTAATTGATGCAGGTTTCCGGTTCAGTTCACCTGGTGTCTGCGGTTGGACGATGATTGGTGTGGTCAGTGTGTGACTGTGGTGGGCTGGGCGCCGGGCTCGTACCAAGAGAATGATGGCTTCTTTTCCCTAGGAAGTCAGTCAAGGTGATGAATCCAGGAGTCCGGATATGGGAGGGCATGTGGGAGAGCGAATGGGAGGAAGAGAGTGTCTGCGGTCTGGCCTGAGGCTCTCCCTGGCCCTCCATCTTTTCCTTCTTCACGTTTTTCCTGGTACATTTTCTGCTCCCTTTTTCTTCTCCCCCGTTCCCTTAAGTAGAGGTGACACAGATCAATACCTTTGATGGAAAGTAATAATCAGGCCTATTAAGTGACAAAGGTTTACTCTGTAACAGCTGTGCTGGCGGGAGAGGAGAGCTTGTCTGACTAATGAATCATGAAACAATCAGGCAGTAGCCATTTGTGTTTAGATCTGTAAATATGGTGTGGTTCAAGTGCCAGACCATGGCCGGCGCTCCAGCTGGGGCTGCAGATGGTCTGAATTCAGAGCAGCGCAAGTGTGAAGAGAGAGAGGGTTTTTTTTCCCCTTCCTCGGTCCCACACCGCACCTCTCACAGCCTCCATCCATTATCTCAGGAGGAAGGGAGAGAAAAGAGGCCGTGAGGAAGGCCTTCCAGTGTGGCTTCCAGTGTGGGTTTCAAGGTAGGTTCCCAGGGCCTGGAGACACCTCAGCGGTTACAGAAAATACCCTGACACAAATGTCACTCTTAATGTCTGGGTTGGCACTGCTAGACCTATTCTTTCAGACTTTTCTTACACATGGCTATATCCAACCTTCTGTTTGTTCTGTGCTATAAACCGAACAAGTTAGAAAAAAAATATATTCTGAGATAAGAAGCTCATTATTTATATACAAAGCTAAAACTGTTCCGTTTAAAAAATGTTCATCATGTGTGTTGGATCCTGTTTTCTCAGTCCATCAACGGAGGATTCTCATTTTCAAGAGATAGATAACAGCATCAAGAGAGTCTACACCAACGTTTCACAGAAGTAAGGTTGCTCTTGCAGTTATAATATTTATGAATGACGTGTTTACGAGTGCTGAGTGGTAATAAAATTAGCCCAAGAACGCTCTAAGTAATTCTGCAAAGCTGCTTAGGGCTGGCTGACTTTCCTAGGGATGGAGTACCAGGGAGGCATCTTACACTTGATTTGAAGTTGCTGGAATTTTCTCTTGGCTATTGGACCAGGAAGAGACACAGTGAGGTTGGGGTACAAGCACACAGAAACATCTATCTTTGCCTTCTCTCTCCACTTTCCTAAGACTGCCCATGTGGGGGTTAGAACCCGAGTCCAATGTGCTCGCCTTCATCTCCAGGGCTTAGAATGTTACCACTTAGGCATCACTGTGGTGGCTTCGGAGTAGATCTTGTGGTACTGCAGCCTTCCTGATTTCACACACTGGCTAGGCCTGCCTATCAAGTCAAGGGAGGCTATGGTCGTTTCTCATACTGTTCTGGACACTGCTGCTGACGGGACGTGACCCATCCTATTTAGTTCAGCTTTGCAGGCTGCCTCCTCCGCCACCTTCTTTCAAGCGTATGACCATTTTAGTTCTTGGCAAACTTGAGTCCCCTCCTGTGGAGACACACGGCCTTCAGACGATTTCAGTTACTGGATCTGAATCAGAGTCAGCAAGACCCAAAGGTTTTAGCTGACAAATCTCCGATGATTTGATGGAGCCACGGTCCCTCTTCCCAGCATGCTTGCTCTCTTGTTTGCATGCAGAGCATTGCACTGTAGAGTTTCCAGAGGTTCACGGATGTCTCGGAGTCCATCCCTGGTCCCCACGCCAAGATCTGTTCTTTCATCCTTCTGTGCTTGGTAGCCTGGCCAGTCAAACCCCATCTAGGCACCAGACTCTTACATCTCATTACAAAATCATTATTTTGGCTCAGACTACCTGACTTCCAGTTTTATTTGTGACTGTATAATTTTCCTTAATTTACTCATTTATTTCCTTAATTCAGTTTTGCATGAATTTGTTGTTATGCGACAACTTTACTCTTTTTCTTTCTGCTGATTTTGTAATAGTTTCTTCAGGTTTGTTTTGCCTTTTCAAATAAATGCCCCTGGTCCTTTTTCAAGGCCCCATGTTTACACAGTATTATTGCTGGTCTATGCATGTGTTCTGTGCTTCAGTTGCAAACGCTTGAGAATGTACTAGTCATTGGTCTGGTGTTCTGTCAGTGCGCACTGCTAATCAGTGTGCTCACACTGAAATCCAGATCATAGTCCACTGTTGTGATTCAGGACCCTAAGCCTCCCTCTGCCCTTGAGTTTCTTTTGTGAAGAGAATGGGTTTGTTAAAGTGGAACTAAACTCACATCCTTGCCGCCTGAAGGCATTTAATTACTCTCTTCCTCTGAAAACAGGCAAATAGGCAGCCCCCAGCTCATTAAAGGAATCTCAGAGCCTATGTATGCTGGCCTTGCCTAACTTCCAGGGTTGTCTCTCTCCATGTCTGTCATGTCTGTGAAACTGCAGAGACAATGACCTGGTCTATGCTCATGGAATATCTTAACCCACTTCTACCTCAGGAACATTTCGTCCATTGTGCCTTTTCCTTCTGCCCAGTTTCTCTATGGCTGGCTCCTTATTAGTCAATCTCAACTCAAATGTCCCTTTGCTATGCTGTGAAAGTCACCTAGCCCTTTTTTTGTCTCCATAATACTTTCTGGTTACAAAATTCTGTTTTTATGAATATAGTTATTTATTGCTAATCAGGTCTTTTTAGAATATAAACTTCTTGAGTTTGCCTTTATGGCTTAGCATGATGTCCCTAGAGTTTGTTTAAAACAGTTCCTAGAAATAGTAGGACTTCAACAAATACTATTTGATAGACTGATTCTTTCTCAAATTCTTTTACATTTTTGTGACATCTTTAATAAAACATTGCATTTCATGTACAAAATCATTGCCATAGAATTCCAAGCTAGAAGAAAGGCAGAGTAGGGAACAGACTGAGCTGCTCAGTAGGTAGCCAGAAATAACACAGGGAAAACTAACTGAAGTTGCCTAGGAGGTAAAGAATAAAAGTAGACTTGCTTATTTAGGCTTAGAAGTTGGTAGTAGAGAACGATGTTGGGTGAATTGAATTCAAATCTTAGCTTCTTCATTATGGGATACATTAAGTTTTCATAGCATTATTCTAGAGTAAGGATACATACATACATACATACGTACATACATACATACATACATAGTTATTGTGGTTAGCAGTCATTTCTAATGGTGAATGATCAATGGAAGTCATGGCATTCTGTTGACTTGATAGGAAAGAACACACACACACAGAGGTTTTATTCTATGTTACTGTCATTGGAATAGGTGGGCAATAGAGGAAGAGCAGATTTGAGAACATGGAATGAGCAGTCTGCATTATTCTATATTTTATGATATTTGTGATGTTCATCAGCTGGATGACCTATACAAACTCTTTTGTGAGTTAAATATTCACTTTTAGACCTAATTTTCATTTAGTTTGCCTTTTTGTACTTCTAAAATTGTACAAACTTTAGGCCTGAAAATAGCTGGACCCACACCCACATAAGGGCAAGAATATTTAAGGCCCCTTTGAGGTTAAAATGTGTTTACTTGGGTAGAGAGCAAACGAAGTTGTGAGAGAACCAGTTCTCCGGGAAGCTGCATGAAGGAGGTGTCCTTGTAGGAAGAGGCTGTGGTTCAGCTAAGAGTTCTCCTTCCACTATTGAAAGAAGGTGTATGGTGGAGCAAGTTGTTACTTTGTGGCTCCAAGGCAAGAGCAAGAGCATGCAGGGGTTCCAGCAGGGGAGCCTGTCAATCACCTTTGTTAGTCCCTGCTCTCATGGGCTTCTTCCTGCTGCTGCTGCATCTGACCTAGGACTTCAGGGCAGTCTTCAGGGTAAAGAGACAAGGCCTGGGATTCACAGAACTCTTTCCTGCCACCATCTTTCTCACCCATGCGACTTCCCCTCCCTCTCCCCCCTTTTAAAGTACTTATCAACGTGCCTTCCTTTATTAAATGTGTTAGTGTCTGTTTCTCTCAACTACAAGTAATTCAGTTTTGGATGCTGATATTTTACCTATTTTAATCGCTGCTATATCCTCAGTGCCTGGGGGAAAAAGATGTCTGACGTACAACAAATGTTCAAAAATTGTTGGGATGGCGGAGACGAAAAAGTCAGTAAATAGGTGGCATCTGACCTTGAGAAATCTAAAACTCACATCCAGACTTAGTCTGTGAAAAAACACTTTGGAAGAAATCTGTAGGTAGTCACCAGTTAACTTCTCAAAGACGGGAAAAGGAGCGTTAGAGGACAAAACCAGCCAAGCGAGCGAGGCCGAAGGAGATGAGCCGAGGCATCCCAGCTGCCCCGATGAGGACAAGATGCTTTTAACAACAGTTTTCTTCCAAGCGGTAGCATGTTTATTTACAAATTCTCCTCACATAATATGTAATTTTAAAGACAGCTTACTCCTTCTTCGATACGTGCCCGACATTGTTGTAAGCCTTAGATTACCCCAAATACTGTCTCAGACATGCTCGCAGGATTATGTGAGTTGCTGGATGATGGGTGAACAAAATTCTGTGCCTTCCTCTGTAACCAAGGAAAGAAGAAAGAAAGGAATCCTCTTGGGTAGCATGGGCAAGCATTTACTTCTATGGAAGATTATAATTTAAAATTGACTTCTGAATTTGTTAAGCCTTTTGACCCATATTCAGAGTGCTGTGCGAGGGGCTCCTGCTGCAAGTAACAATACTGTCTTTATCAGAAGCCACCTGCAGAGCTTTCGAGCTCAGCTGCTGGTCCCCCCACCCTCGCAGGCCTATAGGCCACAGACACTTTTTATCTAAGATGGCCGCACACCCAACAACACTGCCTAAGAAAAGAAAGCCAAAGGGTAGATTTCCCGAAAACCACTATTTTGTCGGAACAAAAGAGCGAACTTTGCTGAATCAACCGTAGGAAGTACAGATATTGAGCACGCGGACAATACTAGTGTTATTGTGAAAACCACATTACACCCCACCTCACTGGGTCCATTGACTAGAATGTCAGGAAAGAATGAAAGGAAATAAAAAAAAAAAAAGGCCAAACTGCTGCGACTAACAGGGTGCCATCAATAACGCTCACGTGGGAGAGAGTTCTCTTGATTTAAGACCCTGTCTCTCCGTGCATCTACTTAAAGCCTTTAGGGTAGAGGAAAGCTCATGCACACCCGAGCAGAAGTTAGCTGAAGATGCTTCTATGCTGGCCTGTTCCTCACACAGCCCTTTGCTTCTGGCTTTCTCTATTGGCAGGACCATTCTAGCTGAGGATGAACTTGTGCTGAGTGGCCTGCGTGCGTTTGCATTCCTGTACTTAGATATGGACGTGCGTATTTATATAGAGACGGAGCTTTGTTCTGACTTTGGCATTGGGAAATTTGGGCTTTTTGAAGCCATCTTCTTAAGAAGATCAATCAAGGTTGAACACAGCTGGCTTTTGAAAACTGAGTTCCTAACTGAAAGTTTCCTGCTATTATCTTGACAATCTTATTATTATCAAAGCATTTTGATATTAGCTATGACAATGAACACTCACCACAGGGTAGAATAGAGCAGGACCATCAATGGGAGGGGGCCACTAACAATTGTGCCCCCTGTAGCAGCCATAATAATTTAATATTGTCATACTGGGAGGCTCCATTTTGCTTGGCCTGCATTGAGCTACTCGGTATATTGTTTCCTTTTTGGACAGCAATCCGGGTCTCCCTTGAACAGCCTGAAAGACTTTAAATGAAGGATCATGCTGATAATTGCCTAGGGGTAGGATTCTGTTTTGCCTGGGTCGGTAATTTAAGTATTATTCTAAATCAAGCTTCTGTGTTTGGAACAGAATTTATTTCAAGGTTGTATTAAAGTTGTTAGCAGATCAATAAATTTTCTTCCCATTGACTACTTGTCTCCTCCCCCTGCATAGTGACATGTTCACTAAATGATAGAGACTAGATATATTGAAACTGCCACATGCTGGCCCCCGATCTGTTAGCTTTATACTTAGAGGCAGATTCTCTTTTCTTTCTCTAGTGAATTTACTTCTTTCACCTAAATTTCTACTCAATATCAGAAAAATTTAAAACCATCATATTCAAGAAGAGGACAATTTTTATTTGCTACAAGGGAATTTTCTCCTCATGGGATTTTTTTCCCATGGTATCTATGCAGAGGATAATAAACATACCAGAAATTTTAAACTCGCTCAGGAATGAAGGGGCCCAGTTAATCTCAGGGTAGTACAGTATAAAATGTAAGTTGAATAGGATTTGTCTTAGTATCTGTGGCTGAATTATCTGGAAGATTTTCTTGTGTTTTTATACCGTACTATCATGTAATTAAAAAAATGTACGTGTGTAATGTGAGCATTCAGTGTACATGCGTTTTTAGTTATATCACACCTAGTACAATAAATACTGGGTATTTCTAGGAGAGAAATAACAAGGAAGTGAATCAATCGAGTTTCACTTTCTTCTCTAAAGCTGATCTAGACAGGGCTATGGATTTACCCAAGACTATGGATGCTAGCAGAATGATGTGTTAAGTTAGGATAATCTGATTGCTGTGCCGTCTTAGATTTTCACGTGTTGTTTCCAAAACACACTCCCAAAGGACAAACCATATTATTAGAGCTGCTAGCCATTTGCTGCTTCATTTTTAACTCACTTCCATCTAAATAGTAGGATGATGAAAAAACGCCTGGCTTAAAATACCATGCCCCCTTGGGGAAGTGGGTAGTCTAATCATTTCTTCAACTACTGAACTTATTCTCAGATTTTGGATCTCGCCTATTGATTGGGAGATGTTCTTCTTTTACATGTCCCTCCACCAGAGTTTTAGCCCTGAGAGCTTATGAAGGAAAGCTGGGTTTTGGTTTAAATGCTCCTTTGTGGTTCCCATGCCTACAGGGGTCTTGTCTTTTGCTTTGGAGCCCATGACCTTTGAACCAAAGGTCAGAGGTCCTAACATGTTTTGCATCTGTTGTCTGCATCACTCTACTTAAGACTGTGGAAAGAACTGGTTGGACCAATCTTCCTTTCCAAGTTGGGCTGACAGAGCTTTTGAGTTCCTGTTATTGCTATACAGATGCGGTGTCACAGGTGGAGAGCAAACAGTCTTTAGGAAATGCGTCCTGCTGGTTAATGTGACCACTCTCATGATAGCAAAGGCTGTAGTTCAAGTTCAGGATCAGACCACCAAGAGAAACACCCTCCATATAAATATGTCTAAGCAGAGAACGGCGTGTGAACGAGAACACGAGGTAAATTCTTTCCTTCCAGATGTCATAATGCTAACATGTACATGGATGTACCTGGATGCCCACACCTCTTTATGAGCACACAGAGATATCCACTTACCACTAAAAACTGAGAGGGGAAATATACGCATGGCCCTTGAGGTAGTTGCATTTGTAATTTACCAGCACAGGGTTTTATACTTGGGTCTAAGCAAAGCAAGATAGAAACAAAACAAACACAGAAATATACTAATACTTGAACTGATTTAGGCTTAAGATGGCTGAAAAGTTCCAGTACACAATTTTATTGGAGAAAGTACAAAATAAGATGTTTGTGAGTTTGATGGTGTCTTTGATAGCAAGTGTGTATAAGCACTCATTTAATAAATGGTACAGAGTACACAGGAAGGTCCCTGCTCTTTTCTGAGGAGCTCATGGCTTTGTTAAGGTGTCTCTTGGTAGAAGTCACAGTTAGCTTCATCTGTCAGCTTAACACAGCCCAGAGTCACCTGGTATCTTAGGGTCTTTATGGCAGAGAAGAGACATGGCCACAGCAACTTTCGTAATAGAAAACATTTAATTGGGGTTGACTTACAGGTTCAGAGTTCTAATCCATTATCATCATGGTGGGAAACACCGCAACAAGCAGGCAGACATGGCGTTGGAGGGGCTGAGAGTTGTACATCTGTATTGGCCGGCAACAGGAAGAGAGAGCCAGCGGGCCTAGCTTGAGTGTTTGAAGCCTCAAAGCCCACCTCAGAGTAACACAGTTCCTCCAGCAAGGCCTCCTAATAATGGCAAACATTCAAATCTACAAGTCTCTGGAGGTAATTCAAATCACCGCACCTGGGAAGAGGGAACCTCTGTGGAGGCCTTTGCCTCCATCAGATTGGCTGGTGAGCATGTTTGTGACTATTTTCTTAACCACTGAGTGTTGTAGGAGGGCCTAGCCTACTGTGGTGCAGGCATCCCTAAGCAGGGGCACCTGGGTTCCTACAACAAACTGTCTGAGTAATCCAGGGGAAGCAAGTCAGAAACTGGTGCTCCTCTGAGATCTCGCTGTAGTTCCTTCGTCCAGGTTCCTGCCTGGGTTCACTCCAGAATGGACTGTAACCTGTACGAGGAAGCAAACCATTTCCTCCCTGAGCTGGTGTTGGCCAGTGTTTTGTTGCCGCAGCAGCAAACTACATCAGTACGTGCCATCTTATAGCACCAAATTGGCATAGGTATTACAGCCAAAAGATATCACAGTCACCAGACCGGCTCAGTTCCAGGTTTGTCCGGTTCGATTTACATGTGTTTCCTTCACTGAGTGAGGTTGTTATGAAGATAGAATAGGTCACTGTCTAGACAGTGTTGCCATACTTGGCTCATTGGCTGTTATTCCCAGGTATCCACTGGGGATAGATACTGGGATTACAGTGGAGGCTAAAACACATAGACACTCGTAGAATGTCCAAGCTTTATGCATTTGCATCTGCATCCTCCTGGATGCGACCACCCCTAGGTTACTTATAAGATACAACAACAACATTTGTTTTGATGTCCTTTTAAAGATGACTATAATAATAAATATAGGTGGCCTGAGCATCCTCAGTACAAGACACAGTTTCTCCCTCACTTTTCTGACCCAGTTGTTTGAGTCTTGGGTGTAGAACCCATGGATTATTGGGCCAGTTGTAAGTGCTTTAGGTCTCTGTGTTTATTTAACTTCTTTTGCTGCAAGATAGAGTAATGACATTTTTAACAGATTTTTTGCTAGAATAATGGATTAATGATGTATCCAAATAGTGCTGTGAATTGTATCTCATGCTGTTATATCAAATGTTAGTAGTAACCATTTTAAGGAACTACAGATGAGATTTTTTCTTAGAACTCCAACTTTGTTCTTTAGGAGACAAATTCAGCTAACTTCTTGAGGGAGAATGCTCAGTTTACATATAATCCCTTAAAAATTCAGATGAGAACAACCATGGACTTTTTAAAGGACATATTCCCAACTCTCTCATCCTACCTCCACTTAGAAAAGTAAATTCGAAGGCCTATTTTACCACCAATAGATCATCTTCCTGAGAGAGCTTGGTCTATGTGGAGGAGTGAGTGACACTTGGTCCCCTGTTGACTCTGAGTACATTCTGGTGATCCTGGTGACTTTATGACCCCAAGAGCATGTTATTAAAATCCGTTGTGTTTCAGCATAGAAATGCCCAATTCTAAGCCTTCATACTGCATGTGGGACTTGAAATAAGAAGGGGAGCTCTGAAATGAAGGAGTACAAAGGGAGGAGAGAGGGGAACAGGAGAACAATGGAGTAAATGTACCTTGAAAGCAGAAGGGGGATACTTGAGGGCAGGGGGCCAGCAAGAGAGGGGACAGGACAGAGGAGTGGGGCAGGGTGAGCAAAGACAAAACATAGTGTCATGTAAGTTTGCAGATGTCACCACAAAAGGCTGGAGATTAAGAACACTTGCTGATTTGCAGAGAACCCAAGTTTCTGACCCCACCACACACATAGTGGCTCACAATTGGCTATAACCCAAGTTCAAGGGTACCTTTTCTGCTTGCATCAGCCACACACAATGTGCACAGATACACATGCAGGCAAAACCCACACCCACCCACACCCACGCACAAATGAAAGAAAATGTCACAATGAAACTAATTTCATTGTATGTTAACCGAAGTTGTTATTGCGAGCCTCATAAAGACCTTACCAGTTCACTCACAAAACTATATTAGAAAGCTCATGGACACTAGGCCAGGTGTGGGCACTTTATTCCAATGAATTTATGTCTTCTGCATAAATTCTACTTGTCAATTCTCACTAAAAATAGAGTTATTTTTATAAAATCAAAAATAGGTTTCCAATATCTATCGCTAGCTCTCACAGGTATAGATTTAAAGCGATGACTAGGATCGTTATTCAGAAGGTTGGAAAACCTGTTCCTGCAGCAACAGCGTCCATCTCTCTGCCCTCCACCCCTTTTGTCCCCTCACTCCCTCTGCTCCCAACAGTCTTCATTGCCCTCCTCCACCTGAACAAACGCACTGCCAGAGCTGTGCATCCACAATCAGCAGCCACCATGTGTCCTTTAGGTTCACAGCTCTCACTGTCTTGGGAGTCCTTGCCAATGTCACTCTACCAAGCAGCACTCGTGTCCCCGTCTTGCACCTCATGTTTGATCCCATTTCCAAGCCTTAATTGGTTTCCGAACATCAGAGCTCATCACTATGTGAGCAACGTTGAATTTGTCTGGAGCTCATCATTGTCTTACCAATGGTGCTTCTGTCTGGTCTTGTGCCTCATCAGAATAAGTATCACATAGGTCCCGGTCTGACGTTTATCACCGCACATACCTGACATCTAGAACACTGTCTTACTTGTAGTAGATGCTAAAAATGTTTCTGAACTTTCAAAAAGAGAAAGAACTAACTGACAGTAGTTAAAGCCCACATGGCTTCTTGGTTTACTGTGTATTGTGTGTACAGAAAGACCTGTTCACCTAAACTCCTGACAGGACCACAGAAGAGCTGACCTTCATGGCTTTCTGGTTTCATAAACTGTTTCTGTCCACATCCCACAGTGCCTTATGGAGAATGGGAACTTGACAAATGTATGTCGAACTAAGACGACACCCTAAAAAGTTCAGATGTATTATTTCTTAATTGGTCAGAACTGTATTTTCTTGAAATTAACAAACAATCTTTGACAATTTTTAGAAGATATTTAAATGATTAACAAAGAGGCATTTCCAGGGCTATTCTGTTTTTCCCTTTTCAAAAACTGATCTGAGTGAGAAGGGAGGTTAGAACCTGGGTGGAGGAAAGAGACAGAGAGGCAAACCCTTGTGTCTTCCAGTCCCGTGTGCCCACTGAGCTTCTGGGTTATCTGAAAACACGGGGCCTCCAGGTGAATTCTCCGTAACTTTGCCTTTCCTTAGTGTATAACAACAGCCTGAAAACTCATCCTTGATGAGGAGAACAGGACATGGTCAAATGTGAGGTTGTCTGTTGAGGAAACTCTGGGGCAAATACATGGACCAAATTGATGTTTTAAGATGACCTGTGCCTTGCATTGATATTTAATACTTGTACTCTTTCTTGTGCGTGCTTTGGAGCAGACCCCACATGTTGAATGCCCATATATCTTCTGAAAAGAATTTGTCTTTTTCTATATTTTGTTTTGAAGCAATGCAAGCAAGCAGACAAACAAAAAGCCTAATCAAAGCTTTCGATGGGCTGTAACTTTACTAGGTCGTTCTGGCCGCCGCTCACCTCCACAAAATTCTGATAACATAGGGAAGACAATACAGCGATCAAAAGCAATAATGGGATTTTTTAGCAGCATTAACCATCATGACCTAGCAAAATGAAAGAAAATGGTTTAACCGAACTGTCAGCTTCAATATAGCTAATAAAGGCATGGATAAATGTTTATTACATAGCGGAGACAGATCATTTCTGTGCTGAAATTGAGGATGACCTTTACTGATAACTCTTATCTGCCTGTTATCCTGAGAGAGAAGGAGAGGGAGTGGGAAAGAGAAGCATATTTGCTGATATCTATGAAAGGAGAAATTACCATTTGCAAATAAAACACTTCAGCAGTGGTGATTATGTCAAGTCACCTTCTGCCCTCGCAGACGGCGATTTCTCCCTGGTGGGCGATGACAGTGGCTTCACTAAACCCAAGGAAATGCTGCCTAAACCCACTGTTTTAAAAACACAAAATAATAGCAACACATAGACGCGACTAAACCGTAGCCACAGCTCTTTATTCCAAAGACATTGCAGAGAAGCTGTAGTTATAGCGTTTCCTTTTAAACAAGATGGTCTCGTTCTAACTACGAGTTTCAGGAAAAGCAACCATGAATTGACCACTGTTCCTTCACTAGACTTTAATTATTGATGCTGTGACGTGTTTAGACCTTTCCGAATGCATTGTTTTTAAAGCCCACTGTCCTTTCTTCGAACTCTAAGATAACGAGGGCACTAGAGAAAGTTATAATCAGTGGAGTTGGATTTTGAAGAAAAATAATTCAGGATTTACCATTAAAGATTTTTTATCAGAGTAGCCTGATTTAGTCATAATTTTCTGTTGAAGTTTAGTATCTAAAACATGTTGCAAGAATAAGGTTGACTCCAGCTGGTCCCCCGTTTAGGAGAGAGAGCACAAGCAAGGAACTCAGGACCGCGAGGGGTGCACCCATACACTGAGACAAGGGGGATGTTCTATCGGGAACTCACCAAGGCCAGCTGGCCTGGGTCTGAAAAAGCCCGGGTTAAAACCGGTCTCGCTGAACATAGTGGACAATGAGGACTACTGAGACCTGAAGAACAATGGCAATGGGTTTTTGATCCTACTGTACCTATTGGTTTCGTAGGAGCCTAGGCAGTTTCATGGATGCTCACCTTACTAGACCTGGATAGAGGTGGGTGGTCCTTGGACTTCCCACAGGGCAGGGAACCCTGATTGCTCTTTGGGCTGACGAGGGAGGAGGACTTGATTGGGGGAGGGGGAGGGAAAGGGGAGGCGGCAGTGGGGAAGAGACAGAAATCTTTAATAAATAAATAAAAAAATGAATTAAGACTAAAAAAAAAAAGAATAAGGTTGACTGACTCTCATGAAAGCTGAAAGTCTTGGAAACGTCAATCATTTAAAAAAATTCCCACCATGAATGCTTTCCTATTTTCTCTTCCTATTGTTTTGATAGAAAATATTCTGAAAAAAAGGAGGAGAAAAGTCATGATTGGCTCACAGTTCCAGTACAAGGTAGCAGAGAAGTCACAGCCGCCAGAGCTTGGGAGAGCTGGCCACACCCACATTCATTCCTCAGGGAAGAGGGAATGAACTGAGGTGTGCACGTCACTGCTCAGTGTGACTGCTCCGCTCTTATGCAATCAAGCATGTCCTGATTGTGCAATGGTGTCACCATATTGGATGGACTTTTCATGGCAATGGTGTCACCATATTGGATGGACTGATCGTGATAATTCCTTAAAGACAGATGCACGGGCCAACCCAATCTGGACAAGCTCTTATCGAGACTTCCTTCTCGGGTGATTCTAGATTGAGTCAAGCTGACAATTGAAACAAAAGCTTGCGATCCTTTTCCCAGAACAAATGAGTCAGGCAGTGCAGGGTCCCAGAGACTTGTGCCATGGCTATGATATATATGAATCAAAAAGTCAATTTGCTGAATGCTCTGAAAAGCAGAACCTTCGGTATATATTTTCTTTTTACTCCATCAGCACTTCACAGGTCCCGTCTTATAGGGTGCTTTGAAGATATGCTGTGTGTATATATACGTCATACCCGAGGAGACAGACACGTGTGACGGAGCTGACCCATTTCAGGTTCTACAGGTATTTACAGGTGGACCAGAGTTTGACCTATCTGAGTCCTGATTCCTAATCACTGGGTGTCTCTACTGTAACAATGTATCTTTAACATTATATAACGTTAGTGTTGGTCCTCTAATGTCACAATGAATTGGACTGGAATGAACGTATTCAAAACATTGTTTTTTCCCATTTGTCTACTGTCATTAGAATAATGAGCACCATTAAACTATGATGGACAAAGTCTTAACGAGGCCGCCATCTTTAAACCCATGCCAATCTTTTTTTTCATACCAGCAGAGTGTAATAATGTATATTTTCATTTACTCTGACCATTGCTGGTCTCATTTAACTATTGTAATGAGAACAAATATTCAATATCATAACTAGAAGTATAATCAGCTTCATGTTCTAGCATCTCACAGTAGACTTGAGCACTCCTTTTTAGCCATTTGGCTTTCCTTTTACATGGCTGAAGTATTTTCCATTTTCATACACTCGGTGCAAAGGTTTTGTTGACTTGAAAGAGCTAAGAAGTACACTATACTTTCATTCATCAAATATGCTAAATTATTTCTTAAGTTACCTTCACACTTTTCTTTTACTGCTGCTTAGATAATTTTTAACATGAGAAATTTCAAAGTTTTGCTTCGTTAAAGTATCATTTCTATCTAAAGACCAGAGAATTCATCCTGTGAGTTCTATTTTATGCTGTGTATCATTCCACATTTATTTCCTCAATGCCTCTGTGGTCAGCAACTCATATTTTATTTTATCTAATCAGCAAATAGAAGGAGCAATACTCATTTCTGGTTTATTAACCCAAGTAGTGATCATTTTCCCTTCTCCAAAACTTAAATTTTTACCTATGAGTTTATTAAATAATTGAATATTTTCATCTATCTCTAATTTATACTGTTTCATTTCTTTAACTACAGTACACAGAAATACAGAATTTTAATTATTATTTCTGTCACTACATATTCTTATTTTAATCCTTTTCAGGAATTTTATTGTTTCATAGGATTTTTTTATTGAGTTTTTTTTTTTTTGAGACAAGGAGTTACTATATGGTTGCGGTTGATTTCAAACTCATAATTCTGCTTTCTCCGATTCTGAGTGCTAAGGCGATGGGCTGGCCCACCATACCTGGCTCAATGTCACTTTCACAGCACTGGGAGTTCTTTTTAGAGTTTCCACAAAAGAGCATAGTGCAATGAAAAATAAAAATGAAGGACTACAAAGAGATTATTTTAAGATCGGATTTTATATATGGAAAGATTTAAACAATGGTAAATTCTATCTTGCACACACACACACACACACACACACACACACACACACACACATATATATAATTGTATTCTCTCCTTGGCAAAGTTTAAAACATTATATGGAGGTGTCTGCAAGACCTTATTAGTGTTATTTCTAGACTTCAATATCTTTAGTTGTTATCTAAAATTGAATAATTTTTAGTTGACAATAAGAAATCATACAAATTTCACATACAACATGATACTTTAAAATACACGGTGGAGTGACTAAATTCAGCTAGTGTTTTCATCGCCTCAGGTAGTTATTTTTGTGATTAGCATATCTGATATCAACTATGCTATTTTTAAGAATTCAGTGTGAGCACAAACTAGTTTTAAGTGTATCAATTTTATGTTGAAGACTAGTTGTATAAAGACATGCATATAAAAATATATATGCATATATTTATTTTTATTTTATGTGTATAGTTGTTTGCCTACATATGTCATATACTACATGTGCAGTGTCCACAGAGTCCAAAAGATGGAGTCAAGAATTCCTAGAACTAGAGTGACAGACGGTTGTGAACCACCGTATGGGTGCTGGGAATTCAAAAGGCCCTTAATCTCTGAGTCATCTTTCTAGCCTTTTTCTGTTTGTGTGTGCGTCTCTATGTGACTATCTTATTCAATGTTCTCATTACTTTCGTTTACTTTTCTGTCCTTTGGAGGTTGTTTTGTGAGACAAGATCTCACTTTGTAGCCCAGGATGGCCTGGAAGTCATAGACCAGGATATCTTCTAACCCAGAGATCCCCCTGCTTCTGCCTCCTGAGTGCTGGGATCAAACGCATGTACCATGATTCCTGGCTGAGGTTTTCTTTAACATCTGTTATTTGTACAGAATGGATATGTCTCCCTTTCCCTATTCATGTTCAGAATTATTTTGTTACACTGTCATAGTTAAAATTTCCTCTCCAGATTTCATTGATTATGCAATGGCTGGGATATCCTCATCTGACCTAAAGGAGCGCATTTCACTACTTTGTGCTAATTTGATCTCAGCTTCTTCAGCATATTAAAAAAAATAAGTGGATATTCAATATATTTCAGTGAGAACTGTTCCTCTTCATGTGAGGTCTTCTTAGGCAGAGGAATTCACATTTCCCTCATTTTTTGTTAGCTGGGAGGGTGCAGCACTATTAATATACTGAGAACTGACTTTAACACTGTCCTAACTGGGCAGAGTAGCATTCCCTACTATTAAAATATGTTGTCTTACAAATTCTAACTTCTTTTCTTACTGTTTTTATAAACTTAATTAAATAAAATATGTCTTTGTGTGGAACAGATGTGATCAATTCCCCAAAGGTCGAAAGAATTTATCTGTTAAGCAGTCTTAGGAATTAAACCTTTGGAAACCTAAAACCCTTTTCTGCTCTTTTGGAGCTATGTGCCCTTGATAAAATTTATTTTTATATTTTTTATGAGGCAAGAATATCATAAATGCATTAAAATTAATTTTCCTTTTCATGTGTGCGTGGTATATGTGATTGTACATGTTTATGCTTGCCAGTCAGATGCATGTGGAGGCCACAGGATGACATCAAGTTGTCTTTTGTCTTTGCTCAATTGCTCTTTACCTTAGTTTTTGAGGTAGTATCTCTCACTCAACCTGCTTGGGTAGAGCAGCTGGTCCATGCTGCCATGCCAGGCTCTTGTGTGGGCTATGAACTGAGATCCTGATGCTTATACATATAGAACTTTTACCCATTGATCCATCCGCTTAGCCATCAAATTCAGTATCTTAAAATTAGCCGCAGACTTAATTTATTCCATAATAATCATTAAAAATTTCTACATCTTTAATTAATTCTGTCAATGAATACTTAATACAAAAGAGTTGACTCATGTAACTTATTTTAAAATAAATTTTATAGTCAAAATAAATTTTATAGCTGGGTATGGTGGTACACTCCTTTAAATCCAGCACTTGGGGAAGAGAGGCAGGTGGATCTCTCTTAGTTTAAGGCCACCATGGTCTACATAGCCAGTTCTAGAACAGCCAAGGCCAACCTGTCTCGAAAAACAAAACAAACAGAATTTTATTGCTATATAACATAAATAAAATAACTGCATATTTTTAAATTTATTGAATTTTGACAAATTGTCAGATGTATCTAGGGCCATACCCATTCATCTATTTTTAATATCATAAATATTTCCTTCTTTAAGATAGTTTTAAACTGACCTTTCTTTCCCAGTATAAGAATTTTAACTAATAAATTTACTTTAAACACTGCTTTAGATTCATCCCAAGACATTTAATGTGTTTTGTTCTCAATTCTATTACGTCAAAATATTTTATGATTTCTCCTTTTAATTTTGCATTTGATCCAAGGATTTATTTAGCAAATTTTGTTTAATTTCCATATATTGCCCTATTCCCATATTTTTTTAAATTTCTTTTTTCTTAAAAATGAAAACAATCTTTTTTTCATTTTACATACCAATCCCAGTTCCCATTCTCTCCCTCCTCCCATTTCCACCACCTACACCCCCACCCCCAGCTACTCCTCAGAAAGGGTAAGGCACATTACTTTGGGGAAGGTCCAAGGCCCTCCCTACTATATCTAGGCTGAGCAAGGTATTCATCCTGAGAGAACAGGTTTTCCAAAAGCCAGTACAAACAGTAGGGATAAATCCTGGTGCCACTGTCAGTGGCCCTCAGTCTGTCCCCAACATACAACTGTCACATCCAAAGGGACTAGTTTCGACCTATGTTGGGTCCTTCCCTGTCTGGCTGGAGTTGGTGAGCTCCCATTAGCTCAGGTAAACTGTTTCAGTGGGTGAACCCATCATGGTCTTGACCTTTGCTCATATTCTCACTCCTTCCACTCTTCAACTAGACTTTGGCAGCTCAGTCCAGTGTTCTGCTGTGGGTTTCTGCCTCTGTTTCCATCAGTTGCTGGATGAAGGTTCTATGATGACATTCAAGATAGTCATCAGTCTGACTACAGGGCAAGGCCAGTTTGGGCACCTTCTCCTCTATTGCTTAGGGTTTATAGCTCGGGTCATCCTTGTGGATTCCTGGGAATGTCTCTAATGCCAGTTTTCTTGCTAATTCCATAATGGCTCCCTTAATCAAAATATCTCTTTCCTTGCTCTCATCTCTGTCCTTCCTCCATTTCAACTATCCCGTTCCCTCAAGTTTTCCTTCCCCCCTTCTCTTCTCTTCTCTTCTCTTCTCTTCTCTTCTCTTCTCTTCTCTTCTCTTCTCTTCTCTTCTCTTCTCTTCTCTTCTCTTCTCTTCCCTTCCCTTCCCTTCCCTTCCCTTCCCTTCCCTTCCCTTCCCTTCCCTTCCCTTCCCTTCCCTTCCCTTCCCTTCTCTTCCCTTCCCTTCTCTTCTCCTCTACCCCTTCTGCCCACCCTTCTCCGCTCACCCCTATGTTCCCAATTTTGTCAGGTGGCCTTGTTTATTTCCCCTTTCCAGGTGGATCTATATATGTTTTTCTTAGGGTTCACCTTGTTACTTAGTTTCTCTAGGATCATGAACTATAGGCTCAATATCCTTTGCTTTACAGCTAGTATCCACTTATGAGTGAGTACATATCATGTTCATCTTTCTGGGTCTGGGTTACATCACTCAGGATGGGTTTTTCTAGTTCCATTCATTTGCATGCAAATTTCAAGATGTCATTGGTTTTTACCACTGAGTAGTACTCCATTGTGTAAATGTGCCACATTTTCCCATTCCCACATTTTTTTTAAAAAATAATTTTTAGTTTTTTTGACCATTCCCTACATTTATTTAATGAATAGTAGTTGTTTTCTACCCTTTCCCCTTATTCATATTCTTCCTTTCTGACTGAAACCCTCTTCTCGTCAAATCTACCTGTTACTTTCATGTCTTTTTGTGTGTGTGTGTGTGGTCCACTGAGTTTAATTAGAGTTTCTAATTTCCAGCTTTTAACCATTGACTTCCAGTTCATTTACATTATGGTCACAGTCTGTACCCTGTATGAGTTTAGTTTTTGCTATTTTTTTCAAGCTGTCTTAGTTGGCTTCTGATATGTAACCTTAGGTGTATCAAATTGTTTGGCTGTCTTGTATGCCCTTAATATTTTATATTTGCTTATTCTCCGTATTGGAGTGAAGTGTTGAAGCTTTCAGATGTAAATACAGATGTGTCTCATCTCAGCTTTATTATTATATTTTAGCATATACCCATTTAGAATAATGCTCAGCTTTGGGAGCAGGGGTTCTATGAGTGTGCCGCCACATCTGGTACTACAATAAAACTTGCTTTCTTTTATTTTTTCCAAATTATAAATTACGTTTTTCCTTGGTTTTTCTTTTATTATTTAAAAATTTTTGCTGCTTTGTTGCTTGGATGCATTGGCTTTGACAATGAGGTTCATTCTGATCCTTGCTGCTCTGTAATATGGAATATTCCCTTCTCCACTGGCTATTTTTAATTCTTTATTATAATAGCTTGAGCCATTAGATTATTATTATCTTAGTGTGTTTTTTTAATTTATTTTTATTTATTTATTTTTATCCTACTGTTTGAACTCAAAATTGAAACATGGATTTTATCTATGTTGAGAGAATTTAGAGAATTATTTCTTCAAATGTTCTTCCCCCTTTAAATATTTTATCCCATCCATACCAGAGGCTTTTATACTTGATTCAAAAAAATAAACACAAAGAAATATTGATGATGTTTTGTGACACTTTGCTTGTTTTAAGAGGTAATACCAAAACATTTTATTATTACTTAATATTTGTTTATAAATTGCTTTAACCTATATTTAATATAGTTTTCAGAAAGTTTTGAAAGTAATTGAAGGTGACAGACACCAAGAAAATGTTGACAATATACAGTAATAAGACCTACAATTGGAGTTTCAATTTTGCACTATGGGAAAACATCAAATGGAGCAACTTCTATACATGGGTGACCCGTCAGAGAAAAGTAGTGACATTTCATCTGAGTATTAAGAATGATCATAAGTATGCTTGCTTGAGAAAGGAGGATGAGATTTGTCATAGACAAAGTAGAGCCCTAGAATGGTTGTAAGACCAGCTTTGCTCCTTGAGAAATTATGGCCATCTACTGTTACAGAAGTTGGCTTGTGAAGAAAGCAATCTTTGTCAAGAGGCTCCAGATCATGGATGTCTTTGTCCAGTAGCTTAACAAGTGAAGATTTGAAACAAAAGTAGAAATTTGGCTTTCTTTTTATGGGGAATTATTTTAAATGAGTGATAACAGGATAAAGACTCAAAGAAGCAGATAGTCATTTTTTTTTTTAAAGCAACTTAATCATAAGCATTCTGTCCTGCTCCCAATTTTCCCAGTTTCACATGGACAAGTAACTGCTCAGTAGGCATTTCGGGACATCTTTTCAGACTCCAAGTGAGAAAATGTAGCAGGCCAACTGGAGAACTGCTTCAGTCTTACTCACATGGTCACATGGGACAGATCTTAGTCTTTTGCACTTCAGATATTTGAGATATAGGTATGGTAACCCCTCATTTAAAAAATCACTTAGTTTTCTGAACAACGAAGGGATGTCCTAAAGCTAGCATTGATTCCTGCCAAGGATTACCTAGGGAAATAGTAGATTTCCCCACACCAGTTTCTATCCCTTTAAACAGATAATTTAGAGAAGAATAAAAAAAAATCCTGAAAATTAATGGCAATTTTGAAATAGAATATTTTGTCAAAATCAAATTCATTTCATTAAATGCTTGAGAAGAATGCAACGAGGAAATGAGGTATGAATAACTGGAAGATGGGACAATTACCACCCCAGAAACAATATATTTGTGAAGTTAATTCCTCTTGAACATGAACAATCCCCTTACACTTGACCCCTTTCTATTGCCTCTCCCATGCTTGAACTCTCCTTGAACTTTGAAGATCCATCTTGAGGGTATGATATGGCCATCTCTTTTGCATCTGGTTATTTTAGCTCCAATTTGCAGCCCTAAAATGGCAATTATGGTGATATATTGCTCAAGTCACCCGACATGGATTAGTATCAGGATCAGCACATTTATGCACAGGAGTAGTGAATGGGGACTGTGGCTATGATTTTAAATGACTTGATTAATCCCGAAACAACATTTCAGAGTCCATTAGGTCCAGCAGGTGTTGGGGTGCAGACTGTGTTTTCCCCTAAGCAGCATATTCGATGGAAGTACCCAAGTATTTTGGACTTCCATGTTATGTTTCCTAAGGCAGTTTCTGTTCATTCTGCTAACTCCCTCTAATGCCCGCCACCTCTGAAAGAGATCTGCAACTTGTTTAGCCTCAATCTGTCCCCTTTGTCTGTTTCTTACACAATGTATTCTGCTATTGTTGAAGAATTAATTTGCATGACAGAACTCCAAGTACCCCACTGGTAAAAGCCTCACCACTCAGGTCAAAATCAGGCCAATTGTGCTGTTTGTCCTGGGGGCCATTTCATCAGCAGCTTGTGTCAAGGTTAGAAATGTGTCCACTTAAAGCCTTGCTTCAATGCTTTCTTTTACTACCCAGAAGACATGTGCACGACACTGTGCACCTCCCCTCTGCCCTCTGCTCCATCTGGATGTCACCTTTCTAATAAAAATGTTTAGAGATGGGTGTTGCATTTAAAGTCTTTGGAGTACTAAAACCTTAGTTAGATTCTTTGTTGGTTTTCATGGATTCTAAGGTGACTTCCTTTGAAAGAGTCTTACAATGGGCCATTCATGCTTCGTTAGTTTCAATTCTTTACAACACAAAGAACCTTCTAATGGGTATATAGTACAACATTTGTAGAGTAATCTCAAAACATGACTCTGTGAATTGCCCTGTTGTTTGAATCTCTCGTTTAATGGGTGTGTGTGTGTGTCCACTACAGTATGTGCCAGCATGTGTTCCAGTAGTTTGTGTGTTATTATATTTATTTTCCTCAAGAATCATATCTCATTCTGTCTTTATGTCTATGCCACACTTATCCATCATCCAGGCATCTATCTAACAAAGTTAGAACCTTTTCATTACTGTGTTTAGATCCTATATTAATATTCACCTAAATACTTTTAGTCACATATACTAACATGTTTGTGGCAACTAAAAAAAGGACAAATCATTCAGTTTAGTCACCACGCAGTTAATCCTGTCTTTACAAGAACACGATGTAATGAGGATATGGGAAGGGTGTAAACACTGCATAGAAATAGGAAGAACATTTGTTCGCCAGGATCAGCCTTTTCACTATTGTCTGAGCAACCCGAAGATGCTATAGAACCTCTCTTATTATCAAAATAGAGGTAGAATTATTTGTTTTTATTATTATTTATTAATTATAGAGTTGTTGAAGCAGCTTTAATAAATGAAACAATGTGAAGACATTTTGCAACCTGACAAAACTGTTGAGATGATGACAATGGGAAGTATCTGTTTATGTCTCAAATACGATATGTCTGGGAATAATATTGTCAATCACAAGAAAATCGTTATGAGGCGGTGATAGGTCTTCCCAGAACCACGTCTCTGCTTTGCAGGAGAACCTGCTAAAGGGGTTCTTGAACACACATCCTGCGATCAAGCTATTTATTTCTGAATCACAAGAAATTAGACAGTGTTGAGTTGCATATATTCCCTCGTCCCCAACTTATCAGTTACATCAGCCAGTCTTCCCATGAGAGGAAGGAGCTGAGGGAGATGCTGTAATACTTCTCTCCTGCTTTGCTGTCTGGGGAGTAGAGTTGAAATTCCTTAATTTGATGCGAACAAGAAGAGTGATTCTGTGTCCCACAGTACATCCTCACCATCTGTTACTTCTTGCCCAACTCTTCCACAGTAGACACTCTGACTGTTGGAGGTAGGGATGATAACTGAACACCCTCAAACAGGAAGACCTTGTCTGTCTACCTATATCTCTTGAAACTCCCACATCGCCCATGAAATATGCTCACAGTGTCTATGTAAAGGAAGCATGAAGTTGCTCAAAGCTTTCACCCTTTCCAGAATGTTTTCTTTATCTCTTTGTTCATTCCAGAAACCAAAGGTTGTTGGTTTTAAATAGTAGATGATCATGTATTTCAAATACCTTAATAAATGCCATATATTAAGCTAATGAAATGGAAGAATCAATATTTTGTGCATGATATTTTACAAATTCTATCATTTTTGATATTGTTTTACTTTTATGGGAAATGTATAGGTAGAAAAGAAAGTTAACTAAATTTCAAAAACCTGGCCAAACAACTAATATATGAAGTCATTATGCCGGGGGCTGTAGAACCAGAAAAGGGACTAAGACATAAATGATTTCTATACAGTATATCTGAACAAGTTCACTTAGACATAAATGGCTTCTATACACTGTATCTGAACATGTTCACCCAGGCATAAAAGCTTCCTATACACTGTATCTGAACAAGTTCACCAAGACATAAATGCTTCCTATACACTGTATCTGAACAAGTTTACCCATAGAAATTTATGTCTTGGTAAAAATATATTGAAATAAGTTCCAGTCCTTGGAGGCCAATGACATAACTCAGAGACTAAAAACAAAAGCGGGACCGAAGCCTGAACTGTCCAGCTTAAAACTAAAGGAAAGGAAAGAGACCCACAATGCTAAAGACAAGGATTCTCTCGGCTGGGGAGTGGAGCTGAGTGGACCAGCACACAGAATCTGTTGAAGTGTTACACAGCTGGGCCACCAGCACAGAATCTTAAGTTCCTCAGGAATCTTTGAATTGATCAATTCTGCTTTTAGCTGGAGTGTGTGTGGGGTAAGAGGAGGACATACTCTTAACAGATTATTAATATTTCATCCCAAGTTTTAAGTTGGAACAATAGGTTCCTTGTCCAAACTTATTCTAAGTAGGTGAGCGTCTCCACAATTTGAAACCTGAACACCTTTATGCCACAGGGAATTTCCATAAATAGAGGGTATGTTATACTACACACAGCATCATTTCTAGACTTAAAACACGATTCTTTAAACAAAATTGAAATTCTCATCATTTTTCCTGCTCGAAAAGAACTGAATTCCATAATGAAAATATCCAACAGGACTCCAGCCTGCCTGGAAGTTGTCAGCTGCCCTCAAATAAAGGCGATTTACGTTTTCATTTGCAGCATAAACTTTCTTAGTTCCTGACTCACTACAGAAAATTTAAAGTTTGAAATAGATTTGTTCCTAATGGAAGTCCCTCACCTATTCCAGCAGTGTCCTCTCAAATCCCTTCTAACCACAGGGAGCTCCTTCCTTCCGGATCAACCCATAGGCTTTCTACTGTTAGTGGCCAGCTAGCTCTTCTGTTGAGAAAAAGAATATATAAATCCAGTACCTTACAACTTCCCTCCATAGTCTTGTTTTTGACCTTCATATAGCTTGTTCAGAGCTAAGCTATGCTCATCTGTAGATTTAATTTCTCTGTAATTTGTATTCACTGTAATTTAATGCCTTGACTATAACTCTAGCCTGTTTTTCCTTCAGTTCTTGTCTGGGTGGAGAGAGGAGGTGATAAGGTAGGAGGAGACAGGAACTCAGTCTCTTTTTAGCTGGGAAGTTGAGAGGTAAGATGGATGTGGTTTGGCTCCTTCATCTCTCTGGTCTTTTAGCATTTCCCCCAATATCTGACTCTGGGCTTTTATTATTAGGACCTATTAGATATCATACTACAGTTCACTCATGTTCCCAACCTTCAGTCATTCTTGGCATGTTTTTCAATGATGTTTCAAGGATAACCTTTGTCAAATGTAGTAATTTCATTAATATCGATATCTCCTCTCTAATCTCCCATATGAAAACTTTTTATGTGCTTCCCATTTGACACAGAAATATTTTCAGGTGAGCTGAGAGGCTGAGTGGTGGACTTTGGATGAGGTGAGTGCACACAGTTTTAAGGTTTGAGAGGGGATCAGAGGAAGATTTTAAAGTGGATTGTGCTTTGGCATTGTTATGGGCCCTTTGCTCGTTATATAGTTTCTGAGTGGGCAGAGAACACCATTAGCCCATTTTCTTAACATGCAGTGGCTAATGAAAATAAGGCAATAAATATGTCTATCATATTTTATGTGGCCACCTACTCCTGTACCTTATAGGCAATCTTTTGGTGGCTCAAAGCAGGAAGACACTCCAAAGAATTGTTGTCAATATTTTCTCTGTGGTAAAACAGTATTTTCTCTTGTTCTGAGCCTCTCTTGTTGAAGTTCTGAAGCTGTGCTTACTCATTGTTCAGGAATGGACAGAGAATACAAGATGAAAAATGAAAGAGCAATGGACAATGGATACATGAACACATTTATCACTAACTTGCCTCTCTTTGCTCGAGAGTTGAAACACAAACACTAATTATTACCCAGAAACAAACACTTAATTGATAGAAAAGAAACTGAGACTCTGACTTGTAATTGAAATTATCTTGCCCTTTGAGATTGCTTTTCCTTATGGGTTTTGAATCATGACAGAAGGGAGAGGAGTACAAAAGAAAGTGAACAGATGTTCTAACAAGTTTAGGAAGACATTCTTATGAATGGAGGTAAAGTATGGGTCCTGCCTAGAGTCAGCAGAGGGCTGGATGTCAGTCGAGTGGGCATTTGCATCCTAACACAAGAATCCTGCATTAGAGCTCCCTAGCTGATGTCGTTCTCACATACCAGGTACTTGTTAACATGTGTGTCTGTACAAAATGGGTACCAGAACTTTCGAGTCTCTCAAAAGAGGTAGAACAGAAGTCATGGCGTGATGTGCCGCAAAGGGACCTTCTTTTCAAGTCTGTGCTGAATGCCCCGAGCCACCCCACCATCTTGTCAGCCTCCAGCTCTTCAGACACCATCTGACACTGCTGGTGTCCATAATAAATGAGAAGGAGGGGCGGCATCCCATTCTCTGCCGCAGAGCTGAGAATTCCCACTGAAAACTTAGGAAGAAGAATCTGCCTCAAACCCATTGCCTTTCTTCACATTTCTCTCTGCTAACCACGGAAGTGGTGGATTTTAAACACTGGATATCCAAGAAGGACACAAAAATCAGCACACAGAGATACAAATCCTTATTTTATCACCACTGGAAAGTCTACTTTCTTAGAATTTCCTTCTTTTTCTCCTGGTGGCAGCATAAAGGCAGTTAAAGAGACTTTAGGTAACATTCCCTTTGTTTAATGAAGCTTGGAGTTATGGGCAAGTGCCTTGAACTGCCGTTATTTTCTGCATGAGTGAATAAGGGCTGAGGGTCCAGATCTGTGCAAAGAGTTTTATTGCAAATAGGCACATTGATCATCCATAATCAGACCTACCAGGTCAGCAGTGCTGTGGAGGCGGCAGGCTCTGAAAAAGCTGACCAAGAGAGCAAGGGAGCTCGTGTATTAGCATGATGGTCAAGCAGCCTGAGTTTTCTTTTCTACCACGGTGGTCTTTTTTGCTTTCGTCTGATAGAAAGGGAGTGAGAAGCAAACACATTTGAATCTCATCCTGTCCAGCCAATCACTGGTCGTCTGAGGGTTCTCCATGTTTTTGGAACTCTGCTTCTAAAATAGGCGCATTCCCGTGATGCAGGCTTGTGCTTTGTGTCTCTTTTCCCACACTACTGAGAGCACCTTGGAGTGGCTTCATCGTCAAGAGCTCTTTTGATTTCCCATTTGCTCATTCACACTCACATTTGGACAAGACTATGAGAGAGGCTCTTGTTGGAAGCCTCAGTGCAATTGTGAAAACAATTTTTTGTTCATCACTTGAAATACATTT
Source organism: Alexandromys fortis (assembly GCF_014885135.2). Taxonomy (NCBI): domain Eukaryota; kingdom Metazoa; phylum Chordata; class Mammalia; order Rodentia; family Cricetidae; genus Alexandromys; species Alexandromys fortis. Next base: position 46,067,994 of record NW_026067949.1, read on the forward strand.
TTAATATGCTCAAATTTAATTCAAATTCAGCTTTGTGTAGATTGTTGTGCTTGCAGAAGGCTCATGAGCATGCTACTGTTATAGTTTTGCCTCAGGGTTTTTTATCTTTTTTTTTTTTATTTTGTATGTCTTACTCCATGTCTGATTGGCTGGCAGCCGCCTGGCTGTCTGGCCCCAGGAGTCTCCCTCTCTTTCTCCCTCATTCTCAACTCTTTTCTTGTTCTCTGTCTCTTGTTTTCTCTCTTCCTACTTACTCTCTTTGCCCCCCAGCCCTGCCTATCCCTCTATCGCCTGGCTATTGACCATATAGCTTTTTATTAGACCAATCAGGTATCTTAGGTAGGCAAGGTGAAACAGCAACACAACTTGACTTAATTAAACAAATGCAATATAAACAAATGCAATACGCCTTTACATAGCTAAATAACATTCTGCAACAGTAAACTCTCAACCACTAAAATATGCATAATAAATATAAATGTAAAGCAAGTTATCATAATAGTATCTTAAAGTGTATGGTTAATATACTAAAACTCACCAAAAGCACATAAAGCCATGAAAGATAAGAAAAGAACTGAATGAGAAAATTCAAGCATTTGGAGAACATCAAATTATATATACTACAACTACATCAATAATTATATTAAACATAAAAGTTTTCATTCAGAATTTATATCTTTTTTGAATTCTGTTTTTAGATCCTGTACTGACTTCCTTATTTAGTTCATTTATTTGTTTTTGAATTTTGGAATTCACCCAAGACTTTGTATCCTCTTTGAGTTCCTTGAACATACTTACAAATGTTCTTCTGAATTCTTTGTTTTATCTAGTTCATTCTCATTTATTGTGGGATTAGTACATTTGGAAATGTGATTTGACCTGTTTCTTTCCCTTTTTTGGTGCTTTTTCATTGGAACTTGTACGACTCATGTGAGAACATTAACTGAGTTTATTTTTATTTTTTTGAGACAGCATCTTACAATGTAGCTCTGGCTTTTGTGGAATTTGCTGTTTCAGCTAGCCTTGCATTTATATATTTCCATCTGCCTCTATTTCCCTGTGATTAAAGGCATGCACCATCATATGTAGATAAGGAATTATTTCTCAGTCACTCTTATTCTTTTAATGGAAGCATTTGCAATGCCCAAGAGCAACTCAGCTCTAATAGGGAGGAGGTGTTTTATTTTTTCTGTTGTAACATAAGGGGTCTATATCAGGAGTTATATATGATGTTCAGAGGACCACGTTCAATCTCTAATACTGCCCTGAGAGTAGAAAACTATCTGAAATAAAGTCCAAACGCTCTTAAAGTGGTAGGCCAAGTATAAGGGGTATTATCAGTCAAATAAAAGCAATTACACAGTCGACTCCAATCACTTTGACAGCAGTTGTAAGCTAAGATGTTAGTTGCTGTGCTTATGAGTGGGAAGGGGAAAACAGACAATAGGACTAGTGCTGAGTGTTGATGTGATGGAGAAAGTGAAATAGTGAAAAGCTGTAAGAGGCTACAGTAGGACAAACGGGTGATGAGGAAGAGCTGGCTCCAGGTAGAGTAAAGAGAGGTGAAGAGATGCAATCAGATTATCTAAACCAATATCATTTTCCGGAAGTCTGAGACAGGGCAGTCCTCCAAGGCCGACTAGCTTTGTTCTCTGTGAAAACCTAACAATATGAACGTGAAGAAGAAAAGAGTGGGGAGCTAGCAAAAGGAGGAAACAGAAGATCCAGGATTAGAACACAGCAAGGCAGAGTTGGGCTAATGCGTAGCCACTGGTGTGATTCAAAGGAGGGGTGGGAGCAAAGCGAGAGAGCTGGTGGGAGCAGAGACCACCTGATGCTGGTTCCAGCCTGGACTCTAGGCATGCCATCTTGGGCTCCCAGCTTCCAGCCACACTCCTGGGTGTTCATTCCTTTACACAGTCTGCTCATTGGCCGGCCTGTGACTGCTGCTCTGTCCAGGACTTCCTCATGTTCAGTGTGTGCCTTTAACCTCTGTCTGCCACCAACGGGTTTCAACTTGACTAAATATTCTCATGTGGTTACAATACTAAGTTTCTTCCCCACAGTCTAGAGGTACCAGCCAAATTTTAGTGTCTAGTCCACACATGACACTTGTTCTGAGTTTCCTAAGTGTGTGATTCATGAGGGTCAGAGGTGGCTGAGCCACCAACTCAGTAACTCAGTAGGAATCTTGAAAATGACTTTTAGGGACTGACGTGATGGTTCAGAGGTTAAGAGTATGTACCCTTCTTGTAGAGAAGCTCGGTTTGTGTCCCAGCACCTACATCAGATGGCTTACAACTGCCTGTAACATCAGCTCCTTGGGAACTCAATGCCTTTGGCTTCTGTAGGCATCCATATTGATGTGTACAAAGACACAGAAACACATATGCCTGCACCTGCACGCGCGCGCGCGCACACGCACACACACACACACACACACACACACACACACACACACCTTTTTAAGAATGATATCTAGCCGCTGTTGACTGAGTGCTCAGGAAAGGGGCTTTGTTTGCAGCCTCTGCCAGTGCTGATGGTACCATTTACTTTGTCTTTTCTTCTTTTTAAAATATCTGTTCCATTTAGGGAAATAAGGAACACTGTTATTCCTTATGGCTTTTTCAGACATGGTTTTATTTTACCTCCCCCCCTCCCTCCCTCTACTTTTATATTGACCTCCTGTCCCTGTCCCCTGTTAGAGTCCTCACTACCAGTTTTACCCATATCCCTCTTCAAATCACTTGTATCCTGCTCTTCCCCTCTCTCTATAAGTTTTTGTGTATCCATATAGTCATACACAATTTAAATGGAAATTTTCCACTTGGGCTGACAGTGTTTCCCACACGAGTCTTAGACAAGCAACAAAAACTCCAAAGAGAGAAACCATTTGCGTGAGAAACTCCCTTTTGAGTTGTTTATCAGAGATTCCCAAATCAATATAGGTCATTCCCATTGCTCTTGGCTGCCTTTCAGAGGTTGAAGGTAAGTTTCTGTTGCTGAAGACAGCATGTCCTTTAGACATAAGGCCTGATGAATTTGAGTAGGATATGGCTCAAACCATCCTTCATAAGGACTAGCCTTTTTAATTCTAAAAGGTGCAATGCAAGCTGCCAAGGGATGGAAACAATCCATATTTCCACCCAGCCTAGAAATTACAGAATTGCAATGATGACAAGCATGGTGATGACAGCCAGAAGTGTGCAATGGTAGCATTTATATCTCAGCTGTAAACACCAGCCCTCCAAGTGGACATACGGGCCCCTCAACAAGAATGAAGTCTTATCTGGTACTGGAATCCTAGCCATCTCCCTGGAGCTAGGGAGGCCATGGATCTTAGAGGAGAACTTACCATTGCCAGTTTACTAAATTAGCATCATTTCTAACTGGATCAACTTTTACCCTCTTACCCATGAGTAAGTGTAGCTCTCACCCATCATCAAAGAAATGTCTCTTTGTAACAGATGGACGCCATTACAGAAAACGGTAACTGCTGTAGGAATTCCTACAGCCAGTAGCCTTTAAGTTACCTGCCCACTTGGGCATGGCCTCTTATACTATATATGACGATGTAAAGCGCAGGCCCCGTTTCTTTTCTGGCTGTGGGATTCTGTTGCTGTTCTCCATTCTAGCAGAGGATTGTATTTTGTGAGCCTACCCCTAAGTAAATAACCCTCAATTATTTTCAATTCTGAGCTAGTGTGGGATTTCTTTTAAGCGTTCTTCTTCATGTAACTAGTCAAAATACAGAGAACAAGTGATTGAGGAAGTCCATTCCCAGTTGATATGTCTCCTGTCCCCAAGGCTTGGGGGTGTCATGGAAAGAGGAAAAGGAAGATAGCAGGAACCAGACGCCTATGAAATCTCCTGTGCGTTTGCATTTTCCTTAAATGAAAGTTAAGTTTCATTCAGGATCTCTCAATAATAGGGCTGCCTAACCAAGACCTGAACAATGACACCACCAATTGACACGCTAACATGGAATGGGGAAAATCTCACGGGGGAAGGGGGAAGAGCTACAGGCAGTTAAGAAGTGTTGAGGGCAGTAGAAATCTTCATGGAGAAATAGTCTTGCCCTATAAAGGAGTCCCCTAATTGATTATCCAATACCAAGTGTTCAGTGTTGAAAATATATACACACAGGTAACACTAAATGGACAGAGCAGTTGGTATATCTACCTGTCTATCTGTCGGTCCATCTGTCAATCAGTCTGTCTGTCTGTGTATTACAATAACCAAGAAAAATAATCCATGGTTCCAAGTGGGAATGGGCGTGTGCAATAGGAGGAATTGGGGGGAAGAACGGGAAGTTCACATTTTAACTTTTAGGCATAAAGAAGAAATAAATCTATCTGTTGCTGAAAGCACGTGACGCTTCTCTGAGTCTCTCTCTGAACCCTGGCTCCTGCTCTCTGTTGGGCTGACTTTCCCTGGGAGAGCCGAGCTCCATAAATTTCACCAAGGCTTCCTGGTGGGACGCTGGACTTTCTCCTGTTCCGCTTCATAAAGTTTCCCATTTTCCCTCGCTGTCACACCCAGGGACCTTTGCCCAGCATCCACCTCTTCTGAGAGCTCTTATCCAGCTTTCCCAGATTCGTTCTTGGACATCTGAGCAGACCATGCCTGTGTGTAATCCGCCAGCCTCTATTATTCTACCCAGTTTTTTAAAAAAAATCTTTGACATTTTTCTGACTACACGCCTCCTGTTTACCCCCTCCTGTGTGGCTTAGGTTTTGATGCTCACTGCCTTTCTACCATTCAAGCCTGTCTACTTTCCTTTCTTTAATGTATTCAACAGTTATGTCCAATAACAATTTTTATTTTCTTTCCCAAATCACTTTATATTTACTTGTTTTTCCCTGTTATGTCACAAGAGTGAGATGACCACAAATACCGACTTTCCCATCTGAAGCAATCTCAAATTCATTATTTGACTGTTGCATCTCCTTGAAATTTCATGCTAATAAATAATTTTATGATTCTATGTAATCCAAAACATTTTGAGGAGTTGGAGATATAGCTCCGTAGTTAAGAGCACATACTGCTCTTATAGTGGCTCTTGGGGGAAGACTTGAATTTGTTTCCCAGCACCCACATCAAGTGGCTCACACCTGCTGCCAACTTCATTTCCAAGGGGATTGAATGTCTTTGGCCTTCTTGGTATTTGAACTCATGTGCATGTGCACACACATGCGTGCGCAAACACACATACAATCACAAACATAGCGAGTGAGCGAGAGAGATATGGAGAGAGAAGCATGCATGCACACACATATAAAGTAATCTTAATAAAGAACATTTTGAATTATTTTTTAAAAGGAGGTCAAATGAAGAAACTTGTAATTAACATAAAGGTATTAGATTTCAATTGTCCAGGCCACAGTTTTATTATTTAGCTGATTCTTCACCTTCCTTTCTCATGTGCATAGAATCTGAATATCTTTGTCTTCCTTTAAACAGTTCTAAGTAATCCTTGGTATTTCTATTCTTTCTCTACATTTACAAGAAGACATTAATATGCTTTGTTTTATTTTCAGGTATATCTTGCCTAAATATACACTTCTTGTGGGCATGCTCTATGCATACACAGAGAAGCAAATCTAGTGTCTTAGTTGTTGATTAAAAATCCGCATTTACTTTGTAGTTCTTGTAGTCCCTGTAATTGAAAAGGACAAAGGAAGCTGGCTCTCAAGACCTGAGTCTAACTCTCTCATTACCAAACAGTCTAATGGAACCTTTAAAAAGGCATAATGTCTGTCTATTTGTCTGTCTGTCTATCTACCGTACACACACATATATCTATCTTCCTGTAACAGTGACGTATATGATACTCATATTTTCTCTTGTTTAGAATAAAATTGAACACTATCCCTTGAAAGATTTCCTTTTCTTAAAAACAACTTTTAAGTCATAATGCTTTTCATTAAGACATGAAATTTGTACTCTAAGGATGATTGAATTTCAAGATAGTCTCAGACAGAATTTGTGTGCTGTGGCTGTAGAAGATTTTACGAAGGAATGTTGGCATTTATTTTCTGTGGTTCCAGCACTTTGCTGTCTTTTGTTCCAGTAGTTTAAATAAGAAAATAATTGACTGCCACTAACATCCATAAAAATGACACAATGAGAGTCCTCAAGCATTTGAGATGAGTCTGTTGAGCACTTTGCTTTGTGTGTGAATTATACTCTTCATAGAAATAGGTAAGTGATATGTACAAGTAATTGCTACCCTGTACGGTACTTTATTTATGAAACACTAAAGAATATGGCTACATATTTGTAATTAAGTTACTGATTGAATGCTATGTAAATAGTCATCTATTATCTGAATGTTTCCTAAATGATAGGTACTTGAAAGAATTATATAGAAAAAAATCCTACTTCATCTTTCTTTAAAAAGTTATTTGATATATTTTCTTCTGCCATATCATTGACATGGAATGAAAGTGCATACTAATAATTTTTTAAACCTTGAGACTAAGTTTTATGTTTATAGTTCTGACTTTGGTATTTGATATGCTGATTCAAGTTATTAATTTAACCATTTTATATTGAGAAGACATACCTTTTTGATTAATCCATTATTATTTTGCAATTTTACTTTATCTTCATATTGCTATAAACATTAAAGTATTGTCACAAAATTATTGTGATACTGAAAAGTGGGAAGCAATTACTTCATGTTCTTCCCTGTACATAAACGAGTGGGATATGCAGATCACCAACTGTTTCTGGCTTTCTTCATTTTTTAGGCACAGCAAGATTGCACTCACCTGTCCTCTCTGCTACTGTTCGTGACTGCCAGACTGATTCTAGCTAACTGATTTACATTATATGCTTTTTGTAAGGCCTAAGAACCTGTTCATGTCTTGCTGTGATGCTTTCTCTTCATTGCATGGATTTTAAAATTGTATATTAAGGTTAAATTTCTATCATTGAGTCCTTGAGAAACCATGGTGAATGGATTACTGTTGGGCTAGCAGCAGCATTGCAAGCACGTTAAAGATGGATTATGCTTTTATGTGGTAAGCCATGAGGTTGTTTTTTAATACAGCATATCCTATCTTATTACGGAGGATGTGCCAAGCTGTGCATCGTGGAATTAACTTTCTGGTGAAAGAAGAAAAGGAAGTATCTGGAGATGGTGAATTGGAAACGGTGTCATGAGGTATTAAGACTCCTGGGTAAAATTATTGTTGAAAAGGATGAGACAACATGATGACTCAATAAATGTGTGGTTCTCAGGGAAGGCGTTAAAGACAGTTTCAGTAGTTTTAGTTGCTGCATCCTTCATGGGCTCCGAGGATGGACACCACTGGGATGTTGAGGGAATGAAGAAAAGACAGACAAACAGACACTCGGATACACAAAAAAGCTGAGGTTAGGTGGTCTGGGCTCTTGGATAGAGAGACACTTCAGCATCCTGGAAGCTCAGTGTGTTTATTATATAGAATAGAATATGGAGCTTATTGGATAGAGTGTTAGTACATAAGATAAACAAGGAAGCAGGGTTTACAATATACAACTGGATCACAGAGGCAGGGTTAGCTCATCTCTGTAGGGGAATGGTCCTCAAGTCTTAAATACTCAGGATAGAAAGCTAGAGTGGACATTTTCTGCACACACTGTCAACACTCACAGGACAGTCTCTCTCTTTCCCTTTTGCCACCCCTAGGCTAGAGGGTCTTTGGCTTGCCCATGCTCATGTCAACAGTACACATTCACTGAGGACTTACTCAGGGATCCCTTCACTCCCTACATTGAGTATTGTATATTGGTTGGTACTGGGTGCATTTGATATGAAAGTAAGAAGGACAGGCACTTGCAGGACTGGAAGGTAGTATAATACATGAATGTTAGGTCCACAGGACCCAAAAGACAACTCTCTCTCAGCTCCAGCCAGGAAAGCATAAAATTAAAAAGCTTTCAAATCACAATCACTAATGACACCTCAGTTTGGTGGCCACAGTGAAATTCAGATAATGGCTATTACCTGAATAGCCAATGTTCATGGTTAGAACATCTTTTTGTAGTAAGATGTTATTTTAGTTAGGGTTTGTGTTGCTGTGATAAAACAGCATAACTAAAGTAACTTGGGGAAGAAATGGTTTATTTAATGTTATAGCTTGTAGTCTAGAATTCAGAACAGGAACTCAAGCAAGGAAACTGGAAGTAGGAACTGAAGCAGAGGCCATAGAGGCATTTTGTTTACTGGCTTGCTCCTCAATGGCTTGTTCATCCTGCTTTCTTGTAGCACCAAGGACCACCTGCCCAGAGCTGACACTGCCCACAGTAAGATGGTCCCTGATGCATCAATCCCCAATTAAGAAAAGCTCCACAGGCTTGTCCATGGTCCAAGATGATGAGGGTATTTTGCAGTTCAAGTTCCCTTTTCCAAAATAACTCTATCTAATGTCAAGTTGACACTGAACTAGCCAGCAAAGATTAAGGTTTCAACTGAGGGCTAGCGGCCTTTCATCATCTATAATGGACACATTGGTCTACGTATGTGGCTTTTCCAACAAAGTCTTAAAGAGTCAACCTGCCAATGATGGTGGAAAATTTGGCCAAGCAAATAGATAAACAATTTTAAGAAATAGAAACGAGAAAGAACTGTGAGTTTGTCCCTTGAGAGTAACTGAAATGAAATAGATAAAAACAGTTAACTTTTTAATGAATTTTATTAAAATAGAAAGAACCATAGCATGTTGCTATTGAAGGCTTGTGGAGTGCTATTGGGTGGAATTTGTTTGACTATCAATTTAATGTCTCAATACCATTCTTCTTAAGCTTGAAGAAAATTCACAATATAACCCTGTGTCCCTAGGGTTTTTTTCTATTGACACTCTTGCTATGTTGTATTTGTAGGCATTTTCAGGGGAACTGAAATGATGTCAATATTTAATTCACATTATAAAATTTATAAATTACATGCCTAATCACATACATTTATATATGTAAGTTTCAGATACTTAAAAATTTCATTTAATTTATATATTGGATACTTGATGCATATTTAAAGTGTCCAGTCAGTATATTTTACCAGTGATGATCAATATGATTTCCAGTCAACAAAGAGTTTGCGTTTAATATATAGGTTTGATTTCTAGCTATAAGTCTTTATTCTGTTTTTATATTGAAAGATGAACTGTTAAGTCTAGCCTAGGTTAGCTTTTGTTTCAAGGGCCATACAGCTGCTAGTCCAGAATGCTACCTTGTGGGTATTAGAAATCAAATCCTGTTGGTCATTTTGAAAGTTAGACATCAGACTTGATTCCTTTGATGCAGGGCTAGTATAAACAAAGGCCAGTGTTTCATAGGCCAACAGACAGAACGTGCCTCTAAGAAGACATGCTTTTCTAGTCTATTGTCAAAGGATCCACCACTCACTTTGAGAGTTTCCACTATAAAGCTCTTAAAGAACCCCAAAAGGCAATGTTGTGTTTATCCTCATTTCTTTTCTTTTTCTCTTGCTGTTTTTTTCCTCCCTTTGCTTCGTCCTCCTATTCTTATTCTTTTGCTTCCCCATTTGACCTTTTAATGCTTAAAAGAATCAAAACAGAATAATGGCACTAATCACATTTCTCCTAAAATTTGGTCTTTAATTATTTTCCCGCAAACTATGCTCATAGATGTTTAAGACAAAACTGTGACCATAATAACTGTAATATTAAGGACTCCTCCACGAAGAATAAAAGGCTTTCACATAAAATGGTACCCTGGGTCTAGTAACATAAGTCCAAGAAAATGTAGACTAATTATTGAGTTTTATGTTTCTGAAACGCTTTTACAAACTCACAGATCTATATCTAATACTAAGCTTTGTGATTTATAGATTAACTAGGTAGCCCCTGACCTTAATAAAAGCAATAAAATTGTTATGGCTTCTTTTGTGCTAATCAGAAAGTCTGCAAGTAACAATTAATGAACTCCAAGTCCATTAAAATTTATAAGGCAAGATATTATCGTGTGGCTGTGGCGTTGGGTGAAAGTGCTCTCAGGTTCAGCAAAGGTTAGTGCAGCCTTGTTCAAATGATGCAGTTATAAAACCCAGACAACCTCTGGCTTTTCAGAGGATACTACCAACAGAGACCACCTGAGGTAAGAGAGGACGGAGGCTCAAGGGAAGCCATCCAAATTGCAAATTAGTGAGTGAATGAGTGAATGAATGAATAAATAAATAAATGTTTAAGTTGTAAGCCAGGCATGATGGCTCGCAGCTCCAGAACTTGGTAGGTTGAGGTACAGGTGAGACCAGTCTTCACTACATATAGGGTTCCAGGCCAACATGGATTACATGATAAGACTCTGTCTTACACAGCTTAAATGGAAACCAACTAACCAAATAAACAAAACATAAAAGCAGGTAATGACCAATGTGATATTTGTATTAAAATGGTGGGGTTTTTCTATAATGACTCAAAGATGAAAAAGACACATGTCCTTCAACTGATGAATAAACAAAATATGGGAGATCTAAACAAAGAATTATTAGCCACAAAAGAAATAAAAGACTAGTTTTTGCTAAATCTGGACAGTCATTGAAAATATTACATTAATTAAAAGAAGGTGTGTAGGAGATCCTATAATATTTGACTCTATGCATATAAGTGTCCCAGAAAAAGGAAAAAATCTTAGGGCCAGAACATCAATTAATAATTATCAGAATCCAGGTAGAGGAAGGAATTTAAGAGTGAGTGTTAATGTATCTGAGGCTTGCTCCTTAGAGATGATGAAAATGCCCTAAAATGAGATAGTGGGGGTGATTTCAAATATTCATATTTAATATAAACATATTAAAAACTATTGAATTCTTTACTTTGAGAAGGCGACTTTGGGGGAATAAAAGAGAATGATATTGTTGGTCACACAGCTGCTAACCCAGAAGCCTGCTTGTTGGTGACACTCACAGCTATGTGACCAATTAGTAACTCTTCGGAGTTATTCATTTCCAGGGAAATAGGGAGTTCTTTGTACATGTCTTCATATAAAGACACCTTCTTTTAAAATATAAGTAAGTTCTATAGCATGAGGGGGTAATTAAAAGGCTAATAAGACCAGGAAGGAAATAAATAGAAACCATAATGTACCAAATCAGAACAGCTAAGTATGAGCAAATATGAATTAGAAATCTTGGAACTGAAAAGATTGTAGTTGTAATGATCTGTTTAGCAGATGGAGTAAATGTTATCCTTGGCTCAACCTAAAAGAGCATTAATACACTTGAATAAAATAGCAAGGAACTTATAGGGAAGAGAATACGGGTGAAATACAACCTGACAGAGCTACCGAAAGGCATGGGCATGGTGTCTTCACCGTTCTTAACAGTTATTTAGGAGGAAAGAAAGCAGTAGAGAGAGCTAGAATGAAAGAATCCAAACACCACAAGATGAAACTGGTGAACAGAACAAAAGAGGTGATGAAGTTAGGAGCTTCAGTTATGGTTAAACATGGCAGAAATTTATTTTGGAGAAGAAGAATGAGGTATTTAGAAAGCAATTAAAATATGCTGATGTTTGTGCTTTTGCAGTGAACATATTAAAGAGTACTTACCACTGAACAGAACCAGATCAAAGAGGAAGAACACATATTAAGGCACAGAAATTTTGGGCTCTGGCCCTATGCTCTGCCCTGAACATGGTTAAGTTCACATAACAACACTACCTTTAGTGTCCAGGGCAACTCCCAAAGCATTGCTCTTGTGTTCTTGAACTTGAGCTCAGGAGAGAATACTGCACTTAGCCTCTTGCTGTTACAATTGGATGTGGCTACTTATGCAGTATGGTCTCAGGAGGCAGTACAGGACCCAAACAGAAAGGAGGGAATGTATCAGGTGATTGGGGCAGTGTCATTTGGGTCCCCAGGTGTTTGGGGGCAGTGTCATTTGGGTCCCAGGCAGTTCCAAGCTTCTAACTGTGTAGTGTTCAAAGTTAGAACAGAACCGCTTGGTGGTTTCTGGGGAGAGAGTCAACCAGGCCAGTGGGGAGCAGTATTTCTTCTCCGTCCTAGGGACCATCAAAGATGACAAGATATCAGCTTTGTGGTTTTCTTTATACACAGATTCTAGAACATAGTTCAGAACCCTCCAGTAGATCTGCTGCAGTATCAGAGAGGTTCTGGTCAGGAGGAGATTTGTATCCTTGATCTTGGAAAATAAGAAAACCCTGTCCCCAATGCTTCTGTACCTTCTTAGCCTCTGATGCCAGACTAGTGACTCCCAGTCACTGGTGGGAGATGAGTCCTGACTCTGGGACCTACAAGGTGGAAAGAAAGAGTGAACTTCTGCATGTTATCCTCTGACCATCACATGTGAGACAGCATGCATTCACCCACATACAAGCACATACAAAATAAATACACAAATGTAACTAAAAATGACAAATAAGATTTTAAACTAATGTCAGTTATTATTCTATTAATACTTAGCTTATCTAAAAGTTATTCCTGTGCCAATACACTATCGCCATTGTCTCTGGGTCCAACACATTGCCCTTCATGGCCCCATGGTGTTACAGACTCTCAACAGCTTCTTCTGGCTTTTGTCTTTTCATAGAAAAATAATTTCTTCAATCTTCTTCCACATATGTTTTCCTGGTTCAGCAAGAAGACTTTGTTCTATTTGCAAAAATAATCCATGCAAGACTCGTGAGAACATTTCTTTCATTTTAGTCCACTGGCTAAATAAAGAACTAAACCATCATTGTTTCTTGTAAATATACCCTGCTAAGGAAGAAAGCTAGCAATGCATGCAGAGATTGCTTCTGTGGGGATCCGAGTAACTCGGGGAATCTCTCCTGCCCCCCAAAAGCAGAGTCTGGCTTGGAGACTGTACTGGCTCATTAGCAGATACTTGGAAAAGTCATCAGGTCCAGACTCAGAGACTTCCATTAGGATACATCTAAGACTTCAAAACTATCACAACAAAATAAAACTTGCTCCAAAGAAAAGACCGATTGGAATTTCCCTAGACTGACGGGGTGAAACTGTGACTCAGAAAACAAAAAGAATGGGAGATTTCGTGCAAGTGTGATACCTCTCCTAGGGCAAAGACACAGAGATGGAGTTACTTAGGGTGGATTCTGAACGAACTTGCATTCTTGGGTGGAAGCTGCCACAGGGACAAGTTGGGAGCTGTTTGAACTCTCATTTGATTTCACCAAGGCATCGTTCTTTCTAAGCACATGAGTCCTTCTTAAGCTCTTGCTCAGTGGGAAGTGCAATGCAAGTATTGTCGGATGAGTCACCTCCCTTTATAAGTGGATTCTTAATATTTTGACTTTCTGGTAGGTGTGTGGTAAAGCAAGGGGTGTTTCCTAGATATAAGAATGGGGAGAGGCAGGTGGATCTCTGTGAGTTTGAGGCCAGCCTGGTCAACAAGAGCTAGTTCCAGGACAGGAACCAAAAGCTACAGAGAAATCCTGTCTCGAAAAAAAAAAAGAATGGGGGGTACACACATACCCCACTGTTTTATAGCCTGATCAGATACAATGCTACTTCATTGTTACTTTCTTCTGTAAATAGAAGAAACATATATTGCTTATGTGATTTTAGATGGGAATTCCCTTTTTTTCTAGCCAAATATCCTTTCAATTGAAAATTTATTTCAGTCAGAACTATTATCTATTATCATTGTTCACCTCTTTTATGAGATGATGCTTCTCAGTGACCCTAGAAACCACTAGCTTGGTTAGACTGGCTGGCCAGTGAGTGGGCTCTAGGCACCTTTAATTCTCACGTGTGAAACTGAGTTACCTGTATTCCCAATACAGGTGACTCCTCTTGAAAATAGTTTAGAGCCAGTGTAGCTAAAATAATGTTTAGGAAGCCTGAGAGCAAAGACAGAGCACATGCATTCAAGAAGCACAAACTCAAGCTAGGCGGTAGTGGTGCACACCTTTAATTCTAGCAATTGGCAGGCAGAGGCAGGTGGATTTTTTATTTGTTTGAAGCCAATCTGGTCTATGTAGTAAGCAATTTCCTGGCTAGTCAAGGCTACATAGTGAGGCTTTGTCTCAAAAAGACAAACAGAAGAAGGAGAATGGAGAGGAGTATAGGGGAAGAAAGAAGGAGGGGAAGGAGGGAGAGTAGGAGGAGGAGAAGAGGAAGAAAAAGAAGATGATGAAGAAGCCAGCCCCATTAACGTTTTCTTTTATAAGCATTGCTGGTCTAGTCATGGTGTCTCTCCACAGCAATAAAACTGCAAGATACCATCTCTTAGCTGCAGGTGAAGCTACACCAATCTTAATGCCTGAATTTGATGTGCAACTTCTTGCCTCAAGCCTAATTAACTCTGGGAGTTTAGTTACCTCTAGGATCACTGGGGATGGCTAGAAGGATGCTCTCCTTTTGGCTCCAGCACAGCTACATCCTTCTGGCAGGTACCTGATGAAGTCACCAGTGCTAATTATGCCCATACATGTAGTCGTCTTGCTCATGGTTCTGCAAACGAACCCACTTAACATCCTCAGAATACCATGTTGTCACCGGGCTGATATAATAACAGGCTGTTTCTGGCTGAACGTGAAAAACGCAGTGAGCCAGACCTCCGTGTCACTGTTGGTCACTTCAGCTGCTAAGTGGCACTGTTGAGGTCCCATGCCTCAATAAATATGTCTGCTCTGTTCCCGGAGGATAGGAGGGGAAGATAGACACACATTCTGTTCTCTATTACTCTCTCTTTTCTGTCCTTTCTGGAAAAATTTCCTGTCATCCTTGTCTGTTCCCTATTCAAATACCTCACCTGAGTAGATGCCCATGAACCCAGCTTCCAAATCTTTCAGAAACTTTCCCTCTCACTTAGCCATTCTCCTTTTCACTGCACACCACCTTAAACCCAGTGCAGTTACTTGCCACAGTACGCGTCTCCCGTTAGTAGGAAACAGGCTCGCTGTGGGTTCTGCTGAATGGTATTTCACATCCAGCTCATTAGTAAGCACGGCACCTTGTTTGCAATGGTGCCTAATTCTGCCTGAAGTAGCTGGAGGTGCCTGGGACAAACACACACTCCGAACTGATGGAGACCTATCAGGGCTTCTGATGAGTGGTGGGGAACATGTCGGTTCTAGATAAGAAGGGAAGACTGGGCATGCTCTTCTTCTGTTGGAATAGCTTCTTGGTGGTTAAGAGTGTGATCTTTAGAATTTGCTCATCATTTTATGAATATCTACTTACAAATATCTACTTGCACCAGACATGATTTCCCGCTTTAAGAGTTAAGTAAATGATTCCTATAAAATACTAGGGCATATATGTATATATACTAAAAAATAGTAAGTTATTGCATGAGCCATAGCTTAAGAAGTAACACACAACTAAGCATTATAATTAAAACTTCTTTTATTCTAACTAAAAGGAAACCCAAAATGGATAGCTGAAATTTCCTTCAAATCTGCATTTGAGAATGCAGAACTGCAACTATGGACAAACAAGATGGAGGAGACCAAAGTAGTACATCAGCATATTAAAGTAAGATATCAGCATATTAAAGTAGTACATCAGCATATTAAAGTAAGATATCAGCATATTAAAGTAGTACACCAGCATATTAAAGCACTTGTCTCAATCAGAAAATATCCATCAGGTAAATCTGCCTGCTAAAAGGGTAAGGGTATGTCCAAAAAAATGGATATAAAGGAATAAAACTCTGCCCAATGGAAAGAATGGAGACAAGAAATTTAAAGTGAGCCCAGAAAATGCAAAATATTCTTTAAATGATAGCACTATTTTGTCCCTAAATAGTGGAAATTATAATATAATTACTGATGTGGGATACCTCTCTGTATTTTGTGAATATATTTCATTACTATGTCTAATAAGGAAGCTGCTTAGGTCTATGGCAGGGCAGAATATAGTAGGCTGGAAGAGATATATAGAGAAAGTAGGCAGAGTCAGGGAGACACCACGTAGCTGCTGAAGCAGACAGATGCCAGAACAGAACCTTACCTGGTAAGCCACAGCCTTTTGGCATATACAGATTAATAAAAATGGGTTAATTTAAGATGTAAGAATTAGTTAATAAGAGGTGTGAGTAAATAGGCCAAACTGTGTTGTAATTAATATAGTTTGTCTGTGATTATTCAGGTCTGGGTGGCCGGGAAATGAAAGAACAGTCTTCCATCTACAAATTACAAATGGATGAATAAGGTCAATTAAAGTCACATACTCTAAGACTTGATTTAAAATACCAAATAATATATTTTCTACAACAGATCTAATTTTAAAAGAAATATCAAAGATAAAATCGTAAAAACAGTTCCTCCATATTCAGGACTCAACTAGCCAGAGAACAAAAATATTTGAAAACAAATTACATTTGTATTGAACATATACATATTTTTCTCCTTGTTTCCTAAATGATATAGTCTAGAACTTACTTACATTTACTAACATGCTTACATTTTCTAATAAAGTCTGGAGATGATATGGGTTGTGTGGAAGAATGTGTATAGCTTATTGTAACTATGAGGCCATTTTATATATGGGACTTCAGCAGATGAGAATCTTAGCATCCACCAAATGTCCAAGAAAAACTTTGCGTCTTTATAAAAGGGACAAGGAGACAGACAGATACGTGTTGCAGGATATATGCTTGCTCTGACACTCTGAGGCTGCCAATAAAGTTTAACCTTGAATCAGGGGGCGGAGTTAGCGATTAGCTGACCATTATTAGCCATAGAGGTTTTGGAGGACCCAGGATCCATATAGAGAGACACAGGAAGTAGTAGAGAAGGGTGGAGAAAGATTCCTGGGCCCTTTTGGATTGGGGAAGTAAAGAGAGAGATCACTGGTTGCTTCTCCTTGCAATTATGCACCTATGTGTAAAGACAGACCGTACACGGATCTACTCTGCCACAGGATGTATGTCGAGATGGAATATACTTTAGAAGTTTTCTAAGTGGGACCATGATGCACGGATTATCCTCTAATCTGCTTTTCTACACGTAATTTGTTTTCATTCTCTCATGTTCAGACGTGGGTCCCATCCACCGTTCTAATTTTCACTTCTATGCAGTAGCGTGTTAGAAAACTGTCACCAAATCAATTTATCATTCTACCATTGATAAATATTTATTCTAGTTCCAGTAAAAATAACACTATCAGCACTCTCGCACTGATTCTTGCTGTAAATGTGTAGTAGTTCAAGGATATTAACCCGTTGTTTACTGAGTGTCCAGGTAAGCAAACTTCAAAGTGCCAATCGTTTAAACAATTCTCGAGTGACATCTCACTGTATGTGGATGAAATCTAAGCTGCCTTCCATCTGTGACATCATCTTTCACATTGCCCATCTTGCTCCATGATGTTTATTTTTCTTTTTGTCTCCATATTCATAGTTTTTCATTTTTCACCTAGGGGTTTTTTTTTTTAACTTTATTTCTAGAATGTTCTTCTTCAGGGCCTGTGACTCTACCTGAGCATGCAGTTAAACTCAGATACCCCAGGCAGCCTGCTCTAGCTAACAAATGTTCAGAGTCATTTAACACTTACTTCCTGCTGTATGACTGCTCTAGCTATTTTCATGGAGCCTGTTAACATTATAGTTCTCTTCTTTGATTTATTGATTGCCCATGTGCTTATCTCTTTACCTTGAATATAGTCGCCCCAAGAGCAGGCTTCTTTCTACTGCCTGCTGGTATAGCTACAATACCCATATGGGGTGATTGCTTTTAACGCTAACTTGACATAATTTAGAACACAAGGGAAGAAGTCTTGAGGGATGATGGAGATCAGGTGGGCCAGTGAGCATGTCTGTAGGGGATCGTCTTGTTTATTAATGGAGGTGAGAAGACCCATCCCTGGACCACTGTAAGAGTAGAGAAAGATAGCGAAGTGCAGAGAAATGAGCAAGGGCCCATGGGCTTATTATCCCTCTGCACAAGATGGGGGTATGAGGCTTTAAGTGCCTGCATGACGACCCTGCAATAATGGACTGACTGTGAGCTGGAGTTGTGTGTCAGATAGAGCCCGTTTTCTCTCTTTACTTTTACTTATTATTTATTTTTTTGTCACAGTATTTGTCGTAGCAACAGAAAGAAAACTGGAGCCCCAAGTGTCTGGCACGCTAAAGGTTTCAAAAGCTGTTCTAGCAAATGTGTAAAGAGAGTGACACCCCAGCATTTAGAAAAGGGTGTGGCATAGATAGAAGGCCATGGGAGTGTGGAACAGCTTTCAGTAGGCTGTGGAATCTATCTGCCCAGTAGCCATCTTACCAGGGATGCTGCTGGAAGCCAAAAATAGAGAATTTCCTGACACTTCCAGTTCTAAATTAGGAGGGGATGACATGAGAACGCTGGGTGAGCGGTTCCAGGAAGGCCCGGGGAAGCCTGTCCTTGCAGGCCAATCACTCGACATTTAGTTGTTGACAGCTTTCCTGGCTCCCTAATTAGAACTGTAAAATTTCAGGTGAGTGGCAGTAGCTTCAACGCTAATTCTGATTTTTGCAGCTGCAATCACTGGGCAGCTAATGGTGTAATTGATGGATGCTGCCAGTTGCTGAGATGGATGGAAATTAATACTTAAATTACCATTGTTAGAGGTCATAATCACATTTCCAGTTGCATCCAAAGACAGTGTATTTATATCACCTCAGTCAATAAATATCAGATAGTTTTTGGGGAACAAAATGCTTTTAATACACCAAATGGGATATTATAAATATGAATGTAAATGCATACATTATATTATAACCTCCTATCTGTAATATCTCCAAGTTGTTTCCCATTATTCAGTTAATCCTTTAAGAAAAACAATGGGGAGAAA
Organism: Alexandromys fortis; assembly: GCF_014885135.2. Lineage (NCBI taxonomy): Eukaryota > Metazoa > Chordata > Mammalia > Rodentia > Cricetidae > Alexandromys > Alexandromys fortis. The sequence goes on from NW_026067949.1 coordinate 46,086,756, forward strand.
CCTCTTACATAAATCTTCAAGAAAAAAATTTTTATATAAAGCACTTTAAATTTTATCTTAAATTCTTATAAATGATGAACTTACCTGATTGTCAGTAATAGCATATATTTCACTATGTATTAGAGGGAACTAAACTTTCAGGAATCCATTTATAAGAAACTATAACCAGTCTGTGGCTCCTAAATCGGTAAGTAGAAGCAGAACTGTCAAAATGGGATGGTCTTGCAGAAGTAGGCCGGGGTTTCTGATTGGCAGTAGCCTTGTAGCATAGGGCTTATGTTTAATACAACTGTTCCATGTCTATCTTGTCCTAGTGAATATCAGAGAAGGAAAGAGAATGTGTATTTTTTCCTTGCACTCTTCTTCTTACCCCTTTAACCATTTCTTTTTTAGTTTTCTTCATGAGTCATGGGAACATCTTTATTTATTTTTAACACAGTAATTCTAGCCAAGGCTAGGCCCACAGTCGGATGTAGGAGATCTGGGGCAATGCCCAGGCACAAGTATTTAGTTTTCAATAATTAAGAACCTGCATTGCACTATTTCTAGTGAAGTCCGTGAATTCTCAGCATACTCCACCAGGCACTACACGGTAACATGGGATGAGTCATCAGTTTTAATGTGGCATGAACTCCACATTTAAATGCACAATGCATATTTTTCTCTTTTTGGGTGGCCTCAATGCACCAGTGCTGAGCTCATCACTCACCAAGTCCCTTTTCCATTTGTTGCCGCCATGTTTATAGTGTCATTTATTTACTGTCTTATTTATGGTTGGATGTACTCAATATTCAGTTGTTACATTTGATTTCATTATTAGTAAATAGATTATGCTATAAGAGTCAGATACCGCACATGTAAGTTTCTGTAACAATCTACGTGGGTTAACAGATACATAAAGTAAAACTGCTTAAATATTCAGTTTCAAAGTTAAGGTTTTTCAGAGAAAGTTTAGAAATGAATGTAGTGCAGCTTTCTTTGTAGGTATATTACTATATTCCTGTTATAAATAGAATTCAATGGGAGGAAAAAGTTCATGGGAAAAACACACTTTTAAGCAGGAAAACCCATGACTTCTAACAAGACATTTCCCCTTCATATTTGGAGGAGAGGTGCTGCGCTTACCTTTATCTAGACACAGGCACGCATCTCCTGTTCTGTGTGATTGGATTCTCACTGCTTTAGTATTGGCTGAGGAAAGAATAAACTTTAGCTTTTAAAATATATAAATCATATTAGATGAGTAATTTTCCTTTTTGATTTTTCTTTTATATTTTATTTCATTTTTTAAAAAGTATCTTTTTTCGTTATGCATACCCAATCCAAGTTCCCACTCCCCCCGTTCCCTCCACTTACCCCCCCCATTCCCATCCACTCCTCAGAAAGGGTAAGGCACATTGTTTTTGGGAAGGTCCAAGGCCTTCCCTACTATAGCTAGTCTGAGCAAGGTATCCATCCAGAGAGAATAGGTTACCAAAAAGTCAGTACAAGTAGTAGGGATAAATCCTGGTGCCACTGCCAGTGGACCCCCAGTCTGCCCTAGCAAAACACCTGTCACCCACATTCAGAGGGACTAGTTCGGTCCTGTGCTTGTTCCTTCCCTGTCTTGCTGGAGTTGGTGAGCTCCCATTAGCTCAGGTAGACTGTTTCTGTGAGTGTCCCCATCATGGTCTTGACCTCTTTGCTCATATTCTCACTCCTCCCACTCTTCAACTGGACTTTGGAGAGCTCAGTCCAGTGCTCCGACACAGGGCTCTGCCTCTGTTTCCATTTGCTGGATGAAGGTTCTGTGGTGATATTTAAGGTATTCATCAGTCTGACTATAAGGCAAAGCCAGTTTGGACACACTGTTGACAACGTCTTCTAGAAAAAGCAAACAGGATTTGAGTCTTTGGTTTGTGAAATATGAAAGTGACTGAGTTCTCATGCTGTGAAGGACTCTAGTAGTTCTTGACTGTTCCTCCAGGCTTTGTAATGAGCGAGAGGAGGCCGTGTGAAAAGGCCTCTGGAAATATAAAGGCAGATAGAAGTAAGAAATGCAGAGTCAGCAGCAAGTCTTTGCTGGTCACTGGGTCACCGCTGCAAACATTATTATCTTACCATGAAATGTGTGTGCTACTGTTGGTTGCTTGAAGACCCGGGATCTGCCCCCAGGTCTCTCCACAGCCTCCAGATGCACAAGACTGTCCAGATGTATCTAGATTTTATGTTGAAAGACAGACGATGCTTAGGGTGTCTTTAAACTTGACTGGCAGGGTGATAGGCTGCTTAGGATCCTCGTGAGGAAGTAAAAGATTCTGTAGCGTGCTTCGTCCAGAGTCTGCAGGAGACGGGAACACCATCCTATTTGTTATATTTATTGGAGATATTGTTATTTGTTTTATACCACGTGGAAGGAGGGCCTGCGCTATAATCTATTGGTCATTTAGTTTTATGAAGTTCTCAAATGGGCGATCTGGTATTTTTCTGACAGAGAGGCTATGGTTCCTGAACACCGGTAATAAGGTTGTCATGTCATTTTCTTCTCGAGCCTTTTATTGCCTTTTATTTCTTTGCTGATATTACTTCTTCTCGCCCTGCCCCCACACCCCCACCAGAACTGACTTGCACTTTTGCTTTCCTCTCTTGAGCCACGTTTCAGGTCAGCTTGATTCATCTAGCAGGACCCACCCTATCCTTTTAAGAAATGGCTGCCCTCCCATCCTTCATCCTAGGTTTGAAACAGCCCGCCTCCTGCAGTCAGTGTCATGAAATCTTCACAGCAAACCTTTCAGTATAGCTGGGGAGAAATAGGTCAGGGAAGCAGAGACCAAATGTCCATTTTTCGTAGCCTCAATGTGAGCAGATGGACGTCAGGATGAGGTTGCTGCCCTTGTGGGACTTGGTTTTTCTGTGAAGTCTTTTGGATTTGCTGGAATAGAGGGAGATGCCTTCTTAATGACAGGACCAAGGTTGAACCTGTCCTGTCTGCCCCATTATCGTGCAGAGTCTTAAGCCAAGGAACTCCATCCTACCTTCCCTTTATTTACCCACGAATGTGCTAAGGAACCAAAACATCATTCAAACACCCCTGAATAGCTCTGCTCTCAGCGAGTGAGAAATGAGAGGTCAGCGGTAGCCACAACACAGAAAGGGGGAATGAGGAATAGGTCATTAATCAGGTAAGGTAGTTCCAACCTAAAGGTTGGCCCCACCTTTGCTAGAAAGAGTACCAGGCTAGAATACATTAATAAAAACAAGGACGGCGTGCGCCTTTAAAGAATAGCAGTTATCCAAAGGTATGGGCCACAGTGGAGAGTGCCCAGGCTAGCAATGAGTTAAGTGATGAGCAACTGTGGGAGGCTGGGGCTATAGCTGGGGAACAACTGCCTAATGCCTTTCCACTGGATTGCTTAGCAAAGCTTCATTATGGCCGTAATTGTGTGCTCGCACAGGCCCACCACACAGAGGGAGCGTTCCGAGTAAAGGTATGATCATATTGCCCGCTGCCATGCCAATTACTGGATATTAATGGGAGGATGGCATGCATATGCCAGAGCTGGGAAGCAGAAGGTTAATAGACGAACAGCAGCAGAAGAACCCATTTATCAGTTTCTATTTATCTCTCCTTGGGAGGTGGCAGGTTTACAGTAAATACCTTCTGTCCTCCTAATTTCCTAATGATGGGGATAATGATGGAGAATGGTGAAGTCATTAACTGGGACAGGCTCTGTGCATCACTCTGTCAAGCACATCTCCCCAAGACCTGCAATGAGAAGTGATGGGCCCCAGCTGTTCGCCAGAATCCACGCCCCTCCTCCCATCCTTTCCACCCTAAACTGCAGGCTCAGGGAAATGGTTCTCCAAATGAAGAGGACGGAAGCCTAGGGTGAACGGAGATGCATGAGAGGAGGGGAACGGAGCACTTCAGGTGGAGAGCAGCTTGGCCCCCTTTTCATAGAACCTAGAGGAAGCAGAACTGACCCACGCTGATATTGCTCTCCAGTGGAACCCAGACCACCATGAAGTGAATGCAAAACCGGGAAAAAGTCAGTCACAAGTGAGTGTGCATGGGTGGGGGTAGGTTAGCAGACTTTACCCAATGGAGGGGCAAGTTAGCAGACTTTACCCAATGCTTTTTTTTTTTTAACTAAAGAAATTGAAACCACTTGTAATTCATTTTCTTGCCTTCTTTAAGGAGACTAGAGTTACTTGAAGAAAAACTTCATTGTCAGAGAAAAAAGGTTTTTACTTTAAGGTCCAGAAGACTGATTCAATGTGTTAGATTGACTTAGGTGTGACTTTCTTCCTAACAATGAGTACAAGGTGTCGATTTCAACCAATTCTTCATACATAGACTTCTCCACTTTTAGTTATTGCTGAAGAATGACTTGATTTTGCCTCGGTCATCTACAGAGCTCCCCCAAAGCTACAACTTTGGTTTTCTAAAACAATATTTTATTGGAGGAGCTTATAGACTATTATTTATCTGTATATACATTAAGATTATTTATCAAGTAATTGATGAGCCAACCATAGTAAAACATGAAAATAACTCCTAATGACGTCACAGAAGCTGGGATGAAGTTGGGCCACAGTCATAGATGGAGAAATTGATATGAATGTGTTAGTCTTCCTCCTCCCCCTCCCACCTCATTTCTCTGCCTTTCTATGAGCCTGCTTTCTATTCTCTTCAGAATACAAGATGGAAACACAGCTTTTAAAAACACCCAAGTTTGTTATTTCAGGTTCAGACCTGGAAGGGATAACCAGTTAAACCAGTTTCACCTTTCTCTTTTTCTCCTCTGTGCATCTCCTTTCAGAGGAGAGATGTTGGCTCTGTTTATTTGTGTATCAACCAGACAGTGGATTATTCACAAGTATGTATGGAGGAGACACATCATGAACATGGAATGAGGGACAACAAAGAAGGGAAATTGTGGGTTATGAAGACTGCTTGTTGGGTACCCACCGACCCATTGTTTTATCTCTCTCTCTCTCTCTCTCTCTCTCTCTCTCTCTCTCTCTCTCTCTCTCTCTCTCATCTATCTATTTGACATCCTGGCTGCAGTTCCCCCTCCCTCCTCTTCTCCAGTCCCTCTTATTGTACTCCGAGGTACCTGTACTTATGTGCACATACTCTTTCCCTCGTACACACAATTAAAAAGACAAATATTCAAAAAGAAGCATTAGGGACATCCTTGATTAGCACTTTATTTGCTTCTAGGAAGGTTGCGACACAGATTTTAATAATGCACTTGGTAGATTTCTACCAGAGCCCCTTGCTCCTGGTCTGTTCATCCCACGGAACATACTTCTATACTTAGTTCACAGTAAGCAGTGTAACAGGGATACACATTTGTGATGAAAGAACAGGAGCATTTTGAAGATTTTTTTTCCAATAGGAGACAGAATACTATCTGGCCAGCTTGGTTTATATGAAAAGGCAAAGGTGAAGGAACTGGGGAAAATCAGACAAGCATAAGGATATAGGCAACAGTGATCTACGATGTGTCTCTAATCACTCAATCAATCACGTATTCAGCCAGATTCTGCAGTAGCTAATGAAAGGGGATCAATACTCCTCTGCTGATTTCATGTTTTATAAGGTCACTGAAATGGTTCAACATATGAAGGATATTGTAACTAACTAGAGCGCTTATCTTCATAGGATAAAGTCTGTCTTGGTTGCATTCCCCTCAAACCCCTGGAACAGTGTGTGGTATTGAGTTAGTGTTCCACAAATATTTATCTAAGCAATTACTACATGCCCACATAAATGGAGCAGAATATAAATTCCATGGGAATTTGGACAGAAAATAGGTACTGTAGGGTGTGATCATATGGGTAAACTTCACAGAACATGACAGCTAGGATAAAAAGGATGGGGCCACTGAGAACACAGGGAAGCAGGAGAAGTGTTCATGTTTGGATGGGAACAGAGGATGGACAGACAATAGAGGGACCATGAATAAGGCCTATTTCTATAGCTACTGAGTGTGGTTTCAGACCTTTTTCCTTGGAATAGTAAGAGAGTTATGCTTATAAGCTAAGTTTGACTTTGCAGTACTTCTTGGACTACATTGGTTCTGAAATTCGGAAGACCCTGAGACTGGGTAATGACGTTAACGCCTTTGAGTTTCATGGAGGGTGATCCCTTATGCAGTCATTGGAGATGTGTGGGGTAGGAAGCACAGACGGCGAGAAGTTATTCTCTCCATTTCCTGGCTCTTTGCTCATCCCTGAGCTCTTGGGAAGCCCACTCCTTGCCATACCTGACTCGATCTTGGTATTTGGCCAGGTGCCACAGGTACACAAGCTTGTGTGGAGAATAATGTATCAAAAATTGGGAGAAACTCTGATGGGCACTGTGGATTAGAGAGATGATGGTTGTTTTAGATAATACCACCAGGGGTTGAAGAGAAGTTAATATCTTTTCAAAGATAAAGTCCTGGGGCAATTTCCGTAAATTAGATTTTTGAAGTTATCATGTGTTCTGCTTATGTAGGTCTCAAGTGCACCTACAATATTAATGTATTTTAAACAATAGTGAGAGGAGGGAGGGTAGGGAATTACTTTAAAAATATTATTCATTTTCTCTCTGGGTGCATCCATATTTTTGAAAAGCCTCATAAAAGACTGTGGGCTGTGAATTACTGGGAACAATAAAACTCGTCTCAGGTGGAAGACATAGATTTTATTCCCTCTGTGGTTCCAGTTCCTTCAGGTTGCAGGCTATTGGTGTAGGCTTGTAGGTGCCAGAAGAAGTCATAAGAATGCTTGTATTGAATAACTCCAGACGGCAGAAGCCAAATGACCATGCCTAAGTTACAACTGGATGCCATAGCTCGTTTAGCAGTTGCTGCCTTCCTTCAAACATCAAGCATGACATAAATCAAGATGCGCATTAGCTAAGATGGTGGAAAACATCTGTGAAAGCTAAATAAGGGAATCACATTAATCACCCGGCAAGCAATGTGTGCGCTAATTTACAGGAAGGCAGAAGGTACCCGGCAGAAAGTCAGACGGAAGCAAAAATAGACATTATCTCAATGCAAATAATCTGTGAAAGGAAACAGTTAATGTTTCGTCTATTATGATAGACTCTCCTTTAAAGAAAGGGGAACCAAATACTTACTTTTGCTCCAGAAAATCCCAGCATAATGAAACGCTGCCATCCATCCATGGTCGGGCTGTTTTGCTGGCTTGTTTCTAGATGCAAACACTGCATCTCCAATTCTTAATTGCAGTGGTTTGTAAAGCAAGATGGGTGCCATGCGAGGGCTATCTGGCCGTGACCTCTATCATCCCATTGGTCTCCAGGGTCGATTCTACTGATCTTTCTGGTCAGGCGGGTGTCCCCTTTCTCCCTCACCACTTCATGTCTGTTCCTCCTGAAGCTGCACGCTCATTGATATTCCTGGAACAGAAGTGGCCCTGCTTTTGGATAAGGGTACAGGAGAAGTTGCACTCTCTTGCAAGGATATCCAAATAAGCTCTCAAAGAATGATGGGAACTAACTACCCCAAGGAACTGAGCTTTCTAATTTTGGGCATGGTCTTTTAAAAGTACTTTTGGTGAATAACTTGTGTGCCCAGTTGCTGTCATTCTGAGCTAAGACATGTCAACTAACAGGAAATAAGGACCAAAGATGATATTTAGAGAAAATTTCAAGTTATCTCAACCTGTTTTCCTTGGATCATAGCAGTTCCAATTAGTTGAGTATCTCTAGAAATTGCAGGTGCAGAGGTAAGAAGGACACAAGGTAGGTCTCCCTCTTCCTTTGTTCTTAATAGTGTGTGGGATGTGTGGTGGTGGTGGTGGTGGTGGTGGTGGTGTGTGTGTGTGTGTTTGCATATGTCTACAGATGCACATGTATGTGTATATGCATGTGGAAGTCAGAAGTTAGTGTCCAGCGTTTTCCTCACCTCACTTTGTATGTTCAGTTAACTCAGAGCTCACCACTTCAGCTAATCTCTCTAACCAGCTTGCTCTGGGAGATTCCCTGTTTCTGTGTCAAGAGTGTTGGGACTACAGATGGGCCACCATGCCTACTGGGCATTTATATGGCAGATCCTGCTGCTTATACAGAAAGTAATTCACCAACAGGGCCAGGGCCCCAGCCCTGTCCATGAGATTAAAAACTTATTCCAGCAATGATATCTGGCTAGTGGCTACTTTAACCTGTAATTTTCATTTCAAACAATGAGAAAGATATTTTCATTATTGTGGGATTATATATATATATATATATATTATAGCAGTGCATTCCTTTTGCTACTCTTATTTACAGCAACACCCATGCAATTCTCAACTACTGTGTTTCTCCTGATAACAAGGAGGGAGTTCTTACTACAAAGCTCAACAGACTGCACGTACAACCATTCCAGAGGTGACCACCATACAGGTTCAGCACCACTGTTATCCCTTAGTCTTATAATCATCTCTAGTTTCTTTTGATAACGTTTAACACAATGTGAGCTCAAGTGAATTCAGCCAAAGGTATTTTTGCCTGAAGATAGTAACTCTGCCTAATGCTCTCACTGGGTGATGGGTTATCCTTTCCCATAATTCCAGCTGTTCTTACTTTAGTACTTCAAAGACGCCTCCTTCCAGCATAAAATTCTTTGAGGGTGGGCCAATTTTGTCCTTTTGTTAAATTTGATCCTTCCTTTAGTCTGAACCAGGGAGAATTCTCACCCCCTTGGGCTTTCATTTTTGTCGTCACTGTTGTTGCTGTACTACTACTAATAATAAAAATAAAATATATTATTATTCCTCAAAGTAACAAAACAAATATAGCAGTGCTATATTCATCTGAAAAAGGAAAGGATCATGTTGGAAAAAGAAACTGTCATTTTGTGCATACACTGGAAAATAGAAGTTCAATGTGCTTCTGTTTTTGAGAATGGGCAGCGATCAGTTCACCAGAAGAATGTGATTAACAGTAATAGCATGTAAACAATCATATAATGAAGTGGGTTCACATCAAGCTCAAGTCTGTCTTATATTACACAAGACTTAGGATTTTAAGTCACAGAACAGGTCAGTGTATCCTATAGAGAACTGAGAGTTTAGGGTGTATCTTTGTGGTCGAGCATGTGTCCCATGAAATGGTAATTAATTATCTCTTTAAAATAATTTGACTTCCTGGGAAAGATGCTTCCTTTAACATAGATAAAAAGCAAAGTTCATTATTTGTCTTACTGTGATTAGTGCCTGGTTTCATAATAACTTCTGATAACCAGATGAAAATGTTATCAAGAGTTGGAGTTAATTTACAAAGGGATAAATAACATTTGAAAATATTTCTCAAATGTGATTGTTCTTGTGCTTGGGGAATATTCTACTCATCTGAGTGGAGTTTGAAGGTAAAAATTGAGCAAATTTAGAGATAAATGATGCAAAACCTCTTTTGAGTACTGATATTTAGCAATGTTTTGATCTAATGTTTATGACAAAATTTAAATCCTCTGCTAACTGCCATGACCCAGAACTTTGAATATGTTTGATTTTTTTCAGTTTTATTATTTTATAATCATAAGGAATGTCTTTGAATCTTAGATTTTTTTTTAAAATAGGTGTTATTACTCTGACATAAGAATTATGGAACTGGTAAATTATATATTTAAAAATCATTTAATTGGGGAAAAGTAGGACACAGATGCTAAATTTAGGATATTTAATATCTTCCCAGATATGTACATATACACTTCTAAACCAAGTCAGTTATAGATTTTCAAATGCTCGTTTTGACAATTTGATATAAGGTTAAAAAATAATCCGGATGGTGATCAGTCTGGAACATTCTAGAGAAGCTCACTTGGTAGGACCATGAGCTGAGCATTCACCTAGTAAGGACCGATTCTCTCTGATGGCATGCTTTGTGTGCTGATCTGGGTGGAGACTCCACATCATTTCATGCAGTAGCAAATGGCCAACTCTCAGGGCACTGCAGTCTAGGGAGGAAGATGAGCACCACACTCATGCGTGCAAGTGCACACACATGCATGCAAGTGCACACACATGCGTGCAAGTGCACACACATGCGTGCAAGTGCACACACTGTGATGAGTACTATAAGCTGAAGGGTGGCGCTGTGATGACAATACTTCACAGACTGTTGTGAGGATGGGGAACTACTTTATTTGCAAAAGGCAAGAAAGATCGCTCTGATTTGACATTGGTGCTCAGATGTAAAGAATAAAAGACTCCACACAAAGACGGAACAACATTCCATGAAGAAAGAAGACCCCATGAAAGCCTCAGGAGGGGAGACCTTAGCACGTTTCCCAGGTCTAAAGGTGGTTAATGGCAAGGGCAAGGAAAATTGATGTTCTTCAATAGTGTGACTCTGGCTATATAAGCCACACTTCAGGACAGGTGCTGTGCTTGGGAGCAACTGGCTGACACAAATCAGAATCTATGTTCTTCTGTTTGCTTTCATTTCATTTTTTTTTCCTAGGAAAGAGTTAGCTTGTTGTAGTGAAAGACTGGAGTTTGCCATGATGGTGAAGAAATGCAATAAAGAATTTATATTCTACTCTTTAAAAGAGGAAATGTTTTATACCAAGAAGAAATTCAATATAAGACAGCAATACACATATACATAATGGATGTGTATATGCATAAGCATCTACACATACATGGTACATGTATTTTCTCTATAAAGACAAAAGTATTTTGTTGGATCAGATATGTGTAGTTTATGTAACTGGATGTGTGCCTGAGCTCTTGCTTTGTCTACGACCTTGAAATAGCTACACAGCACAAATGTCAACTCCTCCTGTCTACAGTACACAGTTTTCTGTTCTATAAAAAAGGTGCAGTAGTTGGGAGGCACCTTACCTTTTCTGTCATCTGCTCATACCCCATGGCTTTTCTACTAGGTAGGTTATTTCTCTGAGCAACCCAGTCCCTGTCCTGTACTTTCAGGGACACTGTGTGCTCTCGTGTTTGAAGTTTGGAGTAGAAGTTTAGAACGGTCCCGATTTCCTTTCACTCTTTGGAAGTTCAAAGAAGAAATTATACACACATACTGTGGTCATGATTAACTACGGTGAACGGCAAGGAGACCAAGAGACCATAAGTTGGTTTCCATTAAAGGGCAATTTTACTCTAGGGGCACATTACCGTTAAGTTCTTGCTTAACAGAGCTGGAGTTTATGAGGCTCTGACCTTGTGCTGCTGATTTTCCGTTACAGAACCCACCTCTGTTCTGGGTCCTCTTCTTTTTCCTGCTTTGAATATAGAGACAATAAGCAAACCATTGTAAATGTTATACTGGACAGGGCGAATTGAAGCTTAGTTCTTAAAAAAACGTACTGTTGTTAAAATCCATGCCCTGATTCTCATACAGAAAGCATCTGAATGAAAATATACAACCACATCTTTAGTGACACCAGCACATACATTTTCTGAACGAATTTTTAAAGAAATTCCATGAGCTAGATCATCTTGAATTTCAGAGACAAAACTCCAAAGCAAGGATCAGACGGAATCCCTTTCCATGCATAGGTAACAGCTGTTGAGGCAGGAACTGTCTTCTGTGTGAATGAGATCATTGGTCACAAACGCTGTGTTTGGATGTTGTTTATCAGCATGCTTAACCAATCATATTTGCAATGTTAAATATAAGCATAATGAGGGCACAGAGTAATCAGATTAGTAGCATCCAGGTTTGTCTTTCAGGCATTAAAATGCTCTTTGTGTTAGTATAGCGACGATTAAACTCCTGCTCAGGTCAAAGGGTGAGAATCTTAAACGGCAGTCTTCCTGCCTCCCATTATCTACTTGGAAAATTAATACTAATGGGGGAAGCATAGAACAATCGCTAAGTTTCTTACATGCGATTCAAAAAGGAAACACACAGACTATGTTAATGTAGCTTTCAATTTGTGGTGACATTTACGGAAAATATCCCACAGTATTTGGTGAGGCTAAAGGGAGATTATTCCCCAATTAACCAGAGGATCAAAGTGTGAAGGTTAAGGAGGGAAGTCATGCCTGTCTGCCTTTCTCTCTCTCTTTCATACATAATATCCAAAATGTTTGGAAAGGTCAGGCTTTGAGTGGGCTAACCTCTACTACCTCTAGGATTTAGGTTGACTAATGAGCACCCGCTGATCATCCTAATGAATGCATTTATGGAGAGAAGAATAAAACAGCTTCCCAGTAACTGTGGCCAATAGTGATACTACACAGTAGCAAAAATAATTATTATCTGCTGTACTTAAAAATTCAGTTCCTTGCAAATTAGAATTTTTACTATAATGTATTTATTGTGTAGTTAGATTGTTTTATCCAACAGATGATTCAACAAATGTTTATTGATGTTTTACTACGGATGCCACACCTTGTTCTCTGTAGACTGAAGAAAGGGTAGTACATGAGGACCCTGACCTCACAGAGTTATTACTGTGAAATTGTCAAGACAATCTGAAGGACCTTTCTCTTTGGTATCCAATTCCCATCCTGTGGCGGAAACATTGACTTCTCTAACTGTAGGATTTGGAGTCAATGAAAGCAATGGCAAAGATCCTAGCAGCTACTCAGGCATGGTGTGAGCGTTATTTATGGAAAACTTCAGAAGAAAGTTCCTGGTTAAACATTCTTCCATACTTTCAGGTAAACTTATGCAAAAAAGTTGCTGTCTTGGTTTCATGTACAATTTCAGGGATGGGAAATACAAGAAGCAAAGTCTTTGAGAAAAAACTGTAACTTCTGTGCGCAAAGTGCTTGCTATGCAAGTAGCAAATTAAGTTTAGTTAAAAAAAAAGGTCCTAAATACATAGTATGAATATCTAAATATTCCTAAGGTTCTAAATACATAGTAGGAATATCTATCTGTCTTTCTTTTTTTTGTGATTTCTGTGGATGGTGAATGTCTATTACTGAATTTCATAGAGTTTCATTTCATTTATAAAGAAGTTTGGAAACTCAAAAAACTCCTCATTTTAGGAGATTCGTTTTTTTACATTAATATATTAATGCTTTTAGAAACCCCGGCATATAGACAACTCTTTAGAGCAGTATTTCTCAGTCATTACTGATAGATGAAATATTTTCCCACCATGTATCAGTAATTTGTAATTTGGAAGAAATCCTTCAGTTCTAAAAGGTGGGCTCTTGGGCATCACAGAAAGAGAATCCTTTCAGATTTGCTAGCATGCTGTCTTCTGGATTTCCACATCCTGAGGAAGTACACTGTTCCAGGACTGCTCTCCTGTACAACCGTGTTTTTGTAATTGGAACAACCCAAATCTGCCGTGGCTGCCATCTTTTTCTAAAATTCTGCGCTCAGATACCGTCATCCTTCTATTGCCACACTAGAAGCCTGAAGTGGGTCTGAGCTCATCCAAAGTAAAGCAAGGGAGGTTCCATAAAGAGAAATGCCAAGCAAGACCCCGTCCTCGTCCTTGGCAACTTTCTCGTCTAAGTAACTGAAGTTATTGATTTACCATTTAGCGAGCAATTTGGGGCTCTGTCTCGGGTTCTCCACTCACTTGGATTTCTGTGGATATAAAGCAGTTTCAAGTCCTTAACTTTAATTGCTGGAGTCTGCACAGAGAAGTAAAATCTATTGAGAGCTTCAGGGTGGCGTCAGTTCGTACATTGCTTAGACCTTCTCAGGTTCCTAGAATCTGGGGAAGGAAGCACGACTTTGGAAGAAGGCCATTTTCTAGAACATGTTGTTCATAGTTTTATGCTAGGAATTCTTCTCTCCCCAACTTTGGCACTGATATTTTTTTTAAAGCAGCACAAATATTTCTGGAAGAGAAATAAAAAGCAAATACAAATCTACTTCCTTTAACACAAGCATTTAGACTTTTTTGAAACTAATAAGTTATTCAATCTAATAATGCACGTGACTGAAATCTGACAGGACTTTCTTTAGTGTTTTCAGAGCATGGACATAGCCCTATGTATGTAACTATTTATGTATCCCCCTCCCCTTTTGTAAAGAACTATATATTTATACATTTTATTTTGTAAAATATAGCTTTTTAAAACAGTGCTTTATATTCTTGATTAATTTTAATTGGAAGATTGGGTCACATTTCACTGGCTCCGATTACTACAAGATATTTTTAATCTTGTAGGTAGTGCTGTATACACCCCATGTTTTGCATATGTACCACTGTGTTTGTCAAGACCCCAAACCTGTTTCGTTTTTTTCCTCACCAAAGAAAATAGTGGCATAGTCCAAGTCTGAAAGCTTTCTCAGAATGTCCCTCATCAGGAAAGTTGGTTTCTTCTCTTCCTTTCTCTCTTACACTTCTCTTTTCCTTACCTGACTCACGTGTGTAAGCTGTGTGTGTGTGTGTGTGTGTGTGTGTGTGTGTGTGTGTGTATTTCTAAACACCATGCCTGATGAAGATGTAATGGGAGAATGCATAACTAGAAAAACCCACTAGTCTGGCAACTGTGATTCTTCGAAAAGCTCTGGCTAAACGCATGGCTTGGAGCTCAGTTGGGAAATGGGAATTTTTATAAGTAATCCTCAAATTATTTGGGGGCAGTTGCTGTTTTAATGGGTAAATAATTCCACTTGTTTTTTTTTAAAGACTGTTGAAAAAATCTATTTCCATGTCTTTTCTAACCAATTAGAATTCTCCCATTCTGTAGATGTGGCGTTCGTTTGAAGCAATATGGTATTCTTTCCCCCACCCTGTTCTAACTAAACAAACTCTGTAAGAATTAGCTTTGAGTTATTCCATCTGTGAACTTTTAATTTTGTCATAAAAACACAGAAGCCTGGCAGGGAACTCTTTCCAACTGGCTACATGTATCATCTTGTCTGAAAGCTGGTTAAGTAAGTGTGGCATTTAGAATAAAATAAAAAAACCTTCATTTATGGAACTAGTTCACACGACGTGTTTGCCCACTTCTCTGACCATCTGCTTATGTTGACAGCCACCGCCCCACATTGTGCCAAAGTGCCCTTGGCTATTAAAAACAGTGTTTTGTGTGTGAATAGTGTGTGTGTCCTCACACATATATGTGTTTTGGGGGTGCCATTTTCTTGAGAAATGTCTTGTTAAAGGTTGCATATGATCCATGTGGAGATATTTCAGGTCAGTTGCTGTTCAGGAAACATTGCATTAAAAATGCTATAAGCCTACTCACTCTTAAACATGTTCCCTGTCTCCCTGACTTATTGAAACGTCTTCAAAAGACAATGACTATATCAGCAAAGCACCTGTTGAGTTTGGCTACAATGGCAATGATATTACATGTTGAAGGTGAGTCCAACGTGCACACAAACACTCCTGAGCACAGAAATGCTTAGGAATGTCTCGGGCATTCAAAGCTGTTGACAAGATTAGGCTTGCCAACCGGAGTATTAGAGTTGACATTTAATTCACCAGATGACATAAAATCCCCTATTTCATATTTAACAGTATAAATAAAGTCTCTGGGGGACAAGATGGCCTTGTGGGAGATGGAGAACTCTGGGCACATAGCTTGTCAATCAACCACCATCTTCTTAGACATTTTTTTCTTTTTCTCCTGCTTTGAATAACTATTTACTCAAGTTTTAACAGCTGCTTTTAAAAAGCCATCAGCACCTAACATCTCAGTCACTTCTGGAGAAGTAAGGAAGCATGTCCTCATGTAGCTCAGCATTGCGATGATAGTGTGACCATAAACACAAAGGAAGACAACCGAGACAGATTCCGTTGAATGGTGGTAAAAATGGATAGGAAGTGCGAGGGTTGAGTGGTTGGTGATGGCGGCAGGTGGGAGCCAGTGACGTGGGCTTCTGTTCTGTGAGGGGCTGGCCTCTTCTCTCAAACCACCAAATGGTCTGGATTGTCACATGAGCAACCGTGCGGCTCCTCAGCTCACCCAGGCATCAGAATACGTGGACTATCTGAGGAGCAAAATGATCACAGTGAAGTTTCTATACTAGAGAAACTCACAGGGTTGGAGGACAGATTTAGAAAAATATTAGGTGTATTATCCGTGGGCTGGCGATAAATAAACTCGTGAGGTCAGGTTAGGTGTGTATCCATTGCCTGACTCTAATTGTAATTATTATTATCTTTCCATTGCACTCTCACACCCCAAGGTCATGATAATTGTACCCTCCCCACCCTTGTTTGGTTAGTCAGATTTTCTAACGGGATCTTACCTAGCAGAGTTTCATGTTTTTTCACCAGTAGGCTTTGACTCCTTCCTCAAACCACACGTCTGGGCTGACTAACAGATAGGTCTTCTGACAGCTCTGAACTAAGGACCACCCCAATGAGATGCGCAGTGCCAGGCTCACCCAGCCGGCTGGTTTGCACGGTGAGTGTAAACAGCTACGAGTCACGGCCCACTGCTGCCCAGGGTTACCTTTGTTTATTTAATAACCCAGTTTGTAGGCATTGCAGGGGAACTACAGCGTTTCCAATTATTCAAGACCAATAAGAGATTAAAAAATGCTGCAGAGAGAAGAGTAGCGTTGTAGTCCTCGATGACTGGGGCTGCCGGTTTCTTGGGTTCAGCAAGGTTTAAGAGCCCTGCTTGCCAGCTCTACCTATGGGGCACATGTGATTTTACTTGGCAGTCACTGGGGATGATTTGAAAGAAGCTAAGATTTGGAGTAGGAAAGTTAATTGTTCTCTATCCTCTTAGGAATGTGAAGGGTTTCCAGACACTTAAGAACTGATGTGATATGATGATTAATTTAACGCTGTGATGGCTATTTTTGGTGTCAACTAGAGTTTATCTGGGATAAACTACAATACAGAAATGGAGGACGCATCTGTGAAAGGTTACTTTTGCTTGGGTGAATCCTCTTCTAGTCCAGACCTTTGAGGCAGAAAAACATATCCCTTTGATTTGGATCTTGAGGTTGGAAGACACAGACTTTTAATTTGGGTCTTGAGGCAGGAAGACACACCTTTAATCTGGGTCACACCTTCTGCTGGAAGGACTTGGAAGGAGGAAGCTTGCTCTTTGCCCTAACCTTGCTCGCTTATCCTTCCTTCACTGGCATTAGAGACTGCTTCTCCAGGATTCTAGGATATACTGAAGACCAACTGAGAAACTATTGAATTCTTAGACTTTCTATTCACAGCTAACCATTGTTAGATTAACTGGACTGTACCTGAAAGTCCTTCCAATAAATAAACACTAAGTATGTAAGATAAAGAGAGAGAGGTTGAGGATCAATCCTGGGCCCTGGTTTGGGGAGGTGAGCGGAGGGTAAGCTAGTTTAAGAGAAGAAGGAATATAGGGACAGGAAGATTATGAGAATGTTCAGGACAAACTGCTTTAAGTTGTTGTAAGGTTAAAATGCAAATATTCTAGAGGAAGCCAGCTGTGTGGGTCAGACTCTCATTAGCGAGCCTTCAGTTTCTGGGTACCATGTGTCACTTAGGGTGTGTCTGAACTTATCCAAGTGAGTGAAGTTTTGAAAAGAGGCAAATACCAGCAGACCCTACTCTTGGTATTACCAATAGAAGAAGAGAATTATGACACTCTCATGAAAGACTTGGAGGGCAGAGCTTCTTCTGGAAATGAGGGAGTGAAAGGAGGGTGCCAAAGAGAGGTCATAACTGATGGATAGAGGTGGCACTATTCTGAGGAATAGATGAAATAAGGAAAAGAAACAAAATTAAAGACTATTCCTTCTAAGTCATTGGCTGCTATGGGAGGACGAATGACAGACACTGACACAGGAGGAAGTGAGATTGTGGATGAGACATAATTGTAAACAGTTCCCTTTCAGGCTCCCATGGTCCCCACCATGTCATTGTATGCATGGGGGTAACTCTGAGACATGTCGGTGATAACCCCATAAATTCTGTCTTAGCATGGAGATGCATGTGATTTTGACCTGAATGAATATTCTCTGAATGCCACCTTCGTGCGTGATCTTTCTCAGTGTATAGGATTAAAATTTTAGAAGAGTTTAAAATACGTTTTTATTCTAAATAAACATTCTTTTTGCATAGGAAGATCACTGGTAAGTCTAAATGCAAACATCAAATTTTTAATTTTTTGCTTTTTAAGTCTTTGTGAGTCTTTTAAAGGGTATCTGAATGAGAAGCTAGTTTTATGAAACACTGGAAGCCAGGAAGCTAATGATAATTAATAAGGAAACTAAAAATAACCTTATCTATCATCCTAGCACTGCCTTTGTAAGACACAAGAGAGACAATCAAGTTGTCATTTCATTTTATGAGACATTTATTAATGTTTCTCTTTGTCCATAGAATACACAATTATTTGTCCTTACTACACATGGATTTTCCCTCCCTTGATGACTTTATACGTTCTCATATCCAGATTGGCCATATTTCCATTCTCTGGGTGTAAATGCATAGTTCGAATTCTCCATGGAACCTGGATAACTACCCAGAGAAAGTTAATGACGAACCTCCCTTTATTTCTATAACATTTCATGGCTCTCTCCTAGGTTTTTGTTCCTATGATAATGAATTAGGCTTTAATCTCTCCTAACTCAAAGATTTAATTAGATGCACTATATTCACAGAACCGAGAGGATTTGAACCGAAAGTAGCACTAGGGATCAGCTAGGACAGCCTACTCATTTTACCCAAAATAATTGAAAATTTAAGGAATATGTCCAATTTACTATTTCTGATTAGTCATAGAACACAGAGTAGAGCAACTTCTGGGGTCTGTGCTTTTCTCCTAGAATAGGCTGCAGCCATGTGGCGTACAGAGAGGTCCTTCTCTGTTTTTGTGGAACTGGAGGAGATGCTAGTTAATATGGCAAGGGGCAATTGGTCATGCACTAGAGTGTGGGGAGCTGAAAGAAACAAGAAGATGGACTTTATTCCAGAATCTCCAGAAAGAACGCCAACACTGGCGCTAGGCCAGTGAGGCCCATTTAGATCTAACATTTACATGATAAGACAGCAAATTCATGGTTTTCAGATACTAAGTGTGTAATGATTTAATACAGAAGCAATAGGGAATGGGTACAAGTCCAAGAAAAGACATAGATTAATCAAAGACTACCAAAGAGGAATTTAAACAACGGGATTTGTCAAAGTTTATTTTATTTTCAAAGTATACTCAAAAACAACTCTTGGTGTTATTCTAATTTTTTTTTAAATTCACTCTTCTAGTAGATCCTTGTCAGTTAGATGCCATGATGGGTGTTTTGACTAACCTGCTCAGATGTTTTCACCCAGTGTCTCTGCTTCAACATGGGCTCAATAAGAGTGGTGTCCTTTCTTATTTTTTAGTTTACTTTCACCAGTTGCGTATGGGTGGAACTGGCATGTGGTGGTCGAGCAAAGGTTATTAAGGGGCTGGAGTGACCCTGCTTGCTCTCCTGTGGCCTGAGAATGCCATTGCTTTAAGGACTTCCCGTGTCACCCGCAGCTTAGCATGGAACACTTGAAAACGTTTTTTAACTGATCCTCAGGCTTTGAAACACTTGTGTGACCACTTGGTGCCATCAGTGAGCAGGCGACAGTCTCTTTACGACAGAAGGTGACTGGCAGCCATGTAAGCCAATGACCTAAGTATATTTTTCTACGAACTGCATAGGAGCATATGTGGAAAAGTAGTAATGTGAAGATACAAGGGAGAATCAAGCAGAGCTTTGCAGACAGTGAGGCACTGAAGTAAATACGAAAGGGCAGATACAGTTCCAATAGGGTTTGGGAGAGTAGATGGAAAAGATTATTTAGGGTAAGGGAGTTTATTTGTAGCCACAAGTTCTGGTAGGCTGCCCCAAGTTACACTGGGTTCACCTTTTGGTTACCTTGCCTTCGTAGGTTACAGAATCTACAAAGTAATGTATCTCAGTCCCTTCTCAAATAGGTGGCACCTCCAGTTTCTGTAATGAGGACCACGAGAGTCATGCCATACATCTTTGAGGAACAGAAGCATGAGCAAACTATTCTTTTTGAAGTTCCTCATGGTTTGGGTAGACTTTTCTGCCTCCACCATCGGAAAGCTCTCATCCTTATTTTTCTCACCTACTAGAGAACAAGCTTTTCTGTGGTGACATTTTAATGCAGGACTATTCTTTTCAGCCAAATGGCCCCTGGATTACTTGGATTGTCACCTGATATTAAGAGATTACGAAAGACAATAACTAAGGAGGTTTGATAGATGCTTAGAAAGATCATGGCTGTTCTTTGTACATCATGCCATAAGTGATGTTCCTGAGACCCAAGCCATTGCTTCATTCCCTTTGTATTTAGGTCATTACTAAGGTTTGGAGTAGCTAACTGTACACTAGCCTCCTTATTTAGCCACTTTCTGTGTTTTGCATTTTTACTTATTTATTTGAGTGGTATGTTACTTACCAAAGCTAGTTCCATGGACCTGTGTGATAACTCAGCTGAATCCACAAGGAAATGAGAGAGAACTGAGTCCTGTACACTGTCCTCTGCCCTCCCTGATGGTATTGTAGCAGGCACACCCCTATGCACGCGCGCGCGCACACACACACAAAATAAATAAATACAACATAATTTTGAAAGCAGGGCCTTCTGAATACTAGAAAGGCATACTGACAGTCTGTTATTCACTTTCATTAAAAAACTTTTTTATATATAATTTTTTATTGAAAAAAAAATTTCTGCCTCCTCCCCGCCTCCCATTTCCCTCCCCGTCTCCCTTCCCCCCTCCCTCTCCTCTCCCCTCCCCCCACTCCTTTCCCCCTCCCTGTCCAGTCTGAAGGGCAGTCAGGGTTCCCTGCCCTGTGGAAAGTCCAAAGTCCTCCCCGCTCCATCCTGGTCTAGGAAGGTGAACATCCAAACTGGCTAGGCTCCCACAAAGCCAGAACATGAAGTAGGATCAAAACCCAGTGCCATTGTCCTTGGCTTCTCAGCAGCCCTCATTGTCCGCCATATTCAGAGAGTC
>NW_026067949.1:46107884-46233775 GCF_014885135.2 Alexandromys fortis
AAATTCGGGATCAACCTACCCCTGGACCCAGCAATACCACTCTTGGGAATATACCCAAGAGATGCCCGATCATATGACAAGGGCATTTGTTCAACTATGTTCATAGCAGCATTGTTTGTAATAGCCAGAACCTGGAAACAACCTAGATGTCCTTCAATGGAAGAATGGATGAAGAAAGTGTGGAATATATTCACATTAGAATACTACTCAGCGGTAAAAAAATACTTTTTTTCTTTTTTTTTGAGAATTTCATTTGTGTTTTGATTATAGTCATCCAACTTGGTGACATTTTCTTCCTGATCAATACAAACAATGTTGCCTCAAATATTCTTGGCTGTATGGCCTTCCACTGGAGTGTGGTCGGCATACTAGAGGCTGCACTTTTAGGGACTTGCGTTTTTTCCAGAAGCTAACAGTTGCCACTAGCTCCTCAGCTAAGGTTGGCACGTCATGCTCAGTTCTTCTGTCTGTGTTGAGATGTGGGCTGGTTTGGGTTGCTCAGGTTTGTGCATGCTGTCCCAACTGTTGTGAGCTCCTATGTCCATCTTTCCTGCTGTTTCCAGATGTTTCCTTGTAGTCATCCACTGCCTCTGACTCCTGCACACTTCCTGCCTCCTCATCTGCAATTATCCCTAAACATTTAGAGAAAGAGGTACTGTTTATATGTTCTGTTTAGGACTGAATGCTCGATAATCTCTTATTTTCTGTATTTGAATAACTGTGGTTCTCCATTATAATCACTGTCTACTATTAATAAAGTTTTTTGATGAGAATTGATACATCCATTAAGGGTAGAATGATAGTCATTTGGAGTTAGTTTAATACTCTATCTGTTTAGCAGAAGGATAGTAACAGGTTCTCCAATAGTACAGAGGACTTATATATCCATTAGCTCTGGGCTGAAAAAGGGGCCAGACATGAGTTTCAACCATCTACTCAGGAAGTGAGTGGTTACTCCTGTGATGTTACTGACACTATTGCACCAGTGGGCATGTCTTATAGGCTAGTTATTGTCATTCACCGGGTTCACAACTGAGTGTGACTGACGATTACCCTCATTCTCTAATAGTGTGCATTTTACAGTCCAGCACTCTGGAAGTTACTGGTAGGAATGAAGTTCCCAGGTTAGGGTGAGCTTGATTTCTCCATATTCTGACTCAAGCATGAGGTCCCTTCAGCAATGGGGTCTTACCATTGAGTTCTCAAGAGTAATAAAGAGTACTGACAATAGCCTGTAATGTTTGGTGTTCTATGGAACCTCACAGGTCAACAGTTCCGAAAGAGACAACCCATTACTGGCACTGGGATTTTTATTTGTTGGCCTGTGGTATCTTGAAAAGACATTGCTGTTCCGTTAGAGGGCAACTCCATTTTAACTATTTATATGTATGCATGTATGTATGTATATATATACATATATATAGTATGTATATATGCATGTATATATGTTTATATTAATAGTAGGAAGCTTCTACATGAGTGGGTTTCCATACGACTTTTTCATGAACACTTCAGTATTGTGTATTTCCCCAGTATTCCCTCCTCTACTCTGCCCTTAGGTAGATTTATTTTTAGGTTTGTGAGTAGTCTCCACACTGATTTCCATAGTGACTGGTCCAGTTTGTACTCTTGTAGAATATTAGTTAAAAATGTTTTATATTTGTTTAGGCTATGGAATATTTGTTTAATGATGCAAGGATATATTGCATTCTTTTATGTTGCATTTGTTTAACTCTGTAGAGTTGTATTACTTTGACTGTCTAAAACACCTGATTGGTCTAATAAAGAACAGAATGACCAGGAGTCAGGCAGAAGAAAGGACAGGTGAGGGTGGCAGGAAGAAAGAAAAAAGTATACATAAAAATCTGGGAGAAGGAGATTGAGGAGCAAAATAAGGAGGAGAGAAGGCATTAGGGCCCAGCCACCCACAAAGCCACGAAGTAAGAAGTAAAGAAAGGTATACAGAAATAGAGAAAGGTAAAAGCCCAGAGGCAAAAGATAGACAGGATAAGTTAAGAAAAGCTGATTAGCTAAGCTAAGGCCAGGCATTCATAAGTAAGAATAAGCTTGTATATATTTATTTGGGAGCTAGATGGCAGGTCCCCCAAAGAGCAAAGAGTGAAGAAGAAGAACAGACCACACTTTCTCACCAGCAGTGAGTTTTCACTTTCCCCACTTCCACAACAGCGTTTGATGTGGTCTTTTCTTTTTGTTTGTTTGTTTTTTATTTTTGTCTTAGCCATTCTGACTGGGATAAAATGAAATTTCAAATCAGTCTTATTTCACATTTCTCTGATGGCTAAGGATGTTGAACATTTTTACAAACTTTCTCTGTATTAGCCCCATGCATGCCTGTGGCTGCAAGAAAAGAGGAGGTGTTCAGAGTCCTTTCCTTCCTTCACTGGGACAACAGTGAAAATTTTCAGGCTAACCTGGCTGGGTAGCATCTTTTTCCAGTATGATAGCTATGAGTAGTTATTCAATAACTTTTAACTTCATTCAAGAAGAGCAGGCTGGGAACTCTGGAAACACTAGTAAGTATTATGATGTATGTTTGACATCCCCTATTACATATGACATTTCTATTTTAACACATATGTATTTTATTTTTGTCACTTAGAAAAATTTACATCAGGCTGAGGAGATAGCTTCGTGAGTGAAATGGCTGCCACGCGACACGAGAACCTGAGTTTAGATCCCAGAATGCACGTAGTGCTACACCTGGTTTTGGGAAGCTGAAGAGGGCAAATCCCAGGACTCGCTGGCCCAGTCTAGCGAATCCATCAAGCTCTGTAATCAGTGAGAGACTCCATCAAAAAAAAAAAAAGATTGAGAAGTCATTGTGGAAGATATCCAACGTCAACATTTGGCCGCCACTCGCTCACAGGTGAGTGTACCAACACACACATGCACACATGTTTATATCCACAAACACAAATAGTACACACCAGGCAGGAAAACATGCATATTTTCTCCGTGTGTGAAATTGCATGTAGTCCAGGCGTAAACAGGGTTGAAGATGTTAATGGAGAGGAAGCTGCAACTGTAACTAATATGATCTCATATTTAAATGATTCACAAATAAATACCACGGTTGGATTTAGATACCAGATGTCAAACCACACAGTCACTCGGATACAGTTGCCTGCCTCCCTGTCACTGGCCGCCAGGAAGAAACAGATGGTTAAAAAGATATGTAGCTGAGGCAAGGCCTGGAAATAGGAAACCATGGCGCAGAAACGCTGCCATTTAAGTAACAGTAATTTTCTAGTCTGGAAAACCTGGCTGTTTATACCTCTACTTATGCACTTAAGCAGTTTAAATGTGAAACATAGCAAAAATAGTCCAGGCAAGGCTGGCAACTTGCAAATTTTGCAATGCATAATTGCATCTCAACAATCTCCGAGGCAGACGCACGGCAGTAAAAAGTAAATACTTGCATGTAGTTGAACGCAATTACACACCGCTCAGTGCCTAAGCTCATTACCGCTTCAGAGGGGCTCTGTGAACTTGTGCTCTGACTAGTAGGTCAGGCGAAATGCAAATCGGGACTAAATTTGAAAGCAAGTGACAGAAAACCCAGATACAATTTAGACTGGGAGTCTATAATTTGGCTTTTAAAAATAAGCCTGAGCAAGAATCATCCTCATTACAATAATGGCTTGTTTATTCTGCACAACTTGTTTGCAATTATGAACCCTCTTTTAAAGTGGATTTTAACAGGAAGTAAGAGTGTGCAGAAAGAGAAGAGAGAGAAGGAGGGAGAGAGAGAGAAAGAGAGAGAGAGCTGATGACCTTTGTGTTGGTCAGTTGCTGTAATTAGTCTAGATGCACATGTCGAATACCAAACCCAAAATGCCTTTATTTAATACCTTTAAGTTTAGATTTCTGTCACTGAAAATGAAAGTCCCAGACAGTCCATTATTCTCCAGAAATCATTATACTAGAATTTCTAATGAGGGTGTCTATGGGGCTTTGTTCCTAGTACTTCCATTGTAAGGCTAGGGTCCTCTGCCCCTATTATGGTCAGGTGACCATGAAATGATGTGCTACAGCTGTTACAGGGCATGCCTCTGCTGGTGCCTAATTCACAGCAAACACACATTTTACTGCTGATGGGTTTTCTCACTCATTTCTTCTAACATTTATGGGGGAACCTACACCAGGGAGGCATAGATTAAGTCAAGGATCCTAGACTAAGTGAATCTGAATCTTTTCTGGATGTGTAACTTAGGGACTTGGTGCCTCTGTTTCCCTCTTTGTAAAGAAAGGGAATTTGACCCCAGTGTGCAGCTCATGTGTGTAATGCCACCATCTCAGCACGATCACCAACAGGTAGAGGCCAGGCTAGATTACATAATAAGTTCTAGACTAGAGTCAGATTCCAATGCTTCTTTGCTCTGCCAAAAAGATCATCTTGGTAACTGGGTCATAGATGCTGAGATATTTAAATTAGTCAGACACTTCAAGGGCTCAGGACTGTACCTGGCACACATTACTGTGATGTCTGCTATTATCATCTGGTGATTCTTGGGGACACAGAAATGAGTAAGGTGGGCCTGGCCACTCCCTCATAAACCACAAGTTCTGAAGAAAAGAAAAGGCAACTAACTATTTAACTATGTTTTTGATAAGCGTAAAATGGAGGAACAGAAGGGATAGTGTTCCATGACACAGGACTTTGCCTTTCTCTGGACGTTGTTCTGCCTTCCAGAGGGGATACTGTTTGAGACAAGGGATAGACAAGAGTTACTGAGGAGAGGATGGAGGGAAGTTGCTTTACATACAGAAGCCTTGGGAGAGATGGGAGGCTTACAGATTACTCTAGGAAGCTGTAGAGGACTCAGAATTAAAGAGCTTATAGCAGTAAGCAATTCAAAAAGCAACACTTGCCACTTGAGTTTTCTTGTCATTGAAGGCAGTTAGTCTTTCGCTTAGACTCAGGGGTCTTTGGCACACCCTTCACCTAGGAGCTCAATGGGAAATCCTTGGCATTGCAATGCTGCACATCTTCTGTCTAGTTCTGACCGAGTTGTTTTCAGAAATGAACTAAATATCACAACTCAAAAGTACAAGTTAATAAAGGTGTCATATATCATATACGCATATATTATACATGAGTATTTGCATACAATTTTATATTAAGTAAATAAAAAATAGCATCATGCTATATGCAGAATTTCTTTTTCTGTTTTCTATGTATTATAACTTTTTGTGTATGTGCATACAAGTCCGAGTGGGCATTCTTGTGCCTGGAGTCCCAAGGACAACCTCAAATGTTGTTCCATAGAAGCCACCTTGATTTTTTTTGACAGGGTCTCTCCCTAGCTTGGAGCTTGTCAAGTCAACTGAGCTGCCTGGCTTGCCAGTATGATCTAGTGACCCTCTTGTTTCAACTTTCCTAGTGCTGAGATTAACACAAACTCTACTATACCCAGAATTTTCAGGATTTTCAAGCAAACACCACTGTATCCAGCTTGACAAATACTTTACAGGCTGAACTATCTCCCCTGGCCCTTGAAAAGTAAATGCTTTTTACTAGGTTTTTTTTTATTCTGTCATGGTAGAGAGCAAAGATTTTAAATCATTTTTAAATACAAGGCACAGTCAGTTCATTTATTTGTTCAACACTTAGACTGTTCACAATTTCACCTTATAATAATATTGTAAACTATTTCTCCACAATTATAAAGATTTCTCTCACAGAGTCACAGGATTAGTATTGCTCCAACAAGGGACCTACTAATTTATCCTTCTTTTCAAATTTTTTAAAAATTATTTTTATTGAGCTATATATTTTTCTCTGTTCCCCTCCCTCTCTCTTCCCTCCCCTTCTACCCTCTCCCATGGTCTCCATGCTCCCAATTTGCTCAGGAGAGCTTGTATTTCTCTGCTTCCCATGTAGATTTGATCCATGTATGTCTCTCTTAGGGTTCTCATAGGTTTTCTGGGATTGTGAATTATATGCTGGTTTTCTTTGTTTTATGTCTAAAAGCCATAAGTGAGTACATGTGAAGACTGTCTTTCTGGATCTGAGTTACCTTACTTAATATGATGTTTCCTAGATCCATCCATTTTCCTAAAAAATTTCAAGATGCCATTATTTTTTTCTGCTGTGTAAAATTCTCCATTGTGTAAATGTACCACATTTTCCTGGTCCATTCTTTGGTCAAGGGGCATTTAGGTTGTTTACAGGTTCTGGCTATGACAAACAGTGCTGCTACAAACATAGTTGACCACAAGTCCTTGTGATATGATTGAGCATCCTTTGGGTTTATACCCAAAGTGGTATTACTAGGTCTTGAGGTAGGCTGTTTCCTAATTTTCTGAAAAATTGTCATACTGATATCCAAAGGGGCTGTATCAGCTTGCATTCCCACAAGCAATGCAGAAGTGTTTGTTCCCTTTATCCCACATTCTCTCCAGCATAAGTTGTCATCAGTGTTTTTGATCTTAGCCATTTTTACAGGTGTAAGATGGAATCTCAAAGTTGTTTTGATTTGCATTTCTCTGATAGCTAAGGATGTTGGGACCGACTCATTTCTTCTAGAGTTATTTGTAGATGGGCCATTGTCTCTACAGAATTAGCAGGAGTGAATGAGACTGTTGATGTCGGTGTTTCTCAATAGTGCTGAGTATTACTACCAAAACATGGTATCTTAATTCCATTTCCATGAAATACTAATGCTTGCTCTGCTGATATTTATATCACTTTTTCACGATTCATTTGATCTGGCCTTCTGATTTATTTTTGAAGTTAGTTACTAATATTGCCATAGTAATTTCTTAGACCCCTTTCTAAATTAGAGGTTAGTAACTCCTCCACACAGATGTCATATGGCAGATTTCCTTTTCAGGTTTTTACTTTACTTTAGTGCTTTTGGGGTGTTTGAGGCTTTACATTTAAAAATGTATTTTTATTTCTATGTATGTGTGTTAACCTGTGTGTGTCTATGTACACTATGTGTATGTAGTACCCACAGAGGCCAGAAGAGGGTTTTGGGTTTCCTGGAGCCAGAGTTACAGGTGTTTGTGGGGCATCTGGTATGGATTTTGGAACTGAACCACAATCCCTCAGAAGAGCAATATGTGCTCTTAACTGGGGAGCCATCTCTCAAGCCCCAACACTGTAAATTCTATGTGTTTGTATCTACGGATAATTTTATTTACTTATATTTTCATTTATTTATATGGTTGCAATTTTTCTCACCTGACTTCCTTAAATATTCCCATTAATTATTCTACATGGCTCTTTTTGTCCTTTACTGTATCCCCCCCCCCACATGTTGGCTCAAATTTGCTGGCATAGAATTTAAAAAGAAATCAAAATACCTTCAAGGTAGCTATTGAGTTACTTAGACAGGTTTCCCTCAGTACGCTGTTGTAAGACTATCAAAGTCATGACTTTAGCCTTTGGTCTCCTTTTTAATCCAGCTGTTGTCACTGTATTTACAGATATAGGTGTGCCCTAGCAGGGGAGCAGTTCGGTGGCAGGAAGCTGGGCTAGCATGTGCAGGGTTCTGGGTCTCATTCTGAGTGCTCTGATCCACAAATGAACATAAAAAAACCAAAGTGCATCCTGAGATGTGTAAGCAGTGTTTATCCTTCCCTGCGTTTTATACTGCTGCTCTTAATTGAACTTCAGGGCTCTGGTTTTATGTGAACATAAAATGGCATTCATCTTTGGAAAGATTTTTCAGTGGCCATTACGTGAAGGCACATAGAGCAAACATTCCAAGATTAAAGGGTGAATGGCGAGTAACAGGACGTGTTTATTAGTATTCAGAAAGTCTTCTAATTTAGAGCTGTAGACATGAGTTGTCCTGCATCCCACAGCAGTGCTGCCCTCAAAATAACTCAAAGCTATAGATCATATCTATGTAAGTTGTTGTTCGAGTCATAAAATGACATGGTACACTATTTAGTGTAGACCTTCTTATTAGCTAAGTTAAGTAACAATACCTCAATACCTCTAGTTTACATCAGTGCTCTTTTGGAATGCACACACAAACACACACACACAGCATAGGTAAGTATGTTAGTAACACTTCTTGTATAAATTGTAAGGTACATTTGTTGTATGTCATAAGTTTATAAAGTATAGTGGTTTTGAGCAATTCTTTATAACACTTCAGCATTTTGTGCTTTTTAAATGGAATTCTTAATATTTCAATGGTCATTATGGGGAGTTTCTTTTTTGAATTATCTGAATGTATACATTATGGGAAGATAGAAAAATTTCAACAAAGAAAGAAAGAATCACAACTGAAGATGATTTCTTCTCTTCTTTTAAGTATTTGATCAAATAATGAAATTTTTATTCCTTTAATGGAAGTAAATGTACCCTAAACTCCAAATCATTTAAGGCCTGGAAATACCTATGTAACACAGGCTCAAACTTGCAATTTTCAAATTCTTCTGTTAGGCCCACCACTCCTGATTGGAAGAAACATTTGATGAATCAAAATAAATAAGGGAATACCTAAGAAACACATTGCCCAGTATAAGTGTACACATCGCATGTGTTTTATAATTTGAGTTTGGTTTTAAGTTTGTTTCTAGTTTTCTTGTTGCCAACAGAAAGAAAAGGAACAAACGGAATTTGTAAGATATACAAACTCCACAGGTTCAAAGGTACTTAAGGTTTTGTTGTTGTTGTTGATTTTAAAGATGTTGTGTTTCTGAGGACACAACCACAGGCAGCAGGTATGAGCCCAGAAGAGAGGCCTCACCAGAAACCAACACAACCTTGGACTTCCAGCTTCCAGAACTGTGAGAAAATTTATCTATTTAAGGTGACCCATGTAGTGTCCTGTTAAGTCAGCTAGAGTGGGCTACATGCCTAGTGGATTTGTGTGAGTGACCAAGAAAGGTAAAGGCACATTTCAAGGGGCTATTCCTTTGGTGACCAGAAGGGAAAAGCGAGTATCTTCAGCTGCTTTCGTCAGTAATTTGCTGCCTTCCATTTTCTTACAATGGCTTTTATTATTTTATAGATCAAAATTTTAGAAAGTCATCACATTCCATTTCAAAAAACAAAGAATGATGTGTGTGTGTGTGTGTGTGTGTGTGTGTGTGTGTGTGTGTTGGGCAGGGTTAATGATGTCCTTAGCAACTTCTATAATGCAAGTTTTCTATGTCCGCTTGCTCAAGAGCTTTATTGAAGACCGACTTCAAACACGGATTGGCATTTTCTATCCTGTTGGAAAAGGGTGAGATTATGAAATTAAAAGCAGGTGTATTATTAGCACAGTTTGAGCAGAGAAGAACCCCAGCATTTCCCTGTGGTAAACTCTCTTTAATTGTCAATAAGATTGACACCAGAGTGGTATCAAGGAGATGAACTTTGGAAGCAGATGGCCTGGTGTTTAGTCTCCCTTGTTCTCTATCCACAGGGTCATTTCTATTTCCATTTCCTCAACTGAAAAATAGTATAATAATACAAAATAGAAACATTCTCCTAAGGTTGATGCAAGCGTTAATTGTGGACTAAGTTGCTATGTAGTAAGGACTTCCTAGGTATACGTTATAAAAAAGCAGGATTTGTTGGGAAGGGCTTTCCAGTAGAGATATTCTGATTTGCTGAGTGAAGCAGATGTGTATGGTTTTCATGGCTACTGGATGAAGTTGAGACTTTAGCTTAAATATGAACTGAGTGGAAACTCTGAATTAAACAGGTTCTTGAGTAGGTGATCACTAAGTCTATACAAAGGAGAAGCTAAGTATAAGCAATGATTCTAACCTTAAAAAAGAAGGAAGAAACAGAATTCTTGAGTGTGCCAGGCAAAATTTTGTTACTATAAACAATCCCTGAGACAATGGTTCTAGTGGTCAATTTCTTTTGCATCTTCCAGTCTGTAATTACTTGGTTTTGTTGCTCTGGAGCCCATAGTAAAGAAGTACATTATAGAGGGAGAGAGTGAAGGAACAAAACTACTCAGAGGATGACCAGGATGCAAATAGAGGAATAGGTGGGGTACCACTTCGTCCTTCAGAGGAGCATCCCTAAAACAAGAAGCCCTCACATGAGGCCTTTCTCCTTAAAGACTCCATAGCCTCCAGTAGCTCTTCTTTGGGGACAAACCCTTTAACACTCAGTCCCTTCATGAAACACTCCCTTTCCTAGATTGAACTATAGCACTTGATTTCATTCCTAAATTGATGACAGTGATAGATTATAACTTCGTATTTTATATCTAAAGCAATTAGGTTATGCATAATTTGTATGAGTACTTTGACTACATAAAATTATACCTCCTTTTAGAAATGCTTTCTAGATTGTGGCTTTAGATACCATGAAATAATTATATCTAAAAATATTCATTTGGAGTTTATCTAATAATAATGAAAACTTCTCACAAATATGCAGGTCAGATCATTGGCAACCTTACAGATTCGGTCTAAAAATACTGAGAAGTAGCCTTTTGTTTTGCAGCACCATTTCTATGCTTGCATGGTTTTTGTCTGATAAGAAAATATTTCATATCCTCTTAAGGCTTATATGCTAAACTTACTGCTCTTATGTCCGAAATTCATACAAAGAGAAGGCTTGTGAGAAATTTGTGGGTTGGACAGTTTTCTGAAAATAATATCTTTACACGAATGTGTTTCTCATCTTAATAGTATCAAGTAGCCTAAACAAATTAAGATCACTTCCCGAACCCTTACATTAATATCAAGATGCAATTTAGACACCAAGGAGATTGAGATCAATCTGTATGTGATGAACAATGGAAGCGTTTGAAGGGTCATAGATCTTACTAAGTGATTACTTCCTTAGACATTGCCAAACAAGAAATCTTCATTGAGAAATGCTTGAGGATTGCTACCATTTGTCACTTGGCCTATGCATGCTTAATCACCTGCATTTTCAGGTCACTAAAGGCACATTCAGTACACTGTGGATGCCTAAGACAGTTAATGCAGCCATTGAATACCCAGCCTAGTCCCCCAGTGCATGTAAGCGCTGGGAAGGAATTCTGCTTATTGTTTTCTAGTCCAATTGTCTTGATCACTTTCAATAAGAGTTAATTTATTGCTCGGGAAAGTAGGGATTTTAAAAAGAGCCATTTGTTCCTTATTTAAGTTTATATACTTAGAATTAATTTTAAGTTAAATTAAAAAAATTTCCATCAGATTTATTGTAACCGAACCTGCAACAACTGAATTTAGATTACATTTGTCTGTCAAATTATACATGTGAAAGAATTTACCTCCTACTTACAGTAAAGAAATGACAGAAGAGGGGTTAGCCCCTCTTGCCAGGACCCTTTGGGTGCTCATTTCTGTATGTGCATCTTAAAAATGTCTTGAATCAGAGGCAACAGAAGGTGGCAAGTGTGGAGGCAGATATAATATGGCCAGATCCTGGCCTTTCCGCTGCGCAATTCATCTCTCTAAAGCCCATTTTCCTTTTCCACAATGGCAGGAGAGGCAGCACTAAGCACACCCAGCAGGATGAAGATTAAGTGGCGGAGTGGCTGCTGGAAGCCTTTGTGGAGTGGCTTACACACGCCAACCTCCACGCGTGTGTCTGTTAGAGCCCATTCACCCGTTTATCTGGTTGCACTATCCAACTGCGCCCATTTCAGCATCTATACAACCACCCTATAGAGCACTAAGCGTGCATTAGAATTCTTTAACCTTCTGAATGTACTTGCTGCAGTACAGAACAGGACACTGACTGAATGAGCAGTATAAAATATGTAAAAATTCGGGAAGGACCTCTTTTCATATGCATGCAAACATGAAAGAATAGATATTTTTCTGGTGCCGTAGAAGTGTGTTCTAATAAAGGCAGGCAGCAGATGAGAAGAATTTATAATAGCTAAATCCCATATATTCTTGTTTCTGCTTGATAATCTGTCTTTCGCGAGTATGTAAATTTTTTTCACAGTAGTTATTCCCAGCTGCATATGTGTGCTGCAGAAAGAAAGAGCATATGGAATACATACCATGTATATATACATATAGGAATGCTGGCATGGGGTGTGTGGACTCACGTGCATACACATGCACACACTTTCCATATCTGCCTATGCATGTCTATATGTAGAGAGAGAAATATGTATGGATGGATACATATTCCTTCTGCTCTTTTCATTGTGTTACGCATGTCAGAAGGCGGAAGAGCTCTGTTCCCCTCCCTCCTCCCCACCCCCCACAAGCTGGAGGGCCAGAAGGTGGGGCGGTACCTCGGGATAATGGCAGCAGAAGGCTGAGGGAGCAGACAGCTGGCAAGCTCTGTCCCAATATGCTTCCCTGAAAGAGGCGAGGAAATTGGAGAAGATGAAATGCCTGAATGGCTCACTTTGCAGAAAAACAGAAGCAGCAAGGTAAAAATTCCTTAGAACGCCATCCTTTTCTTAAATGCATCTAGAATTGAGGACAGCACCACAACCCTGGAGCCTTCCCCAAGGTGGGGATTTGTCAACATTTTATCTTGGAAGATGTTCTAGAAAGCAAAATCGACTTTCATGATCCGCTGAGAGCTGTCTCCTTGGAATTTTCTAGTACAGAAAGTAGGAGACCTCAGCTTTCCAACAGCAGAGTGTGAGAATTTCTGGACACACATGTCGCGCAATGAGCCCTACAGCTTAAACATGTGAAACGAGACACTTTCAAAATGCCTGCTTCCACGTGAAAGCACATTTTTCTGATATACTTTCTTGAAGACTCGGAAGGGTCGGGGATCATCGTTATAAACAATTATCAGCCAATCAAATCATAGAGCTCCTGTGGGCCACTGGGATCCGTAGTACTGTTTCCTATGGGGCCGTGGAACGTGTGGGGCTCTTTCCTGTGAGCCATTAAAATATATAGGTCTGTTTCCTGTGGGCATCTGGCATGTGTGAGCCCGTCTCCTGTGGGCAGGTGCAATGTGTCTGACTTTCCTGTAGGTAGTTTGAATGTGTCTGTTTCTTGTGGGTAATTGCAATGTGTCTATTTTTTTGTGGGCCACTGAGATCCGTAGGACTGTTCCAAGTTCCCTAAAGTTTCTTTTCTCTTTTTGTGTGGAGCCATCATTTTTCCCAAGGCCAATTTTGCTGCTTTTATTCAGCTATCAACTTGAGTTCTGTAGCCTGCTTTATGACGATGCTACAGAGACAGGAAATAAACTCCAAGTTGATGTGGGATTCCCTTCTGTATGCTGTGAACACAATTGGTTAATAAAGAAGCTGTCTTAGGCCTGTGATAGGGTAGAACAGAACTAGATGGGGGTGGGCGCAGAGAACTAAACTGAATGTTGGGAGAAAGGAGGCAGAGTCAGGGAGAAACCATGTAGTGCCCCCTCCCTCCTGCAGAGACAGATGGTAGTTGGAATCTTGCCGGTAAGCCACAGCCACGTAGTGATACACAGATTACTAAAAATGGGTTAAATTTAGATGTAAGCATTAGCCAATAAGAAGTTAGAGCTAACGTGCCAATCAGTGATTTAATTAGTACAGTTTCTGTGTGGTTATTTCGGGAGTTTGGGCAGCCGGGAAATGAACAAGTGGCTTCCTTACTACACCAAGTGAGGACTCAGGGTTCTCCTTGCAACGGCCTTGTCTTGTACAGTGTGATAAAAGCATTCTTGGTTGTTTGCTTTCCCTGTTGTTAGCATTGAGGCTAATGGAAGGCTGGATTCTGAATCTGAGCAAAAAGGAAACATCTTTCTTAAATATTATGAATCTTTAAAGATGCTTGAGTTTATGTCCATGAGCACTAATTTTTTTCTCATAATTTTGTATGTACATATCATATGTACACACATATGATGCAAGATTAGCCTCTGTATGCTATGAATACCATTGATTAATAATGATGCTTTGGGCATGTTGATAGGGCAGAATTTAGGTAGGTAGGGAAAACTAAACTTAATGCTGGGAGAAAGGAGGCAGAGTCAGAGAGAAGCCATTGTAGTCCCACCAGAGACAGACACCAGAACTTGAGCCGGTAAGCCACAGCCACGGAACGATACACAGATTAATAGAAATGGGTTAAATTAATATGTAAGAGTTAGTCATTAAGAAGCTAGAGCTAATGGGCCAAACAGTGATTTAATTAATACAGTTTCTATGTGATTATTTCGGCTGAGCAGCCAGAAACCAATAAGCAGCCTCCCTGCAACATGCATGCATGATTTTGGATGCACACATGTAGATAGCAGAAGACAACTTTTGATGTCATTCCTCAGGCACTGTCTGACTTGTTTTAGAGGCCTGTAAATAAAGATGCAATGTGCTCTATGTGCATATGTAAATGATATGTATATCTTATATGTATTTATATAGAATTTTATATGAAATATATAACTTACATTGCAAATTTACAAGTGTAGAATTGTTGTGCTTTTATTTCTTGAGATGTGTGTGTGTGCATGCATGTTTATGGGGGTATATGAATGTATATGTATATATGGCTTATGGGGGCCAAGGTTGGGTGTTATTCCTCAGGCATCTTCCATCTTGGTTTTGCAGCAGGGTTTCTCACAATGTGGGTTGCCAAGTCTGTCTGACTTTTTGTCTATCTAATGACACCAAGGATACACCACTCTGCCGCTGCCTCTCCAGCAGTAGGATTACAAGGAGATGCTATCATGCCTGGATTTATTTTTTAATGTAGGTTCTAGAAATCAAGAGGTGATAAAATCCCCTGCTCTTGAGATCATGAGTGGAGAGTAAATGACAGCGTATATGTCACTTAGTGAGAACAGCACCTGCCAACGACCCATTTTTACACACCGGCTACTAAAATCTTATGGAAAAAGTACAAGGATATTACTAAATATTTCTGGATGTGATTGATAACTGTAGCCTTTCATATTCATCGAAATGAAGCAAACACACCTGGAACAGCTGGAGTACTTGTTCCTAAACATTTCTACAGTATTTATATTCACTCATTTACTTATGGTTGGCTTTGCATTTTAATATGATTTTGATATGCTTTTATTTCAATTTTCTCAATAATTTTTACTTTTTAAACTGTGTCTAATCCTGTGGGAAGCAAGGCAAGAGATAAGGGAACGAAACAGAAATGGACAGAAAAGTTGGAAACCATCTGTAAGAATAGTGAGGAGAAATGGATCTCGTGCTCTATTACATAGAATATTCACAAGTGCTGTTTAGTTTGCATGGTGCACTGTTTTTCTTGAGTGCTTTTTATGTTTTATTTGTTTGCAGCTACAACACAAGCTTTTATTCCAGGATATTTCCTACCTTCTTATAAGAAGGCAATGCAATTTTGAGGTTTTATTTTAGTGCAGAAGTAAAGTTTATATTTGAATCAATGTTGATAGTTGACATCCATCTCCTTTCCTGTAAATCAAGTGTCTCTCCTGCTCTTGTTTACCCTGATTGGGAAAGACTCAATGTCCATTTCTGATGGTCCAGGCTGAAAAAAAGTTAAATGTTCTTCAAATAATCAACATTAAATTTTACAGATATAGCATTTAAATTGATATTAATAATTATTAGAAGCATGCTACTATGGTATTGTTGGAAAATAGTAAAATTGATGTTTATAATCACCTTTTAGTTGTCTTGGGTTTTGTTTCTTGATAGACCTTCACTCCATGACTTTCTGGCTCTCCTGGGAGCTGGTAGTAGATAGTTGGTGATGAAGTGGTTACTACGCTAGCACCCAAGCAAGGCTTTCTCAGCATGTGTTCTGGTGTTCCTTGCAAATTGGTGGGTTTTTTTCCCCTTCCAAACATATGCATATCTGAAAGTCAAATTGAGTGCGCCTTACCTCGTGCACTCCTCCGTACCTCTAATGAGGTGGAAAAATGTACATTAATGACGGAACGTTATTTAGTGCTGAACAGAGTTAATTGCTTCTAATCACTGCTTACATCCATCTGGTTTTATGGTAGACAACAAACCTCTTCATTGGGCTTGCTCATTAGACATACTGTAAATCACAGCGATGTACTGGCGTCTTGCATATTGTGCTCCTATTAGTGACGCTGCGTTTTCCTATAGCCCCAAGGGCAGCATCAGGGCACAGACTAACGTCTCCATATTCTGTCCAACCTGCAGGGAGCGTAGTGGGCTGGTTCCACAGGCTCTCATGGAAGCCATGGAAAGCCAGCAGAGACTGGGACTGGGTGGTGTCTTTATTGTCAAACTGGAGTAGAGGAGGAAATACTGGCAGTGATCTTGCTGGCTTTTCTATTTCCCCCAAAGCCTGAGAGTAAAGCTTCTTTCTGTTATCACTGGAAGTACACAGAGGGACAGGCAGACATGAATCAGGGTTTGAAGGGCTAGGGGTACGGCTCATGCTTAGAAGCCCATATTTGCTCTTTCAGAGGACTAGAGTTTGGTTTCTCTCACACGTGTCAGGCAGGTCACAACAGCCTGTAACTCTAGTTCCAAGGCATCTGATGTCCTCTCTGTCTTTTGTGGGATAACCCCAACACACAGGCACACGCACACAAATAAAGACAAGTATGAAAATAGAGTCAGGGTTTGGAATTGAGCTAGGTACTAGGTACATTCTCTAAACATGTGTCTCACACTAACGGCTTCTTCCACTTCAGAGATCAAACAAAATTTACCAGACTTTTAGGAGAAAAAGCTCAGTACATGAAGTATGATGGTCAATAGCTTTATCAGAGCATGATTAAACTTGAGCTAGAACTAATTAGAATCTTAATGATACCCAATTATGCCATTGTCTGTTATCTACCTATCAAGAGGATTTAGGCAACTCACATAGAAATACAACCTGAAAAGCAACAATCTAAAAAAAAATCCAAGATGTTATAATGGCCATAAAACGTATTGAATTGTTGGAACTTTTTTTTGGTTAAAAGAGAACCATATCAAAATGATAATAATAAAAGAATGAAGAAAGAAGGAAACTGGAAGAGAATGAGAGAAAGGAAGGAGAGAAGGAAGGACCGGAGGAAAGGGAAAGGTAGGGAGGAAGAGGAGAAGGAGGAAGAGGAAAAAGGCTCTACGTCACTGATAGCACTTTTTCTTTATGGTGCTTACTTAATTCTTCCTGCTAAGGATGAACGACCTTAGGAAGCTACCTCATCATAAAAGGTTCAAAATCTAAAGCTGGACAGTATCATGAGTCCCACCTGGCAACGTATACCCAATTCATTCCATAGCTGCTGTACCTGAGCATAGAACTCCTAAGAGACATGTCCAGGACACTGTAGTTACCTTCATTGCAGTGCTGCAGGTAAAGCACATGTGAACGTGATGGTCCAACATCATCCAGACGGTGACTGTTTTATAGCCTCAGTAAGCAATGGAACTTGAGCACACACACTGTGTACTCTACCTTTGCCCTGCCAGTTTTGTGCCCTGTGTGGGGAACAAGGAAACAACAAAGTGCACATCACCCCTTTGCTGGGAAAGTAGATTAGGCAGGGGAGGGTGTGAAAGCTGTATTCAGCTCTCTCTGAAGGCATTCCTCATCTAAGAGGGACTGTGCAACTTGAGGCCTAACCTAAAATTTATAAAACTAAGACTGATTAAAATTGATAATTCATTTATAGAACATGTAATAATTATTAGTACACATATATCATTATCTATCAAGGGAATATAAATGAAATTATATTGTATTTCAATTCTTAATTAATTTTTCTAACTTCACTCATTTCATTTTCTGTTAATGCCCTTATTAAATTAGATATCGGTGTATTCCTTGCAACCTATTACTTTTAACACTGAGTTGAAATTGAGTAAAAAGAACTTTATTATAATTGCACAGGTACAGTTTGGGTGCCAGGAATTTGCTTTCCAATGGTCAACCTATGTCTAATTCAATTCCTGCCCCTTTAAAACATTGTTCTTCTAAGTATGTACTACTTATGGAAAGCATTTGCCTCTACCAAAATATTTATACTCATCTTTCCTCTTTATTGTTGAGAATTATGCACACCATATGCATATACAATACATGACAAACAGCACACACATGCATGTATAGAATTAAACCATTA
The DNA here is from genome assembly GCF_014885135.2 of Alexandromys fortis. NCBI lineage: Eukaryota > Metazoa > Chordata > Mammalia > Rodentia > Cricetidae > Alexandromys > Alexandromys fortis. Next base: position 46,125,832 of record NW_026067949.1, read on the forward strand.
GGAGTAGACCTATAAGTAAATTGTACCTTTTATGTTATGCTTAGTTCTTACAATAATAGCCTTATGTATTTTTTTGCATAAGTCATCACTTTATGAATGGTTTGATTTGATTTGATGACTTGAACAAGATTTTAAAGGCTGTTTTGGCACTACCTTTTTCTCTTCCCATCTCTTTAGCATTCAACGTGAGTGGAAGGCCAGTACGAGCTCAGTTGATTGGATGAGAGTTAAATGAAGAGTAGCCATTATTTCCATTGCTTTAATTATGCTGTCCTCACGCCATGATGGACCCTGCTCCATTTCCCTCTGGTAGACCTGACAGACTATAACTGACCTAATTGATACCAGATGACAGCTCAAATAAGGCTTAATAAAGAAGTAATCACACTAATCTAATGAGCAAGCTGTTATGATATTGGCTTATAGGAAGCTGTTGTACAAGCCCTTCATTTCTCTTTATTCTCTACGACCAGTTCTCCCAGTTATCTCTCTCTGGTAGGCGAGAATCATAGGACTAAAATGGGCTTAGGGGAGCATGTGCACTAGTGCCCACTCTTTGCTCTGTTGAGTAGATACATTGTTCAGAGTTTCAAATATAATGAAAGGTTGAAAGGCTAGTACAGTGACCACATGGACCTACCCTTCAATAATTCTTCTGTTTTGGCATATTCTCCCTGTATTTCTTTCCTTCTTACTTTGCATGTGTTTGTGTTTCTGAATCATTTGGAAATTATGTGGATCACAACACTCCATTTCTGAACACTTCACCATATAGTTCATAACAATAAACATTCTCCTACATAATTATGAATTATTATCAAATTACCAATATATTATACAGTCTATGTACAAGCCCCTAAAATCATTATAATTTTTAAAGACATACTTTGTTTGCAAACCATATCTAAGCCGTGGAGAGAAAGATTGATAAGAACAAATAAAAATGACACAGGTGTTTGGAAAGGCTATATGAACCCTATTGATTTATATACTATTTTAATAAAAAACTAAAAAGCGTGAATAAAACTGAAAATTCTGAATTTTTTTTTCATAGAAAATGTCATGACATCACCTTGTTTTTTTTTTATTGGTCTTAAATCTGTCATTTCCTCAAGTGATTGCTGGGGGAAAAATAACATCCACAGTCTTACCAAGTTGTGAACCCTGAGAGCTACGATGATGACTCACCTAGCAAGATATGTCTGTGCGTGCAATAGTGGCATGCATGGCTGCTGTGGGGATAACCAGGAGCTGTTTGATTGGATTTAAGATATATTCCACACAAGGAATCGCATGCTTAGTACTGCAGATCCAGTCTAGAGCCCATGGCTTGGAAGAACTTGTAGGCTCCAGAAGTGAACATACTACTGTTGTTGTTAAGTGAACATAGTAGCAAACTGTCCCTCTAAAACACATAGACCCAAAGATTATTGTAGCTCTCGGTCTTTACTGGACAAGCTGTGCAGTGAGTGCTGAAATGAGACATGGTCACTGTGCAGAGAAGCATTTGTGGAGTGCTGGCCATCTGATTCACACTTCCTCCCCCAACTCTCAGACCATTGACCAAGAGGGGGCAGAAAGATTCTAAGAGCCAGGTCTTGTGAGGACTGGAGTGAAGAATGCTTCCAGCCATGACATGAGGATTACACTCATGAACTTACATCACATGTGGCTGGACAAAGCCTACACAAGAATAAGTCAATCAACATTTAAGAATAGACGGGAGGAGAGTTCATGAGCCTCAGCCCTCGCTGAGGAGCTGTTCACAGCTGGTGATTACTAAGAGGGATGGTTAGGTTTTTTCAGGGATGTGATCCCAAAAAGGTATCAGGCTCTCATGGACAGTCAGTCCAATATCTATGTATACATAGACAGTATAAATTGGACTCTGTGTGTTATAAAAAAGAAGGAGGAGGAGGAGGAGGAGGAGGAGGGGAAGGAGAAGAAGAGAAGATTAAGGTTAAGAAGTGGATCTAGGCAAAGGGGTTAGGGTGAATAGTGTAGTTGAATATGACCAAAACGCATTGCATGTGCATATGAAGTTATCAAAGAATTAATAAAATCTATTATATTTTTTAATTAAGGAAAAATAAATGGTATACATGCTGAGTTAATAATAATGTATCACTTTAGTTTATTAATTACAACAGATGCATCATGCTCTTATAAGATGTTGCTAGTAGAAGGCATAGATTGCAGGGTGCATGAGGCTTCTATATTGTTTTCCCAGCTACTCCGTAAACATAAAACTCTTCAAATATCCTTGTTTAAAGAAATAGTGCTGTGTAGGTGGTAGTTGGGGTTTGGACCTTGCAATGTCCTCAGTTCCCATTACGGTTTGATCTTTTTTTTTTCTAAAAAACACTGGTATAATAACTGTGCTCTACTAAGCAGATTAAATTTTAGTTTGTTTAAAGTCTCTGTGGCTATGAAGCCAGTCTCTGAATGGCCAGTGTGAAGACGGGAAATGCAGTTTTAAAACATCCTCAAAAGAGGTAACGATAGCTTGAACAAGGGTAGGAGCCATGGAAGGAAAATGAGCTGGACTGGTCTGGCATCCACTGGATAGACAAAATTAACAGCATTGGGTGGTGACCGTGATGCCACCAGAAACAATAGGTTCAGCACATGAATGAAGGCAACACTTTTCGTCTTCATTCTGTAACTGGGCTGGATTACATCTTCTGACCTCAGGGCTTACTGGATATAATGAAAGAAAGTTGAAAGAGATCTGGGGCCAGATTTTCTGCTCTTTGGTGAGAAGTAGTTGGTTTTTCCATCTTTGCAAGGCTAGAAGGTTCAGGCTTTTTGTTAATATATATTAAAGGCTGAAGTCATAAGGAGAAGCTTTCATTCCCCTTCAAAAACCTACCTTCAACTTGGCTGCTTGTCAGCTGTCTATTATAGTATACTTAAAAATAATGGAAAACACACATACATACACATGCACACAAGCATACACACACACACACACACACACACATTCTGGATCTTTCCAGTTACTTGTCCTCACGATGCAGGTTTTATAGGAAAGCAGTAAGTGCGTGTGTCAGTTTTATGAATTTTTTCTGACCACAGCATAACAAAAGTCATCAGCTTTCCAGAGTGAACCACCACCCCTTTCTTTCTCCAGAACACTGATAGAAAAACACATCTTTAAAGGTGGATAAGCATGGGCTCATTTCGTGGACCAGTTCTCCAGTTTTTAACACACACAACACTTTCTTACACACAGCTTCTTATATTGCGGATCACAGGCCCACGTATTGCTGGGTGACAGGGAGCAGGGTGACAAAATCTGACAGCAGTAACATGCAGTGATCAAATATTAATTTGAAGTCAAGAACAATGAGAACCAAGGTGTTTCAGGCAGAGTTTGCCTGTGTGGCACTGTGGGTCTGTGGGGCAACTTTTGGTTCTGCATGCAGGAATTAAGAGTACACGTTGTGCTGTGAGTGCAGTCACACCATGCAATGACAAATGCAACACCTCAGCTCAGCTTCCAGACTGCCGAGTTTTGAACTGCAGTGTTGCCATTGTACACAGAGAATTTCCTGCTTTCAGAGAAACATAACAGTTTAATTACAGAAAACAGGCTTTTAATAGTTTCCTATCATCATCCCTCCGCATGCAATTACCAAGTTAGTGTATCTTTAGATAGTATTTTGTTCAAATGTTTGATTTCAAATATTGCTGCTGGAGTTGCTAATTTGAGTTCCACTTTTACGAAAATCATTAGCGGCTGGAGAGATGGATCCGGAGAGATGCTCTTGCAGAGGATCCAGATTCAGTTCTCAGCATCCAGGCAGTGGCCTGGGTCGCAACCATCCACAGTTCCAGCTCTAGGAATTCAGTGCTTTCCTTTGACTTCCTCAGCACCAGTCACACATGTGGTGCACATGCACACTTGTATTTCAGAAAACTATTAAGTGAATTTTAATTCTGGATTAAGACGGGGTTTAAAACGGTTTCTGAAATGGTACTAAGCATGCATCTGGCACTGTGTACCGCATATTTATGTTCAGGAGTGTTCTGAACATTGATGATTCTAACTCAAAATATCATTCAACTCTAAAAATCCCACTAAAGATTTGAGCAGCATCAAATATTCAGCCAAGACCTAATTCTTTCTGTAAAAATAAGCAAGAACTTCTGTCTTTGTTTGGGTTTCTATTGCTGTGAAGAGACACCATGACCAAAGCAACTCTCATAAAGGAAACTATTGAATTGGGGCTAGCTTACAATTTCAGTTTAGTCCGTTATCACCTTGGCAAGAGGCATGGCAGTATGCAGGCAGATTTGGTCCTGGAGAGGTAGCTGAGAGTTTTACATCCAGATCAACAGGCAGCGGAAAGAAGAATGAGCCACTAAACCTGGTTTGAGCTTCTGAAATCTCAAAGCCCACTCCCAGTGGCACAATTCCTCCAACAGGGCCACACCTATTCAAACAAGTCACACCTCCTGATCCCTGTCAAGTAGTGGCACTCCCTAATGGTCAAAGATTCTAATATATGAGCCTATGAGTGCCATTCCCATGCAAACCACCACAACATCCATTTCATTAATACATAAGTTTTCATTTGTATTTAATTAGTATAAAAATTATATATATACTAAAATTACTATAAAATAAAATTCTTCATTATTAGCTATCAATAAATGTTTGGTTTGTGTTCCTACTTTATAGACTTACATGCCTGAAGTGCCCTGGAGATTTCTCAGGAATAGGGAATTGCTAGTGGAAAAATTTAGGAAGTTGTTCCTCAGGGTATGCTGTCTTGGCTCTTTATTGACATTTTATTTTCAGAAGGACAAAGAAGAATCAAGGCTAGGGAGATCCTTTAAAGGAATATGGAAGTTGTACACATCTCTGCTTGTTACATATGTAGACCTGGCTCTGAAACCAACTTTAATGGCCATGTACCCAGAGAGAAAATAATCTTTATCAAGGAAGTAAAGGATGGATTTTGAGAACTAACCAGTGACCAATGGACACTAAAGGAATCCCAAAAGTTCTACTAATTAGGGACCAAGAATTCAAAGCTATGAGCCAATGGGGCCATTCTCATTCAAACCACCACAAGAGCTAAAGTGAGGACTGAGTGGGTAAAAAAAAAAATAGGAAAAATTATCTCAATAAATTACAGAGTACTCTGGAGATTAAGGAGTTTGTGGGGTAGATTTTGAGAATGTTTTAATGTTTCTGAGATAATTAAATGCATCAAATCTAATTTAAGAACTGTATTAATATTTAGCTTACCTAACCTTGAGGGAAAATGGATCTCTCAAGAAACAGATAATCAGAGATTGAGCTCCCTGGCTAGAGAAGAAACCTTAACTGAAGCCCACTGACTCTTCAGACTGACCAGTGCTCACTTCCTCAACTTCTCTACTTGCAGTATTGTCCTCTTTAGTTACTGTCACCATGAGGCCAAGTCCAGCTTACCATTCTCCCTCCGACCAGGGATAGATAGTGTGTGCTGTAAGTGTCCGGGCTCCCGGTGCCTGTTAGCACAGTTTACACCAACATCTTCACCCAAAATGCACTTCATTGTGACCGTGCAGAAGCAACAATGCCAACAGATGACAGAAGATTGCAGTTCTTCACTGTTTTCTGGGAGAACCATTATGTATTCTGTCCACTGTTTTCTGGGAGCGCCATTGGGAAGTAGAATGCGACTGTATCTTTTTGTTGAGCTGCCTTCTTAAATCATTAACCCATCTTGTACTTTCATTGTAATGTCTTTGGTAATCTGAATTCTTTGGAAGCAATATCCATGCAAGCTTTATTTACAACCCTTTTGAGGACCTTTTGTTAGAGACACACAAGGTACGGCATGGAGTAACATATAACCTCCTTCAGTTCATATAGCCTACAAATAGCAAAAAGTAAGTTCTCTGACTGGCTCCCCCCCCATTATACTATTCTATAAAACTGTAAGTCTGATTGTGCAATGAATCATGACGCTGCCTATGTTTGCTGATGTTCAGTCTGTGTTTTCTATCACATCCATCCAGATGTTTCAAAAGATTTTTGTAAAATGTCTAGCATTTCCAGATGGGTTAGCACTCAGCCCTAAACATGTTCTATTTCTGCTAACACTCAGGGAACATTGCTGAAGAGGGACAGGAAGATTACAGAGCTGGGAGACAGAGAGGAGGGCAGTGGAATCCCTTTCTCTAGACATGACTCAGACCAAGTAAAGATAAGTAAAGATAAAATCTCAGCAATTGTAATCATTTGTATGGGGCCTCCAACAAACAGATCCTCACGATAGTCTGTGAGGCTACTGCCCAGCTCAAAATAGTCTTTTTCTGAAGCATTTCATGAAGGGATTTTGTGTCTGCCTTGTCAAAAACTAGAAAGATAGTATGAGTAGTCGTTGTGAGTATTCAATGTTCTAGAACTCTCTTTGAAAACTCTTCCAGTTTAGACAAGGTGAGAGGCAATAGTGCTACTGGCTCTTTTGTTAAATTTATGAAAGTTATGAATTCTTGGAAGTTACATATCCTCCTAGACCAAGAAGTCTACTGGGATGCCATAGTATTAATTGTAGAAGTGGTAAATTGGTAACTTTCTCTTGATGAAGGGGGGATGGGGACCTGAAACAGAGGAGGAATTGCTGATGAGGGAGATACCCATTGCCTTCAGTGGAGCCCCAAAGTGTTTCAGAGGAGAGCACCTCAACCCTCTCCACCCTGCCAGCAACCTTGGGCTTTCTTTGCCTGTCATCTTGGAATATAGCCAAATCTCATGCTAACAGGGACAGCATTTATAGGAACTGTTAGTCCTTTGGTAACTGGGCCAACTTCATACCTGTATCTTTACACCCTCAAAAGACATTCACATTTTCTAGCAGAAGAGTCAGGATGACAGCAGCTGAACTTGCTAGCTTAGTCTTTCCGATGCCATGAAAAGAGATCTGATAACAAACATGTGTCTGTTGATGAAAGGCAATTAGGAGACAAAACACATGTTTTTGTGTTTTATTATTGCCAAAAATAATTAAACTTGAATGTGATTAAGTTTCCCATATACTCTCAGTTTACTAAAAGTATGAGGAAAAGGAAGCACGGCTGCATTTAGCGAAGTCCCTGTATATGAACTGGGCCTGGTGGCTTACACCAGTCATCCCGCCCTGGGATGTGGAGGCAGGGAGATCAGCGATCAGCTATGTAACCACTGTCAGGTCGGCCTGGGATACATTTGATTCGTACCTTGTCTCCCCACAAAAGAGAAAAATACCGGATGAGAAACATGCATGTATAGACACATGTGTACATACAGAGAAACATATATGTGATATATTCATATGTATATATATATGACATAATTAAGAATGACTGGCCAATGAGTAGTTATTTAGTGACTTGAGTTTACTGTTTAATTTTTAAGCATGACAATATTCTTGTGACTATGTGGGTTTAAAAATATATTTATAATCTTACAGATACACTTGTTTTTGGTTAAAACAATTCAACAAAATAAAATCCTGGCTTATCGTTGTACATTGTTTCATACATACATCAAACAGTATAAAAGTAATAAAAGCATACAGCAACTTCACTGACAAAAAAAAAAGAAAAAAAAGAGATGTTTTTATCACTGACCTTTTTAACCAACTTATACAAACCAGCTGCTTATAGTACAACATATAGCAGGAAATACCAGCTGCTGGAATGCCTAGAATAAGATTTTATTTCTCGTTTGTTTGTCTTCTTTTGTTATTGTCATTTTTCTACATTTTTTCTCCTTTGAGAGTATAATAAACTTGCTCACATCACAAGTGAATTCAGAAGCAGGACAATAAATGCCGATTTGGTCATTTGTCATCATTAACAATAGCTGACTCCAGGCTGGAGAGAGGGCTCAGAGGTGAAAAGCCCTGGCAGGTCTTCTGGAGATCCTGAGTTCAATTCCCAGCAACCACATGGTGGCTCACAGCCATCTGTAATGAGATCTGGTGCCCTCTTCTGGTCTGTCGGAATATATGCAGAAAAATAACTGACCCTTACTAAAATATGCAACATATTTACAAAATTATAAAATGTAAATAAAAATACAACTTTTTCTTTTATATTATTTTAAGAAAAAAACCCAACCACAATGAAAACAGAACCCTGTAAATCTTGGTTCCTTCTTTTCCTATTACAAATTCACATTGTGGTTTTGGTGGGATGTACATATTATCCGTGGGTGACTCTGCCTGCTGTGTATTCTTCATGAATCAAGAAAACCATGGGCCCTCAGTTTCTCTTTCTAAATAACCTCTTGGAGGCAGAATACTGTTAAGGTTACACATAAAATAGATATGGAAATACCTTGATAATTGTTCAAGCTAGAACCTAACATATAATAAAATTAATTAGTCACTTTTATGTGTTTGACATTTTCCATAATCATTTTTTAATGATTAAGATAGTGGGTAGTCTCTAGGTTTGCCTTCTTAAAGAAAACAATTTAGTCAAAGGTCATAGGCGTTTTAAGCAGAAGTTTATTAAGCAAAGCAAAGCTGTGACACAGCATCACAGGAAGTCTGGGGGCAAGAAAGAGAGACCTGCCAAGGTGAAGGTGAGAACTGACTCCCAATGTTACTTATAACCTCCACAAGATACTGGAACATGCAGTTTCCCCATGCCTGTGCTCCTGTACCTGTGTACACACACACACACACACACACACATAAAAGAAAATGCCTTTATAACACAAACCACAAAATTTACCGATTTTGATTGGTTGACCTTGCAACTGTAGACCAAACTGGCATCGGATGACTCAGTTCGTAACTGAGGCTGCACTTAATCTCACAGCAATTCCCCTGCCTCAGTCCCTGAGTGCTGGCATGACAAGTACGAACTGCTATGCTTAGCTGATCTGACCCATTTTATGTATAAATTCAGACATACAAATGCTGATGCCAACTATCTTTTATATAAGTAGACAATCTTCATTATGACTGTATTTTATAATATATTGCAGCTAGTATTGTATTACTGTCATTTCTGTTTATCTGTTAGGTATTAGCATCACCATGGGCAATTGCATAAACATTGAAGATTGGTGTTTTGGTCTAAGTAATACAAGACAGACTCCTGGAATATAGTCTTTAAACTCAACTTCCTTTGCTTGCTTCCTTGCGTGCTTGCTTATTGTCTCTCCTTCCACTTCTACTCTCTCTCCTCCTCCTGCCTTTCACCTCCCACGCCATTCCCTTTCTCCTCCTCTTCTTCAGGTGGTTTTCAAGGCAGGGTCTCTATGTAGCTCTAGCTGAGCATAACCTTGCTGTACATACCAGGCTTGCTTCAAACTTGTGAGCATTCTCCCATAGGATTACAAGAGTGCACCCCAGGCCTGGCTGTACTTTTATTTCTAAGCCTCTGGGTAGGTAAAATGTTTGTGGTTATCTGTGGTTTATTTGACCCCATAATTTGCATTATTCACTGTATGCCTTATATCGAAAGATCTACAAATCAACTGGTCTTGCATATGCAGAATAAAGTCTCTTATGGGGCTAATTTAATATATACCCGAGTTTTGCATGCAGAAAACACCTTCAAAAGGTGCTACAGGATCCCAGTTTTGAAATCTCTATCCTAGGCAACCTCAAAGCTTCATAGGGAATATGCCAAATAGACAATGCATCTAACCACCACCAAGGAACAAATCTTTTACACCTTGGCATCTGGTTTTCCATTCATTGGCCAAACAAAGCACCCGTTCAGCATTGTGCTTAGCTGCTCATTAAATACCAGTGTGTCAGAGCATGGGAGTTTGGGGGAAGCACAGTTGCTCAATGCTACAGAAAACACACGACTTTGGCCATTAAAAATCACTTTCTGAGTTTAAAAATTCCATATGTTTAGTTTAGATTTTTTTGTGACTTTTTTCTTTTGGCAAGAATTTAAAAATTACTACAGCTTAACATTTAAAATTAATTATGGGCTGAAAACACAAAGTACAACCTGGGTTGCCACGCACTAAATAAGACTAATTATGGAAATTCAATATTAAAAGTCAGAGAAAACACAGGAAGGGTGTTAAGAAAGGTATACACGATGCATCACAATTTCCCTTCAAAATATCAGAGCACATATGGCATAAATTAGCACAGGTTACCTAGAAAGCAGAGCTGGAGGCAATAATTATATGCTAATGCTTTAGTGGGAAAATTCCATGTTCATAAAACTAGTTGACTACAAGTATAACACACACACACACACACACGCACACAAACACACACAGGGGTAGAGGGACGGGGTGGCAGAGAGAGACATGAGCATTGTTTCCTGAGATGACTGGAGGCCCTATGCCTTGGGATCAGTAGCACAGGAAGAAATGTTTTGCTTTACTTTTCATATTTACATGTCCCCTCTCTCTTTTGGTCAAGTTTCATGCCTCGGGCACTAATGTCATGTTTTTGTACTATGTTACCTGGTTATGTGGTCATCAGTGGAGATTCAGACAATCTGTCCCCTAGTGTGAGCTCATTGAGTTAGTCAGGAGCACGTAAATTTGTTGAATTGTTTCCATGGCAGGAGTCATAATGGAATGTATAAGTCTAGAAATTGCCCTATGGGTTGAGAGAGAGAGAATTCACAGTAAAATGAAAGATGACCAGTAAACAGGTCTGGGAGTCAGGTTGAATCATGAGTCATGTGATCAGGTTGACTAAGGAATGCTATTCCATAATTTGCATGTGTCACCAACATCATTCTAACATAACTGTCTTGAATATTTACTACATATTGAGCAAAGAAAGGCAAAGGTGCAGAGCTATGTTTATATGCAGTTGTTAAAAGTTTAGCTAGATGATCAAAAACTTGGAAAAGGGTTAGGAGACTGGCAATAGGAGGACCAGGAGTAAGTTTGAAAGGGCACACCTGTGAAGACAATTCTTTTGCATGCTAATGACTTCTGGAGCATCCAACTTTATGATTCAGAAGATAAAGGACTTGGAGGAGATAATTCTGATTAAGAGAACCTGCTGTTTTCTCAGAGGTTCTCAGCACCCACATGGTAGCTCACCACCACTCATGATTCCAGTTCCCAAGAATCCAATTGTCCTCTTCTGACTTCTATGGGTACCAAGCATGTATGTGGTGCACATATATGCAGACAGGGACAAGTTCATATGCATAAAATAAAAAAGTACTTTTAAAATAATTAAGAAGTTAAAATGGTATGTTTTCCTTTGGACATTAACCCCCTTTTTTTTTCAGCTCTGTTCAGTGGCCATGCGGTCAGATATGGATACTATGCACAGGCTTACCATCAGGGGGTCCACATACCAAGCTTGGCTAACACTGCTGCTGAGTGCCCAATCTACTGACTGTGGAAAAGCAAGGAGTCCTCAACATACCACTATTCCCAGGGTGTAAAGCCAAGCCTGGGTGTCAGATTAATTATTTTGGATGCTTTCTATACTGCAGAAATTGGAGATTTGGAATAAACATATTTTGAGGTAGTATTGACTTCCTTCCCTGAAAATCTTTTGCTGCAGAATCACTTGTCTTACTCATTTTACTTCATATGTTGTGTCTGACCAAGAGACTTATCTTAAAGCAAAAAAAAAAAAAAAAAGCATCAATGAGCACATGTTGACAGAATTAATGAAATGACTTAAACTCACCCTATTACTCATCACCCACAAGTAGGCTGGCCTGACTGAAAAGAGACATGACTTACCAGGCATCTAAGCATCTGGGAAATAAGAGCTGGAATGGGAAAGTTCTCCAAATAATGCATAGGAACCCATCTCACAACTTCTGTTCCTGTCACCCATGTTGAAATAAGGAGCGGCAGCGGGGCTGCGTCCCCAACACCCCGGCCACTTGGCTAGCTTATGCCCGAAATAACAACACACAAACTGTATTCATTTAAAGAACTGCTTGGCCCATGAACTCTAGCCCTTACAGGCTAATTCTCGCACCTGGACTAGCCCATTTCTAGTAATGTTTGTAAGCACCCCAGGTGCGCTTACCAGGAAGATTCTAGCCTATGTCCATCTTCATCGCGTGTGCCTCAGAGAGCAGAGCTATCGCGTCTACCCGGGAGAGCTGAGCATGGCGTCTGTGATCCGGAGAGCAGAGTCTGTCCTCACTTCCTCTTCCGCCAGCATCCTATCCTGTTTATTCCGCCCACCTATCTTATAACCTATCAGGGCCAGCAGTTTCTTTATTACTCAGCCAATGAAATCAACAGATTGATATGACACTCCCACATCATACCCAAACCTCGATCTCTGCTTGCTTGTGGATCTTAGACACAAGGCAAATGATACAAAAGCCTATGGCTCCCTGAGTGCGTACAGTAAGGACCTCACTCAGGCGGATTATGTGACTGCTGCCTGGTACCTATGGACTTCTCATCACTGGGAGGAAATCATGTCAAAGGAAAGCAAGAAGCTGATGTCTTGCCTGAAGTTATGGACTCCAGTGATCAAGAAGAAACTGACATTCTACAATGTCTCTGCCAATTCTAGAGTTTTGGAAGTTGCTTACAATGCACTTCCTGTTTACTTAGGTAATAGTATATTTTTCTGGTGTCTTTGATGGAGTTGAAAACTATATAGTTATAACTATAGTTTTCCTAAGTTATCACAAAAAGATAAATTAGATATAAAACTTTAGACTCACAAAGATTGAATAGATGATAAAGTATTTTCCTTAATTTGCCAAATGTAAATGGACAAAATATTGTTAGCTATAATTCTAGCTTGATAATTGTTTTGTCACATATAAATTTTACTATGTTAAAGTTAAAACCTACCTTTTTATTTAGACAGAAAACAGGAGATGATGTGGTTTTCCCTCTGTATGCTGTAAATATGTTTTAATACCATTGGTTAAGAAAGAAGCTGCTTTGGCCTATGACAGGGCAGAATAGAGCTAGGGGAAAATTAAACTGAATGCAGGGGGGAAGAAGGTGGAGTCAGGCAGACACCATGTAGCTACCAACAGAGAAAGATGTGGGAACCTTACCACTTACTTATACAGGTGAGTAGAAATGGATTAATTTAAGATGTAAGAGCTAGCTAGGAATACAGCTAAGATATTGGCCAAACAGTGTTGTCATTAATTTAGTTTCTGTGTGAATATTCATGCCGTGGCAGCCAGGGAAAGAAAGCACAGTCTCCGTTTACAGGACAGGGAAGAGAATGCTGAAATCCAGTGGCGTCTCCCGGATATCTTAATGTTTTCCTGCCACATAGATACTCATCAGAAAACTGCAGCTGTAGCGATGTCAGCGAAGGCAGACTGCCTGAGGCCTGAGATCTTTGGGGGATGAAAATTTGGATTACTCTACCAGGTGAAGAATCCTAAGCTAGCAGAGGTCCTGGCTGACAGCCAGAGAAATACAGTATAGAGACTGGAAAAATTAAGTCACCCATGTGAGCCACAGGCTAATGGTCAAATGAAGAAACCAGAATCATAGTTTCTTTCCTTTCCTTTTCTTTTTTGAAACCATAGTTTTAAAATTCATTTTGAAACCCTGTTGTTTATTAACCATTTTTTTTTTATTCTTTGTCACCTTTCCACTTTGCTACTAACTCGTGGAGGTTCCCTTTATAACTTAGTCTTTAGGTGTTCTATGGAATTATGACAAAAGTTGAAAAACAGTTAGCATAGCCAGCAGCAGATTCATGGCTACTGGGGCTCTCTCTGCTTTAGGAATGGGTTAAGAATTTCATTACTTTCAAATAGGATAGCTGAGTTTTGTGAAGGAGGCATTTAAAGTAATTTTTATTTTGGTACAGAAGCTTAGACATGTTAGAAGCATGAATATGAAAACAGTACCAGAAAGACAGTGATCACATTTTGACTTTTCAGCTCCTAACCCAGGCATGAGTCTCTGCTCTGTACTGGTGGAGATAGGCCCCTAAATACTTTTTTTGTGGTTGACATGATGTTATACTGTATCAGTAGGGGTCACTGTAGCAACATTGAGGATAAAGAGGGCTTTTCTTCATGTTTCCAATGTGACTCCAGATGCTCCTCCTCGGTCCTGATGAAGGGCTGCCAGCAGCACATATGGAAGACATCTCATGGTACTTGTACTCATCGAGCTTCAGGGGCAATCCTGCGGATGGCTTCCTGTCAAGCATTATTGGCACTTCCATGAGCAGATTCCTGGGATTCTTTGTAAGCAGTACATCACAGGACTTCACAATTGTGGCCCTTTCCTTTAAGGGGAATGTTCTTGTTTTTAATGCTTTTTCTCTTTATTTCTGTGCATTGTAAGACACTTTCAATTATTTTTAAGTTTTATAATAATTTCTTTTGAAAACAAGACATAATTATAGTTCCTCCCTTTCCTTTTTACCCTCAAACCTCTGTCATCTCTCAAATTCATGGTCTCTCTCTCTCTCTCTCTCTCTCTCTCTCTCTCTCTCTCTCTCACACACACACACACACACACACACACACACACACACACACACACACACTTAAGTACATTAAAACACCCTTCTCAGTCCATAAAATGTTATCATAGGCACACAGTCTTAGGCTTGAGCACTTAGTATTATATGACCAACAGGGCCCTCTTCTCTGGGGAAGAACATTGCTTCTACTCAACACTCCCCAGGTGTCTAAGGTTGACCCCACTGCCCAATAAGACCAGTGATGACACCAGTGAAAATCCTAACATGGAAAGAGGAAGACTCGCGGGAACTCGACCTCGGGCATTTCTGTGTTATTGCTTCCTACTGTGGTCACCTACCTGTCGGTCTCAGGTCCCCCACATCATGGAAGGGTATTTTGAACTGCAAATCACTTTCCCACGTTTAGCTCTGCACTCTGGAGGAGTTCCTGACTATGCAACAATCTTCAATCAGTTTGGCTTGGGGTGACCAGTAGACATCTTTGTCACCCATTTTTGTCTTCTACTCCTTTCTCTAGTGATGTCTGAATCCCAGACTTGCAGAGAGGCCCTCCACCCAAGTTTACTCCTTCACTGAGTATTCTCTTTCAGCCTAGTGGTACACAGTCTCCTTAGACCTCCACAGTTTGTTATACCTATAGTCTTTATATCAAACTTTCCCTGCGTAAATTATCATGTTTCCTATCTCATCCAATTTTAATATGCTGTATGAGATTTGAAAGAATTTTTTATGTAGTACACATTTTATTTCAAATAAGTTAGAGGACAATAGTGCACGTTTGGGTTCAGTTGTAAGCCTGAGATATCAACTATAACTAGGATACAGTAGTCTCACACAATTGAAACATCTATAGCATAACCACAAACTGAGGAGCAACCAGTTTGATATGTGCCCTGGAGGAGAGAAGCCTACAGCTGCTGCTAATTAGAGACAAACTTTAGGCTTTGAGTTGTTTGAGAGTTTCACTGCTGACTAGAACGACTCAAGAATAAAAATCTCTTATAGTCATAAACAAGCTTCTGGAGCTGAATTCATCCTTAAATCGTTTCCCAAAGCTCAGACAAATAGGAATTTGGTGGTTGATGGTCTGATAATGGGGCAGAGATTTTTTAGAGGGATATCTTATCATTAATAAAGAAGTGGTGGGGGACCAGTCTCACGAGGGGCAGCAGCAGGTCATCCGAGGCCTTGGTGAGAGACAGATAGATATGCCATGCAGAGAGAGTTTGGGTATAAAGTCTACCTTGACCTGAACAGCTGGGCAAGTCGGTTCCATTTGATTCTTTGTCCACGTCTGGAGAGCCTCAGTTTAGATGAAAGGCAGTTTGTCCAGTGGTCAGTGTTTGGCAGTTGAAGTGAATTGCAGATGTATTTTGTTCTGTACCCATATGTCTTCTGTCCTTTTCTGGAGAAATAGAGTGTTGCTGCTCAGAGCCAACACGTCTCTTTGCTATGAAAAGTCTTTTAATAATTAAACATTTAAATGCCATGTTCCCCAGATCTCTGAGCAGTTGAGGGCTGCTTATAGGGTATAGGTACATTATAACTACAGTACAGAATCTGCCTGGAGAGCTGGATCCAAGCTTAACTGTACTGTTTTTTTTTTTTTAACAGGTAAGATTTAAACTTCAGAAAGAAAAATAAAAAAAAAAACTGTTCACAGTAGAATCTTAACGATAGAACCGACAATAGTGGAAATCAGCTTAACATATTTTAAAGCAGGGTTGAATCACATATACAGTATTTTTGTGAGAGATTTAAGAGTACATACCAATTTAAAACATGAGACTTATTGTTTGCTTAGTCTGGAATGAGATACAATGAACAGCCAATTATAACATTTAACAGTAAGTATACATACATTTAAACCCAGTTGAATTTCAGTTTTATATACATATACACACAGAGTTAAAGCTAACTTATGTTTACACATAAAGTTAACTCAAAAGTCATATGTATGTATACACACACACACACACACACACACACAAAACAGGAGTTGGGCAAAGTGAATGCTTTGGTGAGCCATACCCAAAACATGCCACTGCATAAAACACACATGTAACAGAGTTAATAAGAGGAATTTAGAGACAAAATCATAAGTAAACTGCTAGACTAGGCCAGGAATACCTCAGTAAAGATGGCAACTTGGTTACCTAACCTGCCCTTTGTCAAGATGGCGGGACTTGGTCACTTGACCTGTCCTTAGTCAAGATGGTAGTAGTGAGGTCATTTGACCTGAACTTAGTCAAAATGGCAGCACTTGGTTACCTGATGTGCCCTTAGTCAAAATGCCAACGGTCACATGTTGTATGGATAAAACACATTTTTCAGAACCACGGCGGGAATTTTAAACAGATACAAATAACAAGAGAAACATAGAGGCCATGTAGAAAATGCATTTAAAACAAAATACACCTGTGTGGCCACACCATTCACATATACTTTCATTCATGAAGAGACTTAGTGCGCCAGCCACCACCAACGGCCAAGTGCCAGCCATTGTGGGGAGTGAGGGCTGAGAGTAGAACAGCCGCCTCGGATCTGGCCAGTTTTGCGGGTCTGCCGGACCAGCAGCTGTAGCGGTGGCAGAGACTGGAGTGAGAAGAATAAAAGTGAGAAAAAGAGCATTTACAGGCAGGTGGGGGTGGGTCTGCCCAGAGAAAGGAAAAGCAGAGATGCCAGTGGGACACCAGCCAAGCAGAGCATGACTGCGTAGAAACTTTTTAATCTGCCTGTGTGCTGGTAGAAATTGGAAAGATCCCACTTTAGATTGTTATTTAAGGGGTGTGTAGACCATTTGTTAGTGCAGATGTGGGTAAGGTTAGAAGTCTGCAAGTAAGGCAGAGGTTTTAGGGTCTGTAAAAGCCATACGGGCAGGGAGGTTGGACAGATAGCAACGACTCTTAACCAGAACGTCTTCCAGATAATGTGAGGGTTGAGGACTAGGTCAAGCCAACTCGAGAGCCCTCAATACAGGAATTAGGGAATGTATGGGACCACTCTGAGTGGTCCAAGAGAAGACAAAATTCCAAGCAGCAAGGAGCCAAATCTTAGTCCTTAGCCGTGGGAAATAACCAGAAATGAATGTCAGTTGACTTGGAGAAGGGGACCTTACCATTTGAAGCGATGGAGCAGGCACAAGATGTTGGAAAGAGGTCCCCACATGTCAAGGGAACATGAAGAAAGGCTGGCCAAGTCATGCACTAATGTTATCATTTATAAAGAGGAGGTGGGAGACTGGTCCCATGATGAGTGGCAGCGGGTCACTAGAGGCCTAGATGGGTCCCCTGGAGGGTGGCCTGAGGCCTTTGTGGGATACAGACAGGAAGATATGCCATGCAAAGAGAGTTTGGGTATAGAGTTTATTTAGTGGGTTATGAAGAAGAAAGGGAAGCAGAAGGGGAGAAGGGGTGGAGGAGATAGAGAGGCAGGAGCTGTTGATTGTGTTGGGTGGGTTACTCAGTCTAGGGGTTGTAACCCACCCTGCAATCAGGTATTCCAGGGTCACGGAGGGGTACTATCTGGAAGAGAAATGGGCTAGGAAAGAAGAAGAAGGCCATGCTAAGTTTGTCACAGCCTCCGTTTATTAGGGTCCTGGTTGCTGCTTATATAGCCCCTGGATGAGGGCTTGGGGGGCAGGGCACTGGAGCGTGGTCCCTGTCACGTAGGCCAGGAGGATACGTTAGGTCAGGTCGCGTAGAAGTCAGGAGTTGACACACCTAGTTCCCTGGATAGCGGGAATGTGAGGCAGGTTCCGCTAACAGATAACAGCTAATTGGGTGTAGGGCAGGTTTTGTCAATAGAATGACTCTCAACACAATTATAGGTGTGGGGTTCTCTGCAGACTCCCCAAGGCGATGGTTCCTGTAATGATTTTTAGAAAGGAAATGGCTCGTGACAAGGAGCTGCCTTTCCAGAAGAAGGGCAGACAGAGAGAGAAAGAGAGAAAGGAGAGAGAGAGAGAGAGAGAGAGAGAGAGAGGAAAGAGAAGGTAGAAGGGGGAGATTGGGAGAAAGTGGGGCTTGTCTCTTAAAGGGACAGGGTACCCAAGTGACAGACCAGGCCAGCAGATTATAACATCAGTTAGGAAAGAACAGAAGAACAGGAGCTTGGGCCACCAGCAGTGACTCTCTGCACTCTGGGACCTCTGGAGTTCCATTGGCTTCATCATTAGGGTCTTTTAGGGAAAAGTCTGACTTGACAGTTATTGTCACCTTGGGCAGTTTCAAAGAAGATGAAAAATATCATGGAAATAACAATTCTTTCTCTTATTCCTCTCATTGCCACTGTCACAAAGGAGACACGCACACAAAAAAGGATGCTTTAGGAATCTTGCCCTTCCTTTATACACACAGGTAGAAGATGTTTGAAAGAGAAAGGATTCGGAAGTAATTCAGCTTTCCAGATCATCTTGCTCCATTTTTCTTTTTGACACACGCTTCTCACCCCTCCTCCTATTACAGTCATATCAAGAGAAATCATCAGTGCTGCCCTGTCCACACATTGTGTTGTGTGCTTCGTTGTGTTCTCAGGGGAACAACTCAAGGGACGTTCTGCCTCCAACCAGATCAGTTTCATTGGCCTGCTTGGTCCTAAGCCACAGTAGAGCACTTTACCTACTGTCTTCTCCACTTAGTACTTTTTAATCTACTTCTTAGTGAAATGGCATTCATCACGCTTGAAATGAGAACGATTGTCATGTTTGAAGCACTCTGATTTTTCCAAGGTTACAAAAAATTATGACTCCATTTAAGAATTCTAGTACAGCTCTTGAATAAAGAATTTGAACAGTTTTTTAAAGCTAGAAACAGTCCAAAAATCAATTTAAAAATTTGTTAAAATGTAATTATGTATTTAAGCTAATTTTTCAATGAGAAGAAAATTTTGTTGACTTCAGGAAAAAGGAAGTAACAACTCTATTTATGAAAAGTGACTAATGAGCCTTACTTAGAACTTTAAAAATATGGTTAAGTTCACCAACTGAATCTGATTATTTCTGTTCCCAACACAGCTTGCAATCATATTCTAATGATCACACCATGTGCTAAATAGAGAGCTAGCCACTTACCTTGGATTATTTTGTTAAATTAATGAGTGCTCGTGTGTAAAGAATACAAGAAGGGCTTGACTCTAATTCCGCTGAGCATTGGTTTGTACATTCATTACAGAGGTTCACTGAGAATTCAATGTGCTCTGATGTAGAAGTTATATTTTTTATTTTGTTGAAAATAGATTTTTTTATACAATATATTCTGATTATGGTTTCCTCTTCCCCTACTCCTCCCAATTCCTCCCCACCTCCCCTCCTGGCCAGCTCTGTCGCCTTTCTGTCTCTCATTAGAAAACGATAGTATCTATTCTTCAATTGAGGGCCATCTAGGTTGTTTCGAGGTTCTGGCTATTACAAATAATGCTGCTATGAACATAGTTGAATACATGTCCTTGTGGTATGATTTAACATCTTTTGGGTATACACCCAACAGCAGTATTGCACATCATTTCCTAATTTTCTGAGAAACCATCATACTGATTTCCAAAGTGACTGTACAAGTTTGCACTTCTGCCAGCAATGGAGGAACATTTCCCTTACCCAACATCCTCCCCAGCATAAGCTGTCATCAGTATTTTTGATGTTGGCCATTCTGACAGGTGCAAGATGGACTCTCAGAGTTGTCTTGATTTGCATTTCTCTGATGGCTGAGGATATTGAGGATTTCCTTAAGTGTCTTTCAGCTTTTTGAGATTTGTCTGTAGAGAGTTCTTTGTTTAGGTCTGTACCCCCATTTTTTTGGTTGGATTATTTGCTTTTTTGATGTCAAGTTTCTGGAGTTCTTTGTATATTTTAGAGATCAGTCCTCTGTCCGATACAGGACTGGTAAAGATCTTTTCTCAATCTTAGCAAATGAATTTATATATTCCCAGAATTGGGAAAACAAAAATATGTCCATGTCTGTAGATATTTTCTCAAAACTAACACTGAGAAACAACAGCTCAACCTGGAGAACAAGCTATTCATGTCTGACCACATTTATAGGCTGGCTTTACCTTTACCTGAATTCAACCTCTTTGTTTTTATAGATTTCTTTTTTTTTTCTCAGTTTTACTTTCATTAACTCTCGCCACCTTCCCACCTCCCCGCTCCCAAACCAAGGATTGCAACTGAATGCAGAACTAAAGAGATCAAATTAGAAAGAGAATGAACCTGCAGGGGAATGACCTCTTCTTGCCTTGAGCATGTCTGAAAGCCCCACCATCTTTTCCAGTCTTTTCCCCTTAATGTCCCTTGTTGGGGGAGCAGTCACAATGCTTTTCAGTACTTATGCAGAGCTTTGAGGTTCTCCCTGGAAGCTTGTTCTCCAGGTATCTTAAGTAAAACCCTTAAGAATCAAAGATAATCCTCAATTTATCTTCGGGGCTTTCACTTTCACTTTTGCCCCCTTTCTGTGTCCCTTGTGGTCTCAGCACTCTTACCCTACTTGCGGTATGCTGGGTTAATTTACTGGACAGATAAAGTATTGGGGGCGTTCCACCCTGTTCTTCTGGCCTGCATGGGGTACCACTTGTCAGTGCTCTGTGACCAGGGAGGCTTAAATCTCCAAGTATCAAAAGATACTCCAAAGATCTGATGGAGATAACCATGAGACTCCGGGAGTGGAGCTCAAGAGTAGAGTGAGCAAAGCACTTCTGTTTTGTTATTAAAGCAGACAAAACACTCGGTACCGTTTCCACTTAGCTTAAGTAAAGACAAATACGGTAAGAGAATAATCTGGTGTTACATCTCGTCATCTTTGGTCATGTGAAAAGAACCAAGAATATTTCACCCAGGCCTTTGCCTTTACACAGAGATAATGTGGACAAGCCAGGGCATTCCTTCAAGTCTTTTCTTTCAAGTGCATTCACTTAGATGATTCTTTCTAGAAGGCCACCTGTGGGAAGAGAATTCAGACTCTACTCCTTCCACAGCTCACAGTGAGTTCACAGCTTTCTTACTCAGGCTTCCACAATATGTAACTTCAGAGTGCCTGTGGAGAGGAACCGGACAGTTGGCCTGGTGAAGAGCACTTGCTGCTATGGCAGAGGGCAGAACTCCATTCTCAGCACCACCTTCTTGGGGCTCACAACTGCCTGTTTCCAGGGGATCCAATGCCCTTTTTTGACCTCAGTCACTAGGCACATGCATGCATAGTACATATCCGCACATGCAGGCTCTCACATACATGAATAAAATAAGAAGCAAGTATTTTAAAAGTACATATAAATGAAGAGTATCAAAGAAGGACAGGATAGAATGCAGTGGGAGCTGTCTGGGGCTAGTGAAGCTATAATAGTGAAATTATAACATCTGGGATCAGGGAAACAGAAGAATGAGAAATAGATTTGGAATATATTTTGAAGTCAACACAACTTTTGTGTGATTGTATAGGGAACGAAGGCAAAGAGTATACATTCACACGCGTACGCACACACACACACAATCTATTTACATTACACAATCTGGTTGTCCCAGAACTCTATATTGTCCTCTGCTTTCCAAGTGTTAAGATTATAGACATGCTCCTCTGTGGCCAGACAATCATAATTTTGAGGGAAATGAAGAGTTTTACTTGAATATAATAAAAGAGCATGTGTCTTATTCCTTCACATGGAGTCAACAAATAGGCAGCCAGATGTAAACGTGTAGAATTTGGGAGACATCAGGCCCGGTTATATATTGTGGCATCTGGAACAGTGTTGATATTTAAAGTCACTGGGCAGGAAGATATTACTCGGGGTAGAAGGACCAAGGAAAGAAGCTGAGTTCTGGAGCGAGTCAGCATCTAATCTTTAAAGACCAGTTGGAAAGAATGCTATAGCATAGGAGGAGAAACTTCTGGATTTTCCTAAAGAGAAGTGATGGAAAGTTTGCTTGTTCACAATGGCAAGAGATGTGTCGTGGTCATCCTCACATGAGTGATTTCGGGAGAACCGCAAGAGTCTACAGAACAGTCTGGAAAAAAAGGAGGAATGAGGAAATATTTTTAAGAATAGGAATTGGTAAAATATGACAGTAGGTACAGGGTGTGGCAACTTTATTCATTTATTTAATGAAAGGTATTAACTGTGTGCAATGTGGTGGTATGGCCTGTGATATCTGACTTTTAAGTGTGAAAAGGGGGCACTGCAGACTTTCATTCTCCAAAACAAACGAGCTACACGTCAGGGCAGGGCATAGCTTTCTTGTTGACATCTTCATTAGAATCAATAGCATGAGTATGAATCACTCCTGATTCTCCCTTTTCAGACAAACATAAATAACTTCCCTGGGCTCTCTCTGCTTAGACAGATTCCCTGGAATCCAGGCGTGAGGCACGAGTGGCAGGCCCTCCCTGCAGTGTGATAGGTGCTCTGTGATGGATTGACGGCCTGTGATGAATGACCCATGCAGATCTACCTCAGCTGACTCCCTCTCAAAGAGTAATTGTTGTAGAGTTTACAGGCATCTTTCAAGAAGGAAGCATTTCTGCTTATCCATTTTACGTCCATCACAGAAAATCTGGTTCTTGGCTACTCGTCATAATCCATAAAGAGGCACAAAACATTTTCATGGCCATCAAGGATGCTCTCAGTGGGTCCTTCAGCTCCTTTGGCTTCTTCAGAGCCAACAAAAATCACCTGTTTTAGAGTGGTGGTCACATTCTCATTGTAAATTATCCTCAGGCCTAAGAGTAAAAGCTACAAGAACCTCTAAAGATCAGCATATGTCAAAAAGCGTATCCATGATCACACTATCAATGCTGGTCTCTGAGTCTGCTGTTCCCCGGGAAACGGGAATACTGAGATATATGAAATTTAATACATCTTTATGAAATAATTTACGGGTGACATACAAAATATCTTATTAATGAAAACTTTATGAAGCCTTTAAACATATTCGACCTTTTCTTAGAAAAATAATATTGATGTTTGCATATGCACACACATTTATACTATTTGTATATTACTTAACATTTTAATAGAATCTATTACCTGAAAGCATTGCATTAATTATTTACAACCTTTTTCTAACTCAATTTTGTAGGTTGGTAGAATTTTTTAAGATCATTTTACATAAGATAAACTTAAACATGGAGAAAGAGGTTACATAACTTGTATCTAGCCCAAGGGGTTCTAAAAAATTAAGTTTTAGAGAGAAGCATGTTATAATATTTGTATGCTATTTAAGATTCTGATGTGTTAAAATTCCATTCATTTAATAATATCTGAAAGGAGGCATTTCCAGAAGTTTAAACTATTTTGTACTTAATGATTTTTGTTTTAAATCATGGGGGTGTGGCAGATAGTTCAGAAGTAATAAACATGAAAAAATAAAAATATTTATTGTAGACACAAAGAATTATTTGTTTTTTCCTCTTGAAGTAATAACTTGAGTTAATTCTGTGATTTTTGGCCTCCCCTTCTTATTTGGTTATTTGTTTCCAGCATAGTTATGAAACCTAATAACTGGCTTTTCACCTACTTTATCCATGCTGGGCATCTTCCATGCATTGTTTCCTTTGGCCATTTATCTACTATTATTTTGTTGGTTAAGAGCCAATAAAATAAAATAAAACAGTTGGCACTACAAGATGTGAATGCTGCCTGTTTGGTGATGAGCTTGACTAACCATTGCAAATCGTAGTAACCACCAATACTGTACCTGCCTAACTCTGGACAGCATTTCCATGTCCACTATCATGTGATCTCAGCAAAAAATCCATGAAGTACCCAAGTCAGATAAAGGACTAGAAATATCTTACATTGAGGAAAGCTGTGCATTTGTTTCATGTAAATAGTTATTGAAAAACTTTTATGAAATATTTTTACAAGGAACCTCCAAAGATCCTCATAGCTTCATAAACAGCTTAGTTATAATTTTTAAATGTGACCTCTTGTTAATAACATTGGCGAATTTTGGCTTTAGATTTTAGTCTGGCTGGATGCCCTTGGACCAGACAGCCATCTGCTCTATGTGCTTCAGGTGTTGGTTTGGCTGAGCCTGAGTCCAGACGACCTCTGAAACGCCTTTGAGGAAACATTGCTTATATTCCCAAGGTCATGATAGAGTGTCATATTTACCAAGAAAACTATATAATTATTAGTGTCTTAGAATCAGTCAGACAGACTAGTTCAAATGGCCATGGTTCTTACATTAATTCTCCTTAATGACTTGGGAGGAAAAGTAGCAATAGAATAAGGGCACAATGCACCTGAGCTTCAGCCAAAAACTCACATATACATTGACTGGAACTAAAGAATCACTGAAAAGTCTGATTAACTGCTGTAAGACTTGGGGGATTGTGGGGCAGTGAGTTCGAGTCTCTGTAGCGTAATTGTGCTCTGTGCTGTTTTTAAGTCCTTTGAGTTGGAAAGAAATGGCTCCCATGTGTGCAGAGCCACCCAGAACAATGCTGTGCAAAGTTTTGCTTTAAATGCTGCATATTAGGTTGTCTCTGAAAAGCAAGCCATGTAGATAAAAATTCTATTGAGACCACTATATCCTGAGTGCTTCTTTTGTATAATTGACTGGGTAATAGTATGCAAAAGATGCTAAAGTTCAGAAGCCCAGGTATCCGTTCACAATCTGGTGTTTATAGGTGACACTATCCATCGTCTGTGAACTGTCAAAGATCTGCTAGTTGTAGATCCACTGGAAAGAACTGTGAATCGAAGGAGACCCTAGAACCCTTGAAAGGTGTGATTTGTGGGATGACAAATATCATGGGTTGATTCAGGCTTCAAGCAATTCTACTAGGATTTTGATGAAAACCGGCTGGTCAAGTCAACTACGAGTATGATTTAATTATATCAGTGGATGCAAGGGGAGCCCGAAAGCTTGTTGAAAGCAAGGAAGGACAAACTTTCTAACAGGACAGCAGATACATCTCCATATGAAAAGGAGCAGTGTGATGCTTTAGATGGGTGTGCAGAACATGAACTCACACGAAACAAACAGCAACAGATACCTGGTAAACACAAGTGTTAGCCCTAATTTGCTCCATCCTTCCTTGCTCTATCCTAAAGAGGTCTATTGGCAGTTACTTGATAAATTGTATGAAACCGAAACACAGCTGCTAACTGGTAATTCTGGTCAGCTGAGAACTGAGCTTCCATCTTAGTGGTAGGACACCTGTGTGGCACCCATGAAGCCTTGAGTTCAACCTCCAGTAGCAGAAAAGAAAGAGTGGGGGGAGGAGGAAGAAGGAAGGAGATTTTTACATTTGCCTCCAGGTCACACAGACACAGGTGGCGTTTCTTTAGATCACTTTTTGCTGTTTATATCTCTTCTTCAGAAGTATGCTCAAAATCCCTTTAATAGCTTTCTTTGTCCTCTGGAGTTGGGCAGGTGTGTGGTCCGTTTGCCATCTGGGCATACTGCATCCTTGCTCACGTTCCTGACTGTCCCCTCCAATGTGCCCATGTCACTTAGATGCCACTCCCTCCCACCCACCTGCTCACACATACACACTTCCCTCTACCGTCATTTCAGCGGCTTTAGGATTTTGACAGAGTATGGGTCTTTCAGGATCTCTGCCAAGCGCTGCTCTCCTGCCATTTGGTGATGGTGTTTATTGTGGTCAGCACTTGCAGAGGCGAACCTGCTCTCCATGCAGGCTGGGCAGCACAACCAGAACGTTATCCTTCTAATGGCATTCTGTATTGCCTGGTGGTTAAACTGAGGCCTCTTCCTCTCTCAAAATAAAAATAAAAAATCACATAGAGACGTTCACTAATGATATAAATCACAGAAACACACACATAAAGGATTGCCCAGAGAGAGGGAAAAGTAACCCAGGTTTCCCCCCATTGTAACCATTCAGGTTTTGGCCCCTTAGGTAGAAGTGGTATTATGCTGTCTGGCAGCTTAGTGTGCTGATCCCTGTTGCTGTCCTTACCAAAGCTGACAGTTTAGCACACTCAGTGAAGGAATTTTTTCAGCAGGGAAAGAAAAAAATAAACTGTAGCTACCTGTCTTCTTTCAGTGGATGGCATGTGGTAAGTCCTTCCAAGTTGTTGGTGCACAGGTTCTTATTTGGGGGTGCAATCAGACCCATAGACCCTCTTTCCCCATTCCCTACCAAGTTACAGCTCTAGCAAATGATAAAATCAAAACGGTTCATTTAAGTAAAAAAAAAAAAATACGGTGAAAGGTAAAAAACATATTTAACCAATCACTTTAACTTAATACTCTTGAATCAATCACTTGGTCACAGACTGTAAGATTAAATTTTGAATGTAAATAGAAATGTTTTGAGTAAATCCAAATACTAATAAAGACCTCTACCCATGAGCTTCTTCCTGACGAGCAGTCTCATTGACACAGTTGGATTTAGGAAAAGTTAAGAAAAACTTAACAGTGTTCAAAAACTGTGAATCTGCCATCTCTTGCTACTGCATTTCCTGCTACGGAAAGCAGTTTGAGCTTCAATAATAGAGACGTGGGTAAAAGCAGATGAACCTTCAGCGTGCAGGCTGTTGCCCTTGGGGAGAGGCTTGATGACAAAGATGGACCACTGTAGCAGTGGAATTGCCGAAGCTGAAAGTTTGAACGAATCCCTGAGCATTTCTGTCTTTTCCTCTGTGAGATGTAGGGGGCAGGGCACCACTCACCTTCTGACCCTGAACACACACGCGTTTGGAGACAGGGTTGAACCACTTGAGTGGTTAAAGTCTACCCAGGGGGAAACCTCTTCATCATTAAACCTCCGAACTGTTAGTGACCGCTATGTTTTGCGCCTGAAATATCCCTCACGTGTTGAAGATGCCGGGCCTGACAGGGAGACCATCAGTGGTATGGCCTTGGGATGGAACTGGATAATGAGGGCTCCGACCTCATCCATGGATTAACCCGTTGGTGAGTTCAAATGGGTTATTGGAGGAAGAAAAGACTTCAGGAAGTGAAACCCGTTTGGGAAAAGTCATTTAGTCATTGAGAGTGTGCCCTGGAAGGGTGAGCTCCCTCTCTTCGCCTCTGTCTCTCCTCTCTGCCTCTGTCTGTCTCTTTCCATATGATAAACAAGTTTGTTCTATAGCATGCTTCTTGGCATGATAACTCGTCCTCATCACAGCACCAAAAACAATGGAGTTAAGTGAGCATGGATGAAAACCCCTAACCTAGGAGTCCAAATCATCCTTTTCTTTTTTAAGCTTATTAATCTCAGGTGTTTGGTCGCAGTTAGAGAAGTCGAATGAAACGTTGCCTGTTATGCAGAGACCCAGCGGCTTCAGTGAAAACTTCTGCTTCCCGGGGGAATGGACTTCCAGTTCTCGTGACTGTTTGTGTGACACCCCGTGGAGTCCCCCGCCCCCAACCTCATGGCTGGGAAGTGGCATATGCGCCCAGCCTTCAGCAGCTCTGGAGAGTTTTAGGGTGTGTGTGTCTTCAATACTGTGGGAGCTGACGTTTCCGTTGCTGCTTCCTCGGAGGAAACAGCAGCTTCTGCATGCCGTATGTTCACTTAACACTGCATGCCAACTCGCGTGCCATATCATGCCAGCCTGAAGCAAGTGTGTTCACCCGTCCTATATTAGCATCATTCCACTTGCAATCGAATTAATAATTGGCCATTTTCCTGCATGCTTTAAAGACGAACGCGAGAGCACGTTTGTCATGTTTATTAAGAATACGCTTATTTTCCGATATTTCAACAAGGACTGCAGCAAGGAGAAATGTGAAAACCCAGGATCACTGGTAAATCTGGGTAAAAGACTTGTAAAGTTTTTAAAAGTTCTTTGAATTAATAATCATTTCCAAATAAAAAGTAAGAAAAAATCTTCATATAAATGATAGGTTAGTTTCATCTATTGTGCAGAAGAAATAACTTGCCATTATAGCAGTTCAGAAATTTACAGTGTTTACCATAATAACGCATCAAATGACCTTACACTTCTTTAGATTGTTTTCATATGAATGAGGAACAGAGGAAAACTTACCAGAAGATGAATGACAAGTTTCAAGGAAGCGGATGGCCAGAGTTTTCCCTGCTTTTTGGCCCTGCCTGAGTTTCCCTGGGGAAAGTTCTTCTCTCCACTGAGGTCAGGCAGCGGTGAGCACAGACTCTGTGTGCTATTATTGCTGTACATGTAATTAGGGCCACTCTTCAGTTCCAAATGAGAAAGTACAAAAGGAGTAACAAACCATCTCAAACATTTTGACTCACAAGACTTCCCAGTGTAGCTCGAATTGCCAGGGATCTTCTCCCGTCCCAAATGGAATTGTGTGGAGGGACAAAAACAAAGACACTGTATTTTTATTGAAAAAAAAAATACCTTAAATATATTTGCTTCTGTGAAATAAGTGACGTGTTTTCTTGATAGAGTTGGACACTTGTGCTGCTGCCTAATGGTGGAATTAGGAGAAGCGATGAGCCAACAGCACACTTCAGCATCCTTACTCTGCTTTCCTGTGGACCCAGATCGAATGAAGTTAACATTTTCCCAAAGTAATGCTAAAATGTTGAATTTCATACTAAAATGGTATAGAATAGGAACTAGGGTTTTGAGTGCACACACACACAGGGAGAGAGAATATAAATAATATGTCAGCAATATAAGAGAACAGTGTAAGAATATATTAGAACTGAGTTTTAAAAGTAAAGATGAGCTTACAGGGGTGTGCCAATCATTGGAAAAACAGACGGAGGATGTGGTAGAGAGGCTGGAATGGTCAGTTAGAAGATTCTGAAGCCCTGTGTTCTAATGCAAGAACTCTTTTTACAAGCCATGCACAGATGCCAGAAGATGGAAAGAATAGCCTATATTTATTAACATATAACTTTGTTCTAAAACTATCTGTGGATACACATGCACACAAAACATGGTTCTGTGAGGAGAATTTGTACGCTTTTCCAAACTTGCTAGAGGCCCATTTTCCCAGAAATGGAGAATTTATCCAGGTTCGAACCAGACTGAGAGCTATATATTTAGATCAGAAAACCCATGGACAGAAATCTGAACTGATACCTTGTGGAACAAGGGCAACCTAAAACATTTACAATATCCTATGGGAAAAGCTGTGTCGGGAAACTCCTCATCGAACATGGGATGAGTCAGGGCCATAGAAAAGGGAAGGAATAATGCACATTATGAATACTTTAAAATAAAGATATTTATTATGAATTAGGGCTAGAAAGTGACTTTCCCCCTGGAGTTCCGTCATAGTCTTGGGAGTAGGCTGAGGAAGTGTGAAGGGGTCACAGGGTGCGGCCATGTCCCAGTTGCCGTACAATATTAAAAATTTAATTCTGCTCACAATAATGTGGGTGTTTGGAGTATGCCTCTCTCCTCTAGGATATCCAAAGCTTCTGATAGCATGTGTTGAGCTGCTAGTGTCAGCGTGGTGGCTGGACTAGGGAACACTTGCAACAGCCGAAGGCGGTCATTACCACACATTCCGATGGTCTCATCACGTTTCCTCAGCTTCTTTACAGAAGGGCTGGAGGGCTTCAGGAGGTAAATAAAAGGTCTTACACAGCATTGCACATCCCTTAAAACAAGAGTTCTAGGTAAAGGGGAACAGAAACTGATCACCCACTTAAGAATTAAGCCCAGATCTGATCGACTGAGTTTCACTTCAAGGATGGTCTATTGGTCAAATCAATCAAAGGCCAACCTTTACATCATTGCACTCTTGGATGGGGCCATATACAGGTTCCTAAAGGGAGGAGAACCTGAGACACAAGCAGGCACAGAGCTTGAAAACCTTTCATGAATATGCCATTCTAAATCCTTGTGTAGTGTTTTAAAAAGAAGCAATGCACAGTGAAGAGAAAGAGATAAAGGAAGAGACCCAATTAATAAATGTGATAACTGAATGAACAGTTCTCAAAAGACGAAATACAAATGTCCAGTCAAAATATGCAAAGATTCTCAGCCTCACTAGACATCAGTGCAATGCAAATTAAAATTAAGTTGGGATTATCTCCCTCTAGGCAGAATGGCAGTCATTAAGGAAACATTTCACAATAAAAACTGGCAAGACTGGATAAACAGGAAGCCCTACACACTCTAGGTGAACATATAAGCTAGTCCAGTCACTATGGAAATCACTGTGAAGGTTTCTCAAAAACATATAAACATCTACTCTAAGACCTAGCTCTATCATTCCTGGGCTATATTTATTCAAAAACTACAAGTCAATGTGCTACAGATATCCTCGCATATCAGTGTTTATTGTAGTATAATTTGTAACAGTTAAGTTATAGAATGAAAGGCAAAAGTAAGTGCACGATGGAATTTTCTAGTCATAAAGAATTTATGCCATTTTCAGGAAAATAGATGCAACTGGATATACATATATGATGAAGTCATATGCAAAGCACTTCTCAGAAGGACAAATATCACATGCTTTCTCTGACTCACAGAAAATCACATGTGTATATATTATATGAATGCAAGTGGAAAGCCCTTAGAGACACAAAGGGAGCTTCTAAGAGTGGTGAGGAAGGAGATGGAGGAGTACGCAGGAAGATGCTCAACATACAATAGACATCTGTATAAAAAATATTACTTTGTAACATTGTACATATGCAATGAATATACACAATAACAAATTAAAAACACACAAAAAATGTGCTTAAATGTGCTGCCATACGTCAACCTAAAATTTAGGCGGTGCTAGGACATATGAAATTATACTAGTCCCTAAAATCGTCTTCACGGGAAAAAAGTGGAAGAGATTAATTGCGTGAGTCACTTTAAATGAGGCTGGAACAAACACGCTACAGGGATTAGTGTTACATTGGCAACGAGAGGCTGCTGCTTTTTAACTCCGATATCTATGATGTGTTGGAATATCTGCATTCTTTTGTGGCCAATAAACGTATGTGATAAAGTTCACTGAACTGTCAACATTGTGTGTCCATTTGGGGGATTGTATCCAAGCATGTGACCCACTCCCCGGGATACTATAGAGCTCTGTAATCCATCACCTAATGCAATTTGTTGCCATGTTAAAGGAAGTCAAGCACATCGCAGCTGTGAATCTAAGCACAACGCTTCTTCCTCCTCCCCTGGAAAAAAAAAGGGTAGAAATTCTTCCATCAGGCTGTTTGCAAGCCCCTAGCTTCCCCATGTCAGCTGCCCTTGGCTGCAAGATAACCATAAAACATTTACTGCAAAGCCATGAAGAATCCATATGTCCGTTTGATGTGTCAGGCCACCAAGAAGCCAGAGCTTGTGGGGTAGCATAAGGATAGCTGAAGGTGACACGTACAGTCGGTTGATGAACAGAGATGCAGAAGGGGATCCTGGCAGCCTCTGTCTTGGCCTTGACAACTTGTGATGGTGACCAGGTGGGGTGTGTTATCTTAATAGTCTGGAGCTCTTGTGAATTATTTGCTGATAGATGTAAACAGCTGTTATTCTTGGTAATGGAAAGCAATTAGAAACATCTGTACTCTTGGCTATGAGTAATGCCTTCTCTCCTCACTGCTCCCAAGTGCCAATTGGAAATAACTACATCATCGGAATGGGGTTGGCAATTCTACACTGCATTATGGGCTGATGATTAGTACTGAGCTGTGAAGAACAAGAGGTGAAGTGTGAGAGAAGAAAGCTTTACCTGGGAGTTACAAAGCAAGAGGGGAAACTTAACGCTTTAACTGTGCAGCAGAAAGCAAGCTCCGCTGCTCTGGAAGGGGAACATTCGCATCAATCTCAGAGCCATCCCAGGGCAAGAAGCTGTGCATCCTAATGGAAACAATGCTGATTTTTTTTCATTCAACAAGTTGAACACAGGAATTGTGCACAGGCTATACAGTGACAGGGCACAGGTTGGCCTGGTAGCCGTTCAGTCTGAAGGACCTTGGGCATGTTGCTTAATCTCTTTGGCCTTTTCTCCTCATCTGCAAAGTGGAGATAAGCCCTACTTTACAAAACTGGCTTGAGAAGCAAATGAATCTCTGTAGACAGGAGATTGCTTGTTTGCGTCCTGGTCGCTCTGACCCTAAATAATCACACAGAAACTGTATTAATTAAAACACTGCTTGGCCTATTAGCTCAGGCTTCTTATTAACTAACTTTTACATTTTAAATTAATCCATTTCTTTTATTTTATATTTTACCACGAGGCTCGTGGTTTACTGGAAAGGTTCCAAAGGGTCTTTCTCCTCTGGTAGCTACATGGCATCTCTCTAATTCTGCCTTCATTTCTCCTTTATCTCTGTTTGGAATTCCCACCTTGCTCTATTCTGCCCTGCCATAGGCCCAAAACAGATTCTTTATTAACCAACAATAATAAACCATATTCACAGCATACAGAGGGGAATCCCACATTAAATCACTATATGAAAAGTACTCTCAACTGATTTTGTGTACTGGTGTGCTTTTGAATATCAATTTTGTGATTCATGCTAAAGAACTCTGAGTTCAGCCTTGAACAGGACATTAAAGACAGTTTCTCTAACAGGGGCCAGGATATAGAACACTGTTCGGACAAGTGTCAACTTAACAAGCAGCCGAGTTGTTTAGTGTATTAAGTTTATCTTTCTTTTCTTTTGCTTTCCAGAACAGGGTCTAGATATCAATTTCCTACAGACCAAGGCCTGTGGTGATCTGAATACATCCTTCTTGTCCCTAGCTGATGGCTTGAAGGAAATATTAACCAAAAATATCCTGTTACTTTCTTCTTTCTGATGCTGATGAGGTTATGCAGCACGCACCCACATAATAAGTCACACACAGACACACACACATGCAAATACATAGGCATACACAGGCAAACAGGCGCACATACCCATGCAAACACATAAGTACACACAGACATATATGTGCAAATAATCTGCACCCATAGGCACATGCACAGACACATGCAAACACACACACACACATGCAATCTCAAAATCAGTGTTGTCTTTTCTTTCAAATTTGACCAAAAATGTTCAGTCCCTGAATACATTTGGTGGAGATTTTCAAGGAAGACACATGTTTGACCCTGGGCACAGACTTTGAAGAAATTCTGTGATAGAAAGGAAATTTGAGATGTTTCTTTCTATTAACTAAATATAATTTTAGGCATCATAGTCAAAGAAGAAAAGCCCCTGACCTGGATAATTGGGTCGAGCTCATGCTGCAATTGACAAGGGAGGTCTGTCCAGGCAAACACATATGTACATTTTCTACCTAAGGAAACCACGAGTTCCTCTACAGGTAGCTGCTACTACTGCAGCTTCATGAAGAGGCTCCGCTGAGTTGAGTTTACTAAGGTCTTATAATACTTACAATATTTACTTTCAAGGATGCTGTGGGGGTTGCCATGAAAACTCACACAGGCTCTTATATTTGACTCCTTGGTCTGCAGCTGGTGGTGCAGTTTGGGGAGGTTTAGGAGGTGTGGCCTTGCTGGAGGAAGTGTGTCACTGGGGATGGGCTTTGAGAGCTATAGCCTTACAGTTTACAGTTTGCTCTCTATGCTTCATGCTCACGGTTGAGACGGAGAGCACTCAGTATCCTGCTAGGGCAGCCATGCTTGTTGCTAGCTGCCATGTCTTCCTGCTATGATGGATTCTTACCTCTATGGAACAGTAAAGTCAAATAATTCCTTCCTTCTCTAAGTTGCCTTGCTCTGGTGTTTTGTCATAGCGATAGAAAAATAACTTATACAGAAGAAAGTTACACTATAATGAGGCAAATGATAAGTGTTGAATGTGAGGCTTCGGTTAATAATGTCCACAGATGTTTCCAAGGGGAAAAGTGATG
Organism: Alexandromys fortis; assembly: GCF_014885135.2. Classification (NCBI taxonomy): domain Eukaryota; kingdom Metazoa; phylum Chordata; class Mammalia; order Rodentia; family Cricetidae; genus Alexandromys; species Alexandromys fortis. The sequence continues at coordinate 46,159,932 of NW_026067949.1, forward strand.
GCTAAACTCTAAGGAAGCCTTCAGAGGCTCCAGGGTGGCTGGACCGTACCATGAGGAGCAGTTGGAAGTTCTGTGAGCCATCTTTGTTCATCTACACACAGTGTCAGCAAGGCAGCTATTCCATTACCTGCTCCTAGCTGAGGAGTGGACATGTGGTCTGAGCCAGATTTGCTAAAAAGTATTTCTCTGCAGTTTTTTCTTGAGGAGAACAAAGACACAAGACAGAACGTTGTCAGCACTCAAGTCTTCCTGGCATTAGGACCCTACTGATACCACTTTTTAGTTCTGATAACTTACATCTACATTGGCTCTTGTCATCTCTGGGTCCATTTTGATTTTCCTTGCGATTTCCTTGGATCCTATAAGATGTCCCATAATGTGTATATATGTGTGTGTGTGTGTGTGTGTGTGTGTGTGTGTGAGAGAGAGAGAGAGAGAGAGAGAGAGAGAGGGAGAGACAGAGAGAGACAGAGAGAGATTCCCCCTTACCTATGACCTTTTCTTGTAACGGGAGAGCCTGGCTTTTAATACAGAAGCCGAGATTGCAGAGCTGAGGGCATGGTGGCACCTATGCAGCAGTGCTACCTTTATTTAACACAGAGTTGATGCTGAATAAACTGGACTGCAACACTCTCCTGGGGTAACTGGGAGTGTTCACGTCAGGCAAAGAAGGAAGGTCGTGCCAAAGAGTTACAGAACTACACCGAGGACAGAGTTGGAGGAGAATCAAAGTATAAATCTCCGGGGATTCGGGGAACCTGAAGACCTTTCACGCAAACTTTATGGATGAGCTGTGTGTGGGGAGAAATAAAGGAAGAAGTGGCTCCAAAAGTTAGCTGAGTAATCAGGGCAGTAATTAACCTTATCTTGCCTCTCTTGCCCTAGTCCAAATATTTGCCTTGGATGAATTTAGCAGTTCTTCATAAATACCTGAGATAATCATCATCTTCTCTCCTTTTTTTTTTTAATAGAGGAAGAAGCAGAAAGACAGATCAGTCATTTTACCTAAGGTCAAAGAGCTAGCATGTGCTCAAAAATGAATTGAAACCCAGGAAATCTTTCTGAGGGGCTTATGTTTGAACCACTTCTCTGCATTTCTCTTTAGGAAGTGCGCACAGATGTGGAGAGAAAGTATTCCTAAGGACGCCAAATGGAATCCAAGTCGGAATGACTGGGTTAGAGCAGCCATTGAAGGAATGCAGAGGAATAGATGAACACACAGCTACCACACAGGAAGAGCTCTCAGACCTTGCCTTTTCCAGTGGTAGTTCACAATTAAGAAAAACCAATTGCCTAATTAATTATTTGATAACTTTGTGTCATTAGACAAAGATCTAAACATCTACTGAGCATCTCCTGAGTGGAATGCACTTCTGTGTCTCTGGGAGTCCCATGACAAACAAAACCAGCAAGTTTGTGGTCATGGAGGATAGATTCTACCAGGAATAACCTGACAATAGGCAAATAACATTTTCCAGTGTCAAGTACCAGTGGTTTATGTGATGAAAATAAAGATAAAAGTGATAGAGAATGGGGCCTGCTTACACAATCTGATATTCAAGAAAGCCCTCTCTAAGAAACAGTTATATATATATGGTGGAGAACTCTATTCTGTCGCCTATTGCCGAGCCTGAGGCCTTTAATATGTTTTGGTTAGATGATTTAATGAAATAATTGAAAGGAAGGAGTTAAATATTTACAAATCAAGTAGATTAGTACATGTAATAAGCAAAGTTTTAGAACCCAGACTAATGAGAAGTAATCTACCCTCAGAAGACCCATGGAAATATCCCTGGGGACTATTACATAGAAATACCTCGAGAAGAGAATGAGTTTACCATACTTGAAGAATGCATTGCCCAAAGAGTGTAAGAAAATGAAGACAGATAGGTAAACAGAGCCCATGCTCGAAGAAATAAAATCAGAGATATAAACAGAGTCCATGTCCAAGGCCTTGATTACTAGGGGAGTTCAACTGGAAAGTTTTAAGTCAAACAGTTATGGGACAAACATTATATTTTAAAGATGGTCACTATGACAGGAAACTGCAGCATTGTGAGCACAGAAATGAAGTACTAAATAAAGGGACAGTGGTTCTGTTCTCATCTATCGATGTGGAGATAGAGTTCACAACACTAGGTTTGCTGAAGGGCAAGAATACTGTGGAAAGGAAATGCATATCCAATTATCTCTAGAACCGTGAGGATCACTATAGGGCTGCACATTGATGAATTAAAAATAAAAACAAGGGGAAAACAGGCTTTACAGATCTTAGAAGTTTTGTTTTAGGTGTAGTGCTGAAATGCATGTTAGAAATCCAGGGGAAGAGCTGGAGATTTGGATCCTGGGTGAGCAGCATGCACTGCTCTTGTGGCGGACACAGCACTGCCTGTGAACTTTGTAAACTCCAGCTCCTAGGAGCCTTTTGCTCTCTTCTGGATGCCGCTGGCACCTACACTCACATATGCACACACCCACACACAGACAAATGTATTTACAAATATTTAAAAATAAGATGAATATTTTAAGAAGACTGTTTATAAAGAAAATGTTAAAGCAAGATTTCAGTCTAGGTATGAAGGAAAACTATGGAACAGATAACACATATGCAGAGAGAGAGAGAGAGAGAGAGAGAGAGAGAATGAGTGGGAGAGAGAAAGTGTGCATGCTTAATAGTGATCCTTCAAAGGATTCCTGAAGAAAAGCAGAAGGCTGAGAGCAACCATAGAATCACTTTGTTTTCATTTTATGTGATGAAATGACTTCATTGCCTGAGCATATCTTTCAAATATGGTGGTAGGCATTGGGCTAGATATATACAGTTGCAAAATCTAATAAAACAGTTTTGAAAGTTGTACAGAAAAATGGGCTGTAGTAACATATTTTCAATCTGTTGTGAGGACGGGGAACAAATAAGGAATTAAATGTGAGCCGAAATGCATGTTAGTTGCAATTGTTCTTTCTACTCGTCTATCCATCCCATTTTTTTTCACCCCAGCTGAGTTTTTATGCATTTCTTGAAGAAATGGTTGATGTGTGTCTTACTTAGGGATTTTATTGCTGTGAAGAGACATCATGACCATAGCAACTCTTGTAATAAAAATAATTAAGGGGGCTTGCTCACAGTTTCAGAAGTTTAGTTCATTATCATCATGACAAAGAGCATGGTGGCATGCAGGCAGTTGTGGTGGAGGAGGAGCAGCTGAGAGTCCTACATCTTGCAGGTAACAGGAAGTTGACTGAGACAATGGGCATAGGAACCCTCAAAGCCCACCGCCATAGTGACATCCTTTCTCCAAGGCCATACCCTCCCCAACAAAACCACATCTCCTAATAGTGCCACTCCCTATGTAATCATGGGGACCAGTTACATTTTAACTACCACAATGTGACATGAGAAACCTGGCAAATAAGTAATTACATTTTCTAGGGTGAGTAGCACAGGTCATGAAGTCAATGTTCCATAATCATAATTCTTTGTCTCTACACATACAAACAAGACTTCAGTTGGCAGGGATCTACTCATCAAACTTAGAAAATGTAATTAGACTTTTTGATTTTTTTTGGAGAGGGTTTCTCTATGTAGTCCAAACTCCCCTTGAACTCAAGACCTCCTTCCCTGACCTTCTGAATAATGGATTACAAATGTGTACCACGGCTGTGCTGGATTTAAGTTCTACTCTGAATATTGCTAACCATTGTGACTTGAAGGCCCTAGAGAAGGCTGTGAAAGTTCCATGGTCCTTTCTAGATAGCAATATCCAACCAAAATCAATGTTAACCCATAGCTCTTGAGTAATAGATAAGGCGATTGGTCCAGAGGAGGTTCATCAGCAAAATCATTTTCTTTTGGGGTCTTAAAGGCTTTCTTGGAGCATGATTTTCTGGCAGGACATATTTTTTGACATTCCTGACTATCAGTCAAGTCTGATTCAAGAGTACCAGGCCTATGTTGAAAAACTATCAGATGCTAATCACCATAGGTAAGACCTGACACAACAGAATCTGGTTATGGATGCCTCTTGAATAACGAGTAGCGCCCCTACAGATGTGCTTAAGAGGTAGGCAGCCACCTCAGCAAATTCTCTGGCAGTCTGTTTACAGTTCTCAGAACAGTGAGTTTAGAGTCAGCTGGCTATTACGCCCTTAGCTTCTGCAGCATTGGGCAGAGCCAGTAGATGGTGGTCTTAAGTCGCAAGTTGCTCATCGTCTAGCCCTGTGAGCACGGGAAATGACTGTAGCACTTCACATGTCCAAATCCTCTTTTTTATTTATCAGTGCTGTAAACTGGAAGGAGGTAGCATAGGAGTGCTTTCTAAACCGGCCTGTTAATTGCTTCCTAGAATCACATGTTGCTTTTGAAAACATAAAATTCATCACTGTACTTCAAAATCATGCAGTGATTTACCAGACCCAAATACAAATGCTTTTATTGCTTGTGTTTTCACTAAAGATGAAATAAGTTTTCAATTTCTGAGATAGGAGCTTGCTTATTGGGATTCTGAAAAACCAGCTCGATACTGCAAGGCCTAACTACGATGTCTTAAAACTTAGCTTCCTCTATTGTTAAATGTACTTTAGAGATTCAGTGGCAGTTGTATTACAATGCCTTGTAATTATGCATACTGGCTAGAATTAAAGCCTTTGGAAATTAATTTTGAGTTGAAATATTAAATGAAGTAGAATGTTTTATCATAATGGCATAATTTAAAACTAACTAAAAATAGCATTAATACTAATCATGATCACTCTCGTTTCATTAAAAGAAGAGATTTAGCACTAAATTATTAAATGATCAAATTTACGGTACCCAAGTTAGTAAAGATTTTGTAGGAGTGTAAATCATGTGACATGATTTCTGTCCAGTGACTATAGCAAATTAGTCACAAGAGTAAATTCTCAAAGGCGTTAATAATATAAACAGTTCAGCGTAGGAAGCATTGGTAAAGTGATACATCCTCGGGCCTTCAACTATTACATTATTTTTTATTCCAGCAGTGTCTCCTGTAAGTGCAACAAATGAAAGTCGGGATGGACATTACACTTGAACAACAGAAAATGGTACATTTTTTTCTTCTCTAAGCCCACGGTTTATGAGCCATGCTCCCTGCTTCTGCACATTAGCCTTCCTGTACTGTTAGCGGAACAACCTTCGGTTTCACTCTGAAATCATTCTGTGTCCTAAGCAGCATGTATGTTTTTTGAGGTTTATTTATTTTTATCTTCTGTATAAGTGTTTTGCCTGCATGTGCATGATATGTATGCACAGTGGTCAGAAGGGATGTTGGACCCTTGGAACTGGAGTTTTAGACATTGTGAACCCTCAGGTTAGTGCTGGGAATAAAACCTGGGTCCTCTAGAAGAGTAACCAGTTTTCTTAACCACTGGGCCGTCTCTCCAGCCCCTGTTTCTCATTTCTTTATTAAATCTCAGATCAGTTCAACTGGAGAAAATTCTACAAACCAAAAGACCAAGGAACAAGAAATAACACCTTGAAACTTAATTGAAGTCATCTTTATATCTATATAATATGTTAGGTTTAATATTTCATATATATCTACATATATACTATTTTCATAATTGAATTATCTATAATTCACCTGATCTCAAAAGCAAAAAATACCAATCTCTTGAGCCTTGAAGGTAGTACTGATAATCATGAGCAGGGGATTGGTTTTGCTTGTTCTATGCTTCTTAAGGAAAGTTGTAAGTAATAGACATTTTGATGTCTGGATGTACTATAGACTTATACTTAGTGTTGTTGAATGTCTCCTTCAAGAGACATAATTTTTAGTATCTGATACATATTTTGAAAAGTTATCAGAGCCGAGAATATGCAAAATCCCATAAGGTTACAACTGATTGGTACAGGAGTAAAAGTGGTGTGACTTGGGCCAGGCATGGTTGTGCATGCCTTTAATCTCAGGACTCTGGAGGCAGGGCTGGCAGCTCTCTGTGAGTTCAAGGCCAGCCTGGCCTACAAAGCAAGTTCTAGGATAGCCAGAGCCACATAGTGAAACCTTGTATTGAACACACACACATGCACACAGACACACACAGACACACACACATACACGGTGAAAAACCCAGGCAGTCCGTTCTTCACAGAGCTGTGGGGTATCAGTAACAAAGTGTCATTTATATATCATGTTTATGAAAATGTGTTCCATGCTGTGTGATTGAAATAATACAATCAGCATATCTATAGTCTCATTATACCAATGGGTAGTTTTGTATATTTGGGGAAGCTATGAATTCAAGAGCTGACCTATCCCTTAGAGAGCCATGTGCCATTCTGAAATATTTAACTAGACTCCACAGTTAAACAGACATCTAAAAACAGCTATAGACTCATTAGTATTGTTTGAGTAACTCCTTTGGCTTTTATGCTACTCGGGAAATAGGAAATCATAACATCGTAAATAGTATTAATCTGAATACATCGATGTAGCCAGGGCAATTTTAGGCCAATCATTTCTCATTAGGTTGATGTTAGTAAAGTTTCTTATTCAGATAAGGCTTTTTTTTTCTTTTCATTTTTCTTCTTTTGAGTAGTCACTAGCCAATGAAGTGTAGTAAGTTCAGCAAATTGGGGCTGAGGTGTCTTAGGCTGGCTTTATTCTCAGCTATAAATTACAGGGGCTTTGTGACTGCTTAACACAGCTCTTGAATCAAAAATATCACCTCAGATTTTTATTTTTCTGTTCATGTTGAATGACTGGTATTAAGGGTTGGTGGGGCTGCAGAGAGGGGGAACCAATCAAGTGAAGACCCAACCTCCTGTAACTCAAGATTAGAACCACTCTCAGATTGTCAAACTGATTTATATTTCAACTATTGATTATCTGAAGTGGAAACTAATAGAATCTTAATCAGCTAGCATCTTCTTTCATCATTTTTTCATTCCAAATTATAATTTAGCAATTTAAAAATTTTAAATTCTCTTCTATGGGCCCTCTATTAACAGTGAGTTGGACTCTGAGATTTATTTTGTTTTTCATCTTCAAGACAATGAGGTGTGACTGAAATTGCCTGCTTCTGAAATGTCAAATCTCTGCTTTTGCCCCCAGGAGAGCCAGTGTTCTTTTGTGCGTGTGGTGCACGGACTGAACACGAGGTGCTCAGTATCCTTTGGCGATATTTTTAATGCCTATGTAACGTTCCTCTGTATATTTCCCAAGGCGTCTTATAATCTCACATGGGGGACTGTCTCCTGTTATTATCGGATGGCAATTTGCATCACCAGAGTGGCTTCGGCCGTGCCCTTTGGACACATCTGGAGAGATGGAATTCTGACGGCTCTGATGGCCGCTCCCAGAGCCATCCCCAGAAAGGTCATCCATCCGCCTGATCCCTAGCACAGTGTCTGCTTTGCTTCCCTCCCAGCTGCGATTACGAAGCTCTCCTGTCATCTGTTTATGCCATGTTTCAGCATTAACGGAAGACAATGGAGAGAAGAATCTCTCGAAAGGATTTCAAAGACACAATAATTCTAGCGGTCATTTTGAGACTAGAATGAGCAGGGTTGTTCAGTGCCATGCCTTATGCCGAGTCCAAAACTAATAGTTACAAAAATCACCAGCGTCGATCATGCTCTGGTGGCTAAGTTTGCTGCATGTCAGTTATTTCATTCCTTTAACCTTTACAGTTACCCAATGAAATACATTTAAATGTTCTTTATTTTTTTAAGATGAGAAACCTGTATTTCAGACAGCTTATTAAAATTGCTCAGAGCTGCACACGTAGCTGGTAGGGAGCTGAGATTAGACTCCTGTACAGTCTCATTCAGGCGATCCCACTCCAGGGACCTGAAGCTTGTGGTTCTGAAAACTCTGTCCGGTGGGAGGCAACCTGAGGCTCGAGTATGCTGGCGACAGCAGCCATTCATCCCCCCGTGCACTGACTGGGTATTGTGATTGACAGCATCTTCTTGGATAAGCTATAGGGTTTTGCCACCTGGTCCTGGGGTGGTAAACAGTTGGTGTCTCATCCCTCAAACGCTAGGCATCAGAAGTAGCTAAGGAGGAGGGCTGAGGAGGCAGCAACACCTTAGTGCTCAAGACTCTTTGGGGGTGGACAGACCACGTGTTCTGTTTTCTCCAAGAGACAGTTGCCTTTCTTGGTACCCTTTTTGGGGTGGTGTTATGATATTGGAAGCAGAGGGAAGAGGCTTCCGTCCAGGCTCATTTCTCCTTAGACAGTTGTCAGGAGGGCTCCGCTCAGGACATGGAAATAAGATCTAAGGTAGATGATTTTCAGATCCATATGTACCGGGAGCATTAGACAAAGGGTGAGCATGCGCTGTATTGAGACACTGAGACAGGAGGCGCACACAACGGCCCGGTAAGGTCACAAAGGGTCCTGAGGTGGTGATCAAAGGCATGCTGAGCTTCTGCCCTGCTCATCTGAGTCTCCTTCCTTCCCTGTTCATCTCTTTCTGCCCCCTGCTCATCTGCAGGCTAAAGAGAGGATACATCCCGTACTTGAGCTTGGGGCTTTTTGGCACAAAGCTTGATTGTCTCGGTTTCCTCTTGGCAGATTCGAATTGTTAGAGAAATGAAACTCGTTTGAAAACAGTAGGCCCTGGCACGCTTTCTCCCCGGCGTTGCCCAGGACTCCGGGAACAGTTGTGGGTTGGCTGCCTGGCATTTGTCTAGGTTGGGTTTGATCTTAGTCTCAGATCCCATATGGCCTGAAATAATAGGCTTTAAAGTCCTGTGCACTTGAGAATGTGAAGGTGGAGGTCAGAGGAGAAAGAGGCTGCTGCACATGGAGTCCGTGGATTTTTAGAGTGCAATCGAGACTCAAAAAAGATAGGCAATTGAGAATTCTTGCATTTGTGTGGCAACTGGATACAAATGAAAGGGACTACAAAACAATTTTATCATGAATGGAGGAGAAAATAAAATAACGCCATCTCTAGCAGAATTAGTGCCGGTATAACTGAGGTATCTGTATTTTAGGTTTGCTTTACCAGAGCCCACACAGCACCCTAGGAAGATCCCTGCCAGATAAATAATATCGTACACTTGGTAGTTCTGGTGAGACAGGTTCTTATGAACATGATGTAATGATAACTAAAAATTATCTTTTATACATGTGTAAAGGGCTTAGTAGGAACCTCACTACACCCAAGGCACCACCTGAAAACCAGAACTCAGAGACATTGCTCAATTGCTCACTCAAGATAACCAGACACGGACCTAGACCCCATGACGCCCACTGAACCTTGTGTGATGACTCTTAGCATAATAAAAAGTAACCTTTGCTATATTCACTGTGTGTAACTACCTTCTTCCTCACAACACGTTTACAGTTATTTCCATTCAGTTTTATTTGGGGGCTTTTAAATTTTTATTTTAGTTTTAACATAATTTAACTAAAATATAAATATATCATTTCCCTTCTTCCCTTCCCTCTTTCCTGCCCTCAGCCCCTCCCATGTCCCAGCTTCACTCCCTCTCTAATAACTTTTCTTTCTTTGACTATTTGACTATTTAATTGACACACACACATACTCATATACACACACACACACTCACACACACACAAAGCTACAACCCACTGAATCTGCTTTTGTGTGTATGATTTGGGGGCTGACCACTTTATATTGGTTAGCCTATGAAGGGCACATTTCTGGGAAAGAATAACTTTCCCCCTCAGCAATCATTGCTTCCCTGTAGTTCTTTGTCTAGCAGTTGGATCCTGGGAGATTTTCCTCTTCCTGCATTAGCATGACTATTGATACCTTCAAGGTTCAGATTTTCTTTAGGCAGCCTTTCCTGGAAGACAGCTTCTCACCACACATTTCCTAGTTCTCTGGCTCTCAGAATCATTAGGCTCCTTCTTCTCCATGTTTCCTGAGTCTTAGGTGAGGGAATTGTATTTTAGATGTATCCATTGGGGCTTTGTATGCTACGATCACCTTCTCTCTACATTGTGTGAGCTGGGACCTCTGTAATGGTCTCCATTTGCTGACGAGGGAAGCCCCTTTGATGAGGAGGCAGAGCTACACTTCATCTCTAGATAGAAGCGTTACACTGTAGTTAGGAGTTATGCTGCCTTACAAAGTGGCAACAGCTGTCTTCTAAAGACCATGACCTCACTAGCTCCGGGTAGTCAGTTAGGTTTCTAGTTCCAGGCATGTTTCCCTCCTATTGAGAGGGCCTCAAGTTCAATTATATTGCTGTTGCTTACTGCCAATGTGTGAGCACCACTATTGCCACCTTCGGGATATCTTAACATGTTGGTCGTTGTTGTGACTGAGAGTTATCACAGCTGCAGGACTGTGGATCGTTTCCCTCCCGTGGAAGCTGGCAGAATACTTTCTAGTACTATGGAAGCTAGCTCACAGGAAGAAGGCTTTCAGGTTAGATCCAGTTGGAATCATCCAAGTCCTGTGTCCTAAGTGTTCAATGTCTTCAACAATAGGAACCTGCTTTCAGCCTCGCAGAGGAAACCAAGGGCAATCGCAGTAGCCTGTTTTGCTTTGGACTAAGTAACTTGGAGTCACTTGCGTCACTCAAAGCAACAACTCTAACGAAAGTTTATCATGCTTGATACTGGGGTTTTTGTTAGTCTGTGACTCTTGTGGGGACCATTATCAAACTGACCATTGTTTAAGAACTCTGTAATGGTGCGGGAGAATTGTCTGTATTCTGTCAATCATGTTTTAAATAAACGCTGATTGGCCAGGCAAGGAGTATAGGTGGGACAACCAGACAGGAAGTAAAGGTGGGGCAATGAGAACAGGAGAATGCTAGGAAGGAGGAAGCCTTTTCCTCCCCAGTCCTGCCCAGGCCATAAAAGAAGCAGGATGTGTGACCTGTCTCGCTGAAAAAGGTACTGAGCCATGTGGCTAACATAGATAAGAATAATGGATTAATATAAGCTACAAGAGCTAATAAGAAGCCTGAGCTGACGGGCCAATCAGCTTATAACTTATGGAAACCTTTGTGTGATTTTCTTTGGGACTTGCCGGCTGTGGGAACTGGGCAGGACAGAAACCCCAACAAGCAGGCCCCTCAAGTTACACTGTAATTTTTAGGAAAATATCAAATTATATAATTTCTTTGAGGCTTTATCAAGCAACCTTAGTGTTATTTGTCTCTTCTACCTCCCTTTTTATTCTGTATTAACTGCCCTCTCCCTTTCCCTTGCTTCTGAGGTTTGGAAGCTAGGAACTATGGGTGAGAGAGGATGTATGACTTTCTGGTTCTAGGTTACTTCATTTGGTATGATCTACATACTTCATCAATTCACCTGCAAAGTTCATGATTTCATTTTTCTTTTCAGGTGAATATTGTGTATATGAACTACATCTTTCATTATCCATTCATCAGCTATTGGGCATTTATGTTGTTTCCATTTCCTAGTTATTGTAAACAGAACAATACTAGACACACTTAGGACTTACCCCACGCTTGTAAATATTAATGCTAGCATCAGTTTCTAATTAAAGCCATACTGTTATTTGATCACATAATTAAAACCTTCCTCTTTCCTCCATTTTCATAGAGCCATGTGAGAAGAAAGGGGAATCAGCCGAAAGAACTTAGCACATAGAACAGATCTCAAAGCCACAAAAAGGCACAGCTACTCCAGAAACTATCACTAAGTCTCATGTAATTGTCCTCTGTTTACTTGACCTGCTTGCTGATTACTGTTTCTCTGACATTAACTCCTTCTCATTCAATCCCAGACATTTTCTGTTTATGGATTTAGTTTATTAAAGATGGTTCTACACAAAGATATGCTACTGAAAACGTTTTGGTGGTTTATGAAGTTAAATTAAATCATTGCCTGTCACATTGAACTTGACTTGTGACCTTACAGACAGGACCATCTACTTCAATTGCTCCAGGTCAAACAGAAACGAAAGCAGAACGGGAAAAGTAGGGGTCTAGCCGATTACATCTGGCCGTTTCCCATCTGTGCTTCACTTCTTCCTGTAGGACTGTGTGTAAAGAACCCTGTTGAGTAAGGCTTAAACCCATTCCAATTATTGGCGCTTTTTAACTTTACAGATGTTGCAGGCATTCCTTCAAACCAGAGCACAGCCTTTCCAGATGGGAATTAAGAAAGGCTGCTTCTCAATTGTTACTCAATACAAAAGAATATTACAGTAGCGCTCTCATTTCCGCTAATCCACTCATTTCAAGTTTGATTTACCTTCCTGGCTTGATCTAAAATAAAAAAAAAATCTCCGTGGCTTTATAGGATTATATGCTGCTGCATTCAGGTTTTGAGTGAATCACACTGTGTTCATTTTAATGTAATTTCTCCCATTCCAAAGCCAGGATTAACCTGTTGTTTTTTGATTAAAAAGACTTATCTTTTAGATTTTAGAGGAGTCATTTTACATTTATCTAACTGATAATTATGTGTTAAGATGATGTATTAAGAGAGTAAAAGTAAGTAATGTTGTATGAAGATTTCTAGAATGTTATTACTCTGTATGCACTGGTCTATAAGCTAGAATGGAGATTTCCCTAGCATTGACCTTATATTTCTTGTGCTGTGGATATATATTTAGTTCACTTAAACCCTGGCAAGGAAAAGTTTGTTGGTTGTTTCAGTCATAGAAAATGAGATAGAAAAGAAGCAGGTGTCCTATTGCTTATAAATCGAGAGTAAGGACATAGCTCAGTCCGTAGGCTGCTTGCCTAACACACACAGCTCTGAGTTCAGCCCATAGCTCCACACAGAAGTGTGTGAGGGCACCTAAATCTAATCCCAGCACACAGGAGGGGCAGGCAAGAGGATCAGAATTTCAGTCATCCTGGGCTACACAGTAAGTTTGAGGTCTACCTGTCTCAAAAACAAACAAACAGAGGCAACAATAAAGTACCAAACACACAAACAATTCAAATGGAGAGACTGTGTTCCTCCCTCTTATACTGCTGTTTTTTCTTAGCTTTGCACAGCTGGTAAGGAAGTAGAATGTCACAGGAAGGGATCCTGGCATTATGTAATGATAACAAAGACAACAGCAAAGTCTTTAGATGCTTGGAATGAGACAGATACTGTGCCAAATATATCAGTTTTTGTAATTAATTTAGCTGATTCTCACAACAGCCTCACAAAGTTGATACTGTTGTTTCTTTATGTAAGTGAGGAAATAAAGCACGTTGAAGAAAACTGCTCAACCTTAGATACCACAACTGTGGCCCAAACTTGGGAAACAGGTTCCAGGGTGTGTTCAGGATAACTAGGACCATTATACACTCTACAGCCAGAGATCTGCTTGCCACTAACCCAAGAAATTATACAAATCAAATCAAAATCACTCTAATGTGCCAAAGCCTTTAATCCCAGCACTAGGGAGGCAGAGACCGACAGGTTTCTGAATTTCAGGCCAGTCTGGTCTACATTGTGAGTTCTGGAATTCCAAGCTAGCCAGGAATATTTGTAAGACATTGTCTCAAGGGCACAGAAAAAGAATAAAGACAAAAGGAGAAACTGAATAAGCCATTGGTCTTTTTTTTTGCTACAGTTTTCCTTTTTGTTCTATCTATCTATCTATCTATCTATCTATCTATCTATCTATTATTTATTTATTCTCTCTCTGTATGTGTGTGCATGTGTGTGTGCATGTGTGGTGTGTAGGTCAGAAGGCAATTTATGGGAGTCAGTTCTCTCCTTTTGACCATATGGGTTCCAGGGATCAAACTCAGGTAGAAGGGCTTGGCATCAAGTGCCCTCACCTGTCAGTCCATCTCAGTGGGCCAGCTTTTTTAAAAGCAGAAATCCCAGCTATGGGTTCTGCCGGTCTTTGTCCCATTGTACTTAAGCACAACTCTGCTTGGCTGCTAAAACATGAGCCTTAAGCCTTTCAGAATTACTCTCCTTTGTCTTATCTGTAATTTCTTACAGGAGTGGCTTAAAAGTCCCAGAGTGAAAAGTCCAGCTCCAGAATTTGGGTGGAATTTTTTTCTTTTCTTGCTGGGGCTTCCAAATGTTAATCCTGAGATGTGCAAGTGAAAAACCAGTTCCACAATTCTGAGCCACATTTGAAGTAAACTTTATTGCATATTGACTAGGTTGATTGACTCTGGCCAAGTCCACCCATGTATTCCCAGGGAATGGCCACGAGTCACAATGCAAGGGCTTAAAAGGCAAAATCTACAATTCATAGCCTTTCCCATCAGGTCCAAACTGGGGCAAGTATACATCCTGATGTATTTTCTGCTCACGTACCCCCACCTATAACCAACTAAGCACATCTGGTATAAATAAACTTGTTTAGGGAAGTAAAAACATACGGTTTGTTATTTCCCAAAAACTACTGCTCCCAGAATTCCAGGAAGTTATCAAGTTATCTTGTCCTTGAGCTAGTTGGGCTTATAAATTAACTTTGACTCTTGTACCATGAGAGGAGGGGGCAGGAGAGTGAGACAGGAGAGAAGGAGGTAAGCAGACCAAGAGAGATCCAGGAGCATAGCCAACCAGGAGCCAAGAGACCACATAACTAACATGGCTGAGGTGTTATAATAATATAATATAAATTTATATATATATTATACACATACAAAAATATAACATTATATTGTGATCAGTGGCTGGGGCTGGAGAGGTTTAGGGTAGACTTGGGGGTGGGTGAGAAGTGCTGGCAGGAGCAACAGGTACTGAGAGATACTGGGAGAGCTGGCCAATGACTACTGGGATACAGGAAGTCGGGCTGCATTCATGGCGGACAAAGTTAACTCTTGAATGTCTGGGGGTAGGAATGAGGTACTACCCAAAGTCCTATACACAGAGGCCTTAAGCTTGGCTCTCCACAAACGAATGTTCTTTTTATTTTATTTATTTTTTTGAGAATTTGAGATATTTTTCTTTTTTTCCTTTTTTATTGATTTTTATTGAGTTCTACATTTTCCTCTGCTCCCCTCCTCTCCTTTCCCCTCTCCCTTGAACCCTCCCCCAAGGTCCCCATGTGACAGCAGTTTTCACAGCAAATGTGAATTGTGGTGCAATTCTCACTTTTCAGCTGGCGAGAGACTTCAGTAAGACTGTATGATTAGGGCTTTGTCTCATCTTGTGTCCCTTTTTACTTCTTATGGTTTATCTAACTGATCAGAAAACAAGGCTATTATTATTTGTCTTAGTTAAGGTTCCTATTGCTGGGAAGAAGCCCCATAATCACGAAAACTTTTATAAAGGAAAATACTTAATTGAGGATGTCTTGCAGTTTCAGAGGTTTATTCCATTATCATCATGTAATTACAGGTTGTGAGCTGTCAATGTTAGTTCTGGAAATTGAACCCAGGTCCTCTGGAAGAGCAGCCTGTGCTCTTAACCATTGAACCATCTCTCCAGTTCCAACCTGCCAGGATTTTTTTTTTTTTTTTTTTTTTTTTGGTTTTTCGAGACAGGGTTTCTCTGTGGTTTTGGAGCCTGTCCTAGAACTAGCTCTTGTAGACCAGGCTGGTCTCGAACTCACAGAGATCCGCCTGCCTCTGCCTCCCGAGTGCTGGGATTAAAGGCGTGCGCCACCACCGCCCGGCCCAGGATTTTCTAATAATGAGGTTAAAATGACTTACCTCTGCCTTCCAAGTTTGCTCCCTTACTTGTCTTTAAAAAACAGCACTTGAGCTGAGCATGTCCGCTGGTTCTGCTGAGAAAGGACGCATCTGGATGCCAGAAGACTCAGACAGTAGGGCTTTGCAAAAATGGTTCTCAGAAGCTCCCTCCTCAGCTTGCAAAAAAGCATTCTTCTCCCTTATCTTCACACTGTCCTCCCTTCATCTATATCTGTCTTAATTTGCTCTTCTTGTAAAGATATTGGCCATATATGACCAATGGCATCCCACTGACCCATCCTAATGACATCATTATCAACTAATTACTTCATCAAGATCACATACTGAAGGGATGGGGTCAGAACTGCAGCCTGGATAAATGCAATTCAGCCCATAACACAAACTCAGCCTTATTGCTTTTATTTTTCCAATAGCAGCACCATTACAAATGGCGTCGCCTCTCTTTCTTACACTTGAAAAGTAATAGGACCTATTTTAAACCATAGAACATCTACATACCAAAGTATAAATCTTGTTGGCATTTTAATTTTCTCCCTGGAAATCCTGTTTCACGTGCAGTGCTGCAGCTTCCTGGAGTCGGACTCGTGATTGCTCTTATGAAAGCAGCTGTTCAGTGAGCGCAGCATATTTTGTTAGTTCATCAAGAAGCAGGGGAAGATTATGCTGCGATCAACTTCTGTCTGGCTGTAGTCAGTGCTTTTCTGATTGGGCTCAATGATTGATTTAATAGGTCTACCCCAGAGCCGTTACTCATCCCTGATATTCGTCCCATGCAGACTCCATGTTATTTATGTAAACGATGTTTTATACGCCTTCTGTGCAGATAAATCCAAGCTGACAGAACTGGTTAAGGGATGAGCGTGCTCCCAGTTGGGATTAGGGGCTCAGTATCTGTCTTTATCAACTATCGGGTTACTTCACTGTCAAATGGGGGGCTTTGTAAGATAAGGAGATGTGATTGGAAGCATCTAGTCTCTGTTCTGAAGGTAGCCTCTTGACAATTCAGAAAGCTGTGTGTCATGGAAGAGAGCGGAACACAAGGAAAATGGTCTTGGGTGTGGGTGACTTAACTCTAGCAAATGAGAGGGCTCCTAAATCACAGGAAAGTATTATCCCACAGCCATTCAGATAGTTTCAAACCTCAGGAAGTGTTCTTATGCCAAACATATAGCACATGTGTAGCGGTGGCAGCTGCGGCACCCTTTGAGTTTACGAAGCATGAGCTTTGTATGTTCTTGCTCTTTCATTATTTTATCAGCACATGATTTTCAGATTGATGGAGTCCTTTGTGTGTGTGGTTATTAGAAGATCAAAAGATTACACGTGACTTCTGCTTTTAAAGTGATGGAATGACAATGTATAAAGCTTCCTCTTTATTCACTTATTGACCAGTCTTTCTCTCCTCCTCTGTCTTGGAAGCAAATGCTCAAAATCCAGGAAGAAAGGAGAAAAGGCGAGTGGGAAGTTTATTGCTGATAGACCTGGGACACACACGAAGCAATGGTAAAATGGAAAGAAGTACATTGTTCTCTATGGCTTAGTCAAGAGAGAAAAAAGATAATTTTGTAAATAATTTCAATTTTACTGGCAATGTGAATCAATATAACTTAGAATATATATTTATAACATATTCAACATGATAGCACTTTTAAATAGTGAAAGGTATCTACCCTTTAATTGCAAATGTCCTGGTCAAGTTTCTGTATGTCCAAACAAATAGCCACCAATATTCTGGTTTAATAATGTTGTCCCCATGGAACCCCATGGTCATGAAATTATCTATGGGAATCATTAAGATAATTATTTTGTGAAGGGAAACTACTGCTCTCTCATGTCCTACAGTTGTTAAAACAATTTTTTACAAAAAGGAAGGGGCAACCTCATAATGTATGCTTGTGGAAAAACTGCAGTCAGTCTCCTAGCTGAAGACTAAATGATTGTGCATTATAGTGTGCCTGTCTATGATAAGTAGATTATTATAGATCATTCTCAGAGGAGGTAGAGAAAAGATTGCACCGACATTAGCTTCACTGCTATTTGTAAGCTGTAAATTTTGTTAAATGATAGATACAAAGATGGAAGACAGATGGATAGAGGAGGAGTCAAAATCTGACCCAGGATGAATTAGTGCTGCAGCCTACGCTTCAGGGCTGTCTTAGTACCACAGGCTAGCAAGCAGCAACATCCAGCATCCCCCGCTCCCTCCCCCCCCGAAATGTACCGATTTATATGAAAATTAAGATTACAAATTAAAGCCTGACTATCCTGGAGTTTTCCAGTTCATCAGCCATCCAATAATGCCTGTATGCATAATTCCCGGAAGATTACTTTGTCCTTACAGCTAAGCCCTGTCCCTGATATGAAAGATCTCTATCCACTTTTATTGAAATAAAGAACTAACATCATAATCCCAATATTGAGGTATAATCTTCATTATCTCCTGACCCTCTTGAGGGTCTCTCTATCTATATTACTTCAGATTTGGTTTATTTATAATCCTTATGTATTTACTTTTATTGAGATAGGATTAAAAACTTAAAAAAAAAGCTTCCAAAATCCTTATGATCTCATGACTGAGTTTCAATTCAGCAACAATCAACTAATGTGGTAGAATGAGTATTTTATAGTGATTCTTATAGCTATATAGTTCAAGCTTGAAAAGGAATTAATTGGTCCCCAGAGCAACCCTGTTCCATCACATGAATTATTTCCATTCTAACTTGGTATATGAAATGATGCCAATATCTTTTTTCCTATTTATTAAAAAAGATTTGGAGGATGTGGTGCTGATGGTATGTGAAAAGACAAACAGACACAGAGCCATTCAGAGTTACTTTCATATCTTCCCTAATAAGTTTTAATTCATACCTATAGTTAATTACTGGTAAACTCCAACCCTCCAACTTCCCCTTTTTCCTAGAGCCTTAATGGCCTCTAGCTTTGCCTGGGGGCTGTTAACTATCAAGCTAGTCATTAATGCTGGTCAAAATGAATTCTTGGAGATTGTCACTTGCTCATTTCTTAACCATAGATAATGCAGACTTTCTGTAGGATGAAGCAGCACTTCAGCTATAGTTTTCTCACATAGGCATCAGGAAACACCCATTCAAACCATGTTATGCTGAGGTATTTTCAAGCCACGCCACTTAACATTTTTGATGCAATTCCAGGATGAGCTCTGAAGGTGCATTGTTCAACATGTCACGGGTAATCACCATGTTTTCTTATTTTAGTATTTAGAGAAACATACCTTAGAGCTTTGATGTGTTCTTCACTTGCATGTGTCTCTTATTTTACCTTTTTTTTTTTTGTTAAGAATTTGTAGGAAAATATTTGACTTTTGGCTTCAGAAATTTGCGTAGAAATAGAAGTACTTTCTTACTGCAGAAAGCGTCAGGGCAGTGCTGTCTTTAACATACTGATGACTGGCTGCAAAGAATTCTTGTTTTATCATTATTGATAAGGAGGATTTGGAATAGTTTTTGTTGGCTCCTTTATTCTCTTGTGTGTTACCTCTGTACCTGCTTTTGCCTGGGTACCTATGGAAACACAATTAAAAAGAAAGTGGGGAGGGAGAGACAGGCATGGTCCCAGAATCATTTTCAGCTTTCACTGACTCCCACATATACAATACTGTATGGTTAATGATGAGCTTTATTAAAGCATTTACAACACAGGGCTTGGCTAAGCTAACACTTTTGAATACCTGTTTTCTTACTTAACCATCAGATTTATTACTATTTAATGAATGTGGAAATTAAAAGCCTAAAATTGGGAAAGATGTGGGAGAGGAAGGAAACCATGAGGAAGTTTCAGGACTTCAAATGGCATTGGTTGTCTGGTACCCTGCTTCTTCATTGGCTTGCAGATAGGAGACGTCTTTTCTTTAGAAATCTGGCTCAAGCAGGTAAGACCATCTCTTGGCATTCCAAATATTGGTTTAAATATTCCAATAGGAGGGCTAATAATGATGCCAATGAAGTAGGCTTATCCTAACTAAGACTTGAGTGAGTTAAGTATATTTTATAGGTACCCCAAAATATTCTTTTTAGGAGAAAGCCCAACAGTTACTAAAAATTCGGCATGAAGTTTTGAAAAAAACTCTTATCTGTTATGATGTAGATTTAGTTTATAGATTAGTGGACATAATTGTGTGCAGGAAGGGGAGAAGGGAGAGGAAGACAACAATACGGGATGTGGACTAATTTGAAGGGCATCTAGTTTCAGCCAGGGGCGAACTACGGAAGCTAGTGCAGAGAAACAGAATGGCAGGTATCACAGCTGAAGGAAGGATTCACATGTAGTACAGAGAAACAGAAAGGTGGGTATCATAGCTGAAGGAAGAATTCATATGTAGTACAGAGAAACAAAAAGGTGGGTATCATAGCTGAAGGAAGAATTCACATGTAGTGCAGAGAAACAGAAAGGTGGGTATCATAGCTGAAGGAAGAATTCACATGTAGTGCAGAGAAACAGAAAGGTGGGTATCACAGCTGAAGGAAGAATTCATGTGTGCCCTTGGTTTTTGTTCAGTCCTACCTTAGAGGAGACAGCGCATATCATGCTGGGGGGGACAAGGTTTATAATTTACAGGGCTGTGACTTCTTAGGGAATAAATCTAAATTACTGGATGATTTTTAAAGCTTTACATATTGAAGTAAGCTAGTATTAAGCACTTCCTTCTTTCAAGATAGGAACTTCAGGAGACACAGTGATCATCCTTGCTATTCTAGCTTATCAAAATGCAAACCATGAATGCAGCCTTTTTCCTTTATTAAGAATTCTCAATTATTTTTAAAGTTAATTCCTTTCATTGTACACATAAAATGCCATCCAATTAATATTTTAAAAGATCTAGCTGGGTGTGGTGGTACGTACTAGTAATCCTAGCACTTGTGAGGTGGAGACAAAGATTTAGAAGTTCAAGTTCAGGTTAGAATACATGAGACCCTGTCTCAAAAAAAAAAAATCTATGCTTTGATTAGATGAGAATTAGGAAACACAACACATGTTTCATAACCCATCTTTGGCGTTTGGTCATCTGAAAATTCCCTCCATGCACATGTAAGGGACTATCTTTTCTCAAAGCAGGCTTCCAGGATCAAACCTAGGTTGCCAGGCTTTTGAAGCAAGTACTTTACCCACTAAGTCATCTTGTTAGCCTCTACATTTTATTTTAAAACATTGCATTTTATTTCTTTTTATTGTGTATATGTGAGTGCGGGCACACATGTACCACCAAGGATGTGTAGAGGTCTGTGGTGGCTTGAAAGGAAATGGCCCCATAGGCCCATAGGGGGTGGCACTGTTAGATTGAAGTAGGTGTGGCCTTGTTGAAGGAAGTGTGTCACTTTGGGGATTGGCTTTGAGGTCTCCTATGTTCAAGCTATGCCAAGTGTGACAGTTCACTTCCTGTTGCCTGTGCATCAAAATATAGAACTCTCAGCTCCTTCTCCTGCATCATATCTGCCTGCATCTTGCCATGTCCCACCATGACAATCAGGGAGTGAACCTCTGAACTGTAAGCCATCCAAGTAAATGTTTTCCTTTATAAGAGTTGTCATAATCATGGTATCTCTTCACAGTAACAGAAACCCAAAGGCAAGGTCAGAGGACGACTTTCAGGAGGCAGTTCTGTTCCTTGAGTTTCTGGGGTCAAAGTTGTCAGGATTGCATGGTAAGCATTTTGTTTGGTAAGCCCCAGAGGCAATTTTTGATAGTCAGCTTAGATTTATAAAGTGGAGTATATATACTTCTTTGCCTTTCCCAAAGTAGGTGCCCCAGGATATAACTGCAAGTGCAACCCAGAGTGACTTGAATGTAAGCACTATTAACACTATCACTCTTTACCTGAATGCAGGAATAGTCAGAGGGTAAACCTGGGTACAAAAGCTGAACGCATCAGCCCTAGACATTTAGTGTTCATAAAACAACCTACTTCCTACCACCTCAACAGAAGAAAGAATAAAATTAAAGAAATGACTGAAACCCTGAAAGCTATAGCATAGACTGTTGCTTTCAAAGGGTATGCACAGGTACAGGTGATTTGGGGGAACTCAATTCTATAAAAAGTTCATTAGTACGCCTTCCCAAATGACCCTGAGAGACTTCAGTGGTGCTGATTTGTTGTTGTTGTTGTTCTGAAACAGGGTATCAAACATCTCTTAAATTTTTTCTGTAGGCAATAACCTTCAAGTACGTCCTGACCCTTCCATCTCCACCTCTCATGTGCTGGGCTACATGTGCTATCATGTATTCTTGCTGTTCCCTTCACACTCAAAACATGTGAATGGGGAGAATAAGCAGAGGCTCATTATTTATTATATTTATTATATCAATTTATTTTATGAGTGTTACCGATACCAAGAGAGGAACAACTCTTATCAAGGCATTTTCTCTTTTGAAAAGATGAGCTGATTTGTTCCAATTACAGGATTTCACTTCTTTCTTCATAGCCCGCCCTTATTCACACACAACTGTTTGAGTGATAAGTTCTACGAAACACCGATTTTTCTCCTCTAGCCCCCGTCACTAGAGGAAAAAAAAAACAAATCAATACATGTTTTGTACAGGTTTAAGGATAAGAATTTCAATAGGAAAGCTATTAGCATGAATGTATACATGTCTATTGAAAAAAATAACATGAAATCTCCTTAGATTACTTCAGCACAATGAAACATGGAAGGCAAGGTTTGTTTTTATCTCTACTTGCGAATGGGAAATTTGGTGTGTCAGAGGCTATTCAGGCAATAATAAGTCAAACTAAAATTTAAACTACTGGATGTCGACTGGTTTAACCACTAACTTCCCATGTTATTAAATCATTTCTTAGGAAAACTGCTCAACTTGTGAAAGTCTGTGTTCTCTAGGTAAATTCTTGTAATGTTCAGTGGAGAGGAATGCCCCATTCCACAGGTGGTATTTATAATCTTAATTTTAGTCAGAAAAAGTAGTACGTGTATGGTTTATTAGTGACAGGATTTTTGTGGGGACTTGACAAAATGCAATTCTCACGCCCACATAAGGCAGAAGTGTTTAAACAGCCCTTCGAGTGCACCTCAAGGAAAGATCTGTGTTGTTTGAAATCCCGAAGAAGTATTCCTGTCGAAAGTATAAGGAACCATGACAATGCACTTGTTCTGTTTCACAGGATCTGGACAGGTTCTGTGTCAATGGAAGTTCAAACACAGAACACCCAGATGGTGATGGATAAAGGGAGCTGGAGACAAGGGTTGCCGGGCACATGCAGTTCCAGACCAGCCAGATGTCTGGCTCCTCACAGGGCTGTGCAGAATTTGATTTCTCTTTGTTCTGTAGACAAATTGGGGACGTTTCAGTGTGACTTTCAAGCACTCTCTTTCCAGGCTTGTGCCACGTACAAGCAGGGCAACCCTGGAGTTACTGTTTGCTTGAGAAGTAAGGATAGAGTAGGGCAGAAAGTAATGACGACAAGCTCCTAGAAAGAACACGGGCCAATCACATCATGTAAATGTGCAAATGTATCTGTGCCTCAAATCCTCATCTATGCAAAATCTGATAAATTTAGTTGAGAGCCACTTTAAGTTTACAGGAAAGGGCAAAAAGTAGATCCCTTAGTCCTTCCCGTGTTTATGGTGAACGAAACTTTATTCAATCAGTTGACTCCTCAGCCTCCTTTGAAATGTGTAAATGGAATTCTTATGGAAAGTTCTCCTTTTAACTTACCTTTACACAGATATGGTGCCTTGCACTAATCAGTGACTTCGAGACAGTGCTGTGCAAAGCGTCTGGTAGGAAAATGTTTACAACACCAGGTTCTGATGTTCCAGAGCTGAACCAGAGCTAAGAAAAGGACACCTTCTGAGAGGGGCCTGTGGGATTCTGAGCACTTACAGAAATGAAACACAAAATACATTGGCTAGAAATTCTCCTTGATGTGGGAGGTGGTAATTTAACAGTCCTTTTCAAATTCCTATAATATGTTAGAATGAAATTTTAGACAATTTTAGTGTCTGGGTTAATCTATTGTCTGTCAATGGACACAATAAAATGAGATTTAGAAGTTAAATCTTCAGAGCTATCACGATATTTCTATGGCAAGCAATACGGCTTAAACAGTAAAAGCACTTGTCCCTTCAGTCCCTGGGACCCACATGGTAGAAGAAGCAATTGTCACAAGTTGTCCCTGGACCTCCACATGGCTCTGTGGTGCATGTGCCCACCCAAACATAATATTTAAAAAATTAATGTGAAATCTTAAAGGACTCTCACAGATTTTTTTTTAAGATGGAAGAACTAATGCAGCCATGTGGAGAGCAGAGGATACTCTGAATAACTGTGTATTGATATGGGTGTGGCTATGAGCGTACACACAGAGATGGCAAAGCTGTCCTCTGGTCAGGTCACAGATGTTGATAGTGTGTGCAGAAAAGGTCTGCCCACCATAGCCATACTCCCTCAATACATTTATGGTCTGATGACTGCTCCTTTACAGGGACTGCTGTAGTCTTTTTCTTTTTCATTCTTTACTCTTTGGGGTCCCAACACCCAGTTTCCAAATAAATTCACGGAGACTTATTCTTACTTATGAATATCTGGCCTTAGTTTGGCTTATTTTTAGCCAGCTTTTCTTAAATTATCCTGTCTGCCTTTTGCCTCTGTGATTTTACTGTATATACCTTTCTTTACTTTGTGGCTTGCTGCACAGCTGGGTGGCTGGCCCCTGGAGTCCCCTTCTCCTTCTCTTGCTCCCCAATCTTCTCTTGCCAGATTTCTCCTATTTATTCTCTCTGCCTGCCAAGCCCTGCCTATCCTTTCTCCTGCCTGGCTACTGGTTGTTCAGCTTTTTATTGGACCAATCAGGTGTTTTAGACAGGCAAAGTAACACAGCTTCCCAGAGTTAAGAATGCAACACATCTTTAAACAAATCTCCACAGCATAAACAAATGTAACACATCTTAAAATAATATTCCACAACAGACTGCTCCTGTTGTATTAGCTGAACCTGGCTCTTTATCCAGCTGTGTACTATAACCCATGTCCCCTTGTTCAGCTGCATGTAGTAACCCCACATCTCCATTCTATATACTAAAGGGACTGAGTATCCACTGGGCTGCAGTTTCTCCATCAGAGAGCCCAGGCCACCCAACCCCAGCTTCTCTGTGCACCTGCATTTGTCTTTATTCATCCCCTCACCACCCAGTCAGGTCAAGTCCCTGGAAGGCAAGGACTCAGCTCATCAAAGCAATCCAATACATGACGTAATGCTGGTTATTATCAATTACTTCGTAAACTATATACAAACATCTTTATTGTAAGCATTTTGATATGTTTGGAACTTACTACTGAAATTATTGGTCATCAACCTCTTGACACAGTATCACAAACAGCATTTGTGTGAGTGAGTATTTAAGAATAATTCTGATTTATTTAGAGTCTACCGCAAACTAATCAAACAAGTAATTCGAAGTAACTCAGACTGGCTAGAAGTTGAGTTCTATGACCCATACTAGTCAATATCAGCATTCCATAGAACTAATGAGATAAATTCCTTTATTTCTTGATCCTTTCAAAGCTTACCAGCCTTGGTTCAATTTCCAGTACTACTCCGCATGTCTCTCTCACCCCTATATTCCATTATTTTATTTCTTATCATCATCTCTTGCTTATTGGTCTTATCTCAAAGGAAAAAAAAAAACAAATTTTTAAGCACGCAACTCACAGGCTTCATTCACAAGTTGATGCCACAACTAAACAGAACTTTACATCCTGGAGAGGAACACATTTGAACAATTTGCTGAGACCAGGGTCCAGCCAGTATGAAGCCACACATGAAGAAGGGGTGTGAGTCACTGTCTGCAGCCAACAAAACTGCTCATACGATGAACTAGTCTACATCCTTGCGTTGGTCTCTCTAGGACCAGCTTAAATAAAAAGCAAGTGATCTATGCAGAAACAAACCATGCTCTGCTCTGTCTGTAGAGAACGGTGCTGCTACGAAAGCAGCGCCAGAGGTGCCCACCCTGGGACTGGCAGAAACTGCTGCTTCTGTTCACGGCAGCGCGCGCACGGGAAAGCTCGGAACTTGCTAATTTAGGCCCTAAATGATGCTAAGATCCTGTTTCCTCTCACTATCTCAACAGGCATGACCCACACTAGGTAGGCATTGCTAAGTTTCTGCTGTCTCCTGGTAAGAAAGAAAAGAGCCAACAGTTTTAGTCAGCCACGCTGCAAGCATCTGGAAGCCTTTCTTATTTCCCAACTGCTCCAAGGATTAACATCAGGTTGCTAGAGAGGATGTGGCTGTCGCTGAGCTGAAGAGAAATCACCCAGGTAAGCTGAGGCTACTCCTTCTGTTCCCCATCTGCTGAGCTGTTAGCACGAAGACATATTGACAAGGGCTCAAGGAAAACATGGAATATTCCATCACTAAGATTATGCTGCCCTAGAGACAGATGTTAGAAAGCTGTAACATCCAAAAATAAAGAGATAATCACATGCTTGAGGGGAACGACTAAAACCATTTCAGAGGGAAGGGCGAAAATGAGAAAGGAAAACGGAAAGACAGAGGCCCGTGTGGCCACACAGACTGGAGTTGTAGCTCTGCCTCGGGCAAGCCTTTGCCTGTACACAGGCCTTCTCCATGCACTGGGGCAGGCCTGTAAGAAGTACTTATCAGGGCTGCTATGAATTACAGGGAACAGACTTATCTCTTGCCATCAGCTGGTTAATGTCAGGGCTTAGATGTAAACCCAGTTTCATACAAATCTAAACATAAACATGGACATTTCGGTAATTAATGTTCAGAGAACATGAAAACATTAGTCAGTTCTAAATTGATCTGGCTGTGACTTTTCTGCGGAGTCAAAGCCCTTTGCCTTCACTTATATTTACTAATTCACTACATAGGGACCACAGTTGAAGTTTACATATTTACAGTTGATACGTGGTTGTCATATGTTAAGTCAACACTGAACAATTTTAAACAGCACAGTCTCCTTTTTGTGACATTTTAACAGCGCTTTGCAAATAAATGCAGAGTCCGACCAGGAGCAACACGGACCAGGTTGGGCTGAGATCCCGAACAGTTCTGTGCTGCACCGCTTCCATTGATCTCTCTGTAAAACAGAGATAATAATGTCCACCCCCGGGGTCACCCACAGGATTACATGTACACACATGCCATAACTGCGTGTGCACGCTCAATCTTCAATAAATGGCAAGTGACATCATTACAAAAGAAAGCAAACAAAGACAGAAGGCAACTGATGTGAACAAGCAGAAGATCGCCCCATTTAATGACTCCTTGTTCTTCTCCTGAAACCCACACACTCTGCTTGTGTGGGGGAGGAGGGGACCCCCCATTTTTACCACATTCTCCCTCTGGAACGTGGGGAGAATACCCTGTGAAGGTAGAGGATAGGACAAAGGGAGTTCCAGAGAAAGCGAGAATAAACAACTTCTGCTGGAAGAGGAAGGGGAATGACATCTAACCTGATGGTGCTAACTCCCCTGTAGTGATGGGAACCCAGACAAACAATGGCAAAATCTGCAAACCAGAGGCTTCAAGAGTTGCCCTGCTTCCTGTTTGGCATTTCTAGGAGCCAGCTGTGCAGCGTAACCACAGCCCGACGTGGGAACGCTACAATCAGTACAATGGCAGCATGGTGAGAGGGCCAGGGATGTTCTGTCATGGCAGGCTTTGCGCTTCCTCGGCTCTTGCCCAGCAGGATCCCATGCTGATGCATACCTTCATGATCACAGTAGCTTTATGTGGAAGAAGAGATGAATATGAGAAGCCTTTCGAGTCAGTGTCAGGTAAGCCCAGCAGAGAAGAGATGGCAGAGTGCACTGGCCAGGCCAGGGTTCGCAGGATAATGCAGCTGAGACATGCAGACCAGCAATGCTGTTGAGAAAACAAAGTACATGAGCAGCAGTGGGCATGGGACTGACAGCCTTGAAAGAGCTGTGGAAGAATGCCAGTTTTCCTCCGAGGTAGGGTCTCTGAGAGGGGCCTATGTCCATGCACGTACAGGCAACACTAACTGGTCAGCTTTTTTTTTTTTTTTGGTTTTTGCACATTAAGTCAGGAGGCTAGTTGGTGGTGAGGGACAGGGGAGGAAGAAGTGTATTGATTAAAATGTATTATATGCTAAGAGTTCAACTGCAGATCAATGAGGAAACCGCCAATCAATCTGTTCTACATGGTCCCCATTGGAGTTGGTGGAAAGCACACACGAGCACAAAGTTTCTACAAATCTGAGGCTTTTTTGCCGCCCTCCCCAACTCCAGCAGGACACGCAGCATTTCCTAATGCCTGCAGCCCCAGGCTTCTCTACGAAAGGGGGGCAGGGTAGGGTATACACACCAACCAATGTGCCCTACAGAACATGTTTCAAACCTAAAGAAACTGAAGAACTTTTGTCGTCTTCCCATTACTCAAGAGGATTTTCCATGCAGGGCAGGAGGTACATGCCTGTAATCTCAGCACTAGAGATTTGAGCAAGCAGAAAGCTGTTTCCAGGCTGGTATGGGATACAGAATAAGATGCTATCTCAAAAAGCAAAACATTTGCAGGAAAAAGAAGAAAGGATTTAACACAGCAAAAATGGAAGGAAGGCCTCAGCTTCTGGTTAGAGAGACACTGTTCTTTCCGTGAGTTACTTCTTCACTGAGACTCAGACAGGAATCCAAAGTTTGGATCCAAAGTGAGTATTTGATAGAAATTAAGGCTTGTTCATACAGTCAGTGGCTATCTGTTGAGTGCCTACCAGGAATTAACAATGTGTTTTAATATTTAAAAGGATAAATATTTATATATTTAAATATTTATAAAGATAAACAAGATGTGAGTTCTATCCTTGACGAGTTACAATTTGTGTGATGTGAATAAATTTGCTCCTGCCTATTTTTAACAGCAAAGAAACAATAATAGAATATCACAACTATAAAAAACTGAATTACCTTTTCCATCTACCTTGCACAGAGAAGTAATGATACAGGCTACTCTTGCACACAAAGGAGTTACAAAGCATTTTTTTTTAATAAAAATCATCATTACAGAAAAGTCTGTTTCCAAAATAGCATAGAATCAAGAGGCAATATTATGCAAAATTATGTTT
Source organism: Alexandromys fortis (assembly GCF_014885135.2). Classification (NCBI taxonomy): domain Eukaryota; kingdom Metazoa; phylum Chordata; class Mammalia; order Rodentia; family Cricetidae; genus Alexandromys; species Alexandromys fortis. Next base: position 46,188,574 of record NW_026067949.1, read on the forward strand.
AAAATTTATATTTGGGAGTTGGAGAGATGGTTCAGTGGTTAAGAGTGCATACTGTTCTTTCAGAGGCCCCAAGTTCAGTTCCCAGCACCATCCCAGGTGGCTGACAACCACCTGCAATTCCAGTTCTGGGGGACTGGATGACTCTGGCTTCCACAGGCACCTGCACTCAACCACACACAGACATACATGTGACGAAAGATAATGACAATACATTCTGATAAGAAGTACACTAGATTTACTAGCAGAGGGGCGAAGATATGAAGGAATATATCACAACACTAGAATTACTGGTTCCGTTTTTTTTTTTTTTTTTTTTTTTTGATTTTTCAAGACAGGGTTTCTCCTTAGCTTTTGGTTCCTGTCCTGGAACTAGCTCTTGCAGACCAGGCTGGCATCAAACTCACAGAGATCCGCCTGCCTCTGCCTCCCGAGTGCTGGGATTAAAGGCATGCGCCACCACCGCCCGGTTCTGGTTCAGTTTTTAATGAACATCGTTTGCACAGATATACAAAACCATATAAAACAAGTATTTCATGACTGTCTTAGTTATCTCAGAAAATATTGCTTGAAGCTTTTAAGAAACTAATGTGAAAAAGTGAAATAACATTGTAATAAATGCTCTAAGACATTTGTTTTGAAAAAATGGACACTTTTCATGAAGATTTTCTTCTAAAGATGTATTGCATCCCTTAATTTATAGTTTAAGTTCACATTTTATATGACCAGGTATTCTTTTATTTCTGCAATTTTATATTTAGTCATACATGTATTTATAGGTATGTACATGTGACTGCAGATGCTCTTGGAGACCAGAAGAGGGTCTTAGATTATAGTAGAATTGCAACTGTATTTTAATAAATAAAGACTGCTCGAAGATCTGAGAGTAAAACAGTCCCACTGGCTAACCTTACAGACCAGATTATGGTAACACACACCTTTAAACCCAGTAGCCACACTAGTTGCCATAGAAACTGGGCAGTGCATGTCTTTAATCCCAGCCCTAGAGAGGAACATAAGATGGGGGAAGATAGCTCTCAGACACAGTCTCCTTCTGAGATTCCAGGAGGTAAGATCGCCATTCCAGACTGAGGTCGAGGTAAGAGGCAGTGGCTGGCTGTTTTACTTTTAGAATCTCCAGGTTGAACACCAACTTTTGACCCTGAGTATTATTAATCGTGCTTCACCAGAACCCTGAGCTAGAGTTATAGGTAGTGCTGGGGACCAAACTCAGGTCCTCTGCAAGAGGCCTGCATGCTCTTCACATCCAGGTCGCTGTCCAGCTTTACATCACTAGGCTTCCTGAACCGTGGGCACCGAAACCTGCAGGATGAATGTTGTTAATAGGACCTTGTGAATAAGGAAGAGAATGCTATGCTTTTACAATAAAAAATATCCATGATGTTCTGGAGATATTAATTTACGGAATGGCATAGTAGGATATTTTCAGAAATACTTACACTGACTTTTTGGGAACCACTGTTGACTTGTAGAATTTAAATATCTCTTTTCTTATCTTGTTCCCCACTACATGTATTTGACTGTACGTGCCAGTGCACAGAGAGCATGGAGTGAGGTTTGGGGGAAAATCATCTCTCTGTTATGTGTACCTCGGACACAGTCAGTGTTCAGCCAGCCTGTGTATTGATTGAAATGGGACACTGGTAGAGTTTATAAATAATTCAGCAAATAGACTCCATCTGATTAGCTTTTCAAAACAGCATTTCCTCTCTTAGTGCTCTTTACCATCAGAGGGCAGCCGCATTTGAAATCTACAGATCCTGGCATATCTGGGCTAAGGTTAGACCAGGAATTCACCAGCCCTGCCAGTCTCCCTAACTACCCCCAACATTTCCTTGTATCACTCTGGTTCTAATTAGTTGTCTGGTAGAATTAAGAACAGTCTATTCCAGTGAGTGCTCATGTGACCACTTAACAACTTTCTACTACAATGACAGCTTCACGACAGGAAGAAGAAACTAGAAAAGCAGAAGTCACCGGAGTAACCCCAGTTTACTCAACAATGCTAGCTCAACCGGGAGTGCTGAGACGTCATCATTTTTCCATTTTGTTATTAAGCACCAGGCACGTTCTTCTTGCCAGGAACAAGGCATAGTGTGATGGCACTCCTGTCTCAACCAGCATGTTTTGAACTGACCCGTCTTCATGGCTACGGCTCCCTAGAGACACTGCTGCCGCTGAGCCTGGATTCAGCTGAGTGCGTTGACGTTGAGCTTGTCACTGAAAGCTATTTTAGTCCTCAACTGCCTCCTTTCCAAGACTGCAAACTGTTGCTGCTCAGACTCACCGCTCACCATTTGATTACTGGAACGGAGGGAACAGAAGGGTTACTATTAGCCTCTATTAGCTGGATCGTCAGTGGGAGTGGTACCTAGCAGCACTAGAACCGTCTTATGTAATCTTCACATGTGGGGAACCTGGGTAGCTGAGTCAGTCCCTCCACCCCAGTTCTCCCTAGCGAACTGCAGGATGCACTGCTCTCTGCGATGAGATGGCCTGACCTGTAGCAAAATGGAATATTCGTCCTGCTGACCTGTCAGGGACAGCATGACTAAAGGAGACACTCGCGGACAGTCCTGAGGACAGCTGCTACAGGAAAAGCAGTCATGTTCATTATTATTTTTAGGATGAAGATACCTAACTGTCCTATTTGCCTGAGGAGGGAAATAAGAAAAAATAAAAACTCACTCTATGGCACTTTCTGGATGCGCCTGAACTCTAGCTCCATAGGAGGGCATCCCGGTCCAACGGTGTGGAACACTTTCACGGCACATCCTTTGGCCCATCATCTTTGTCGCGTCACCATTGCCTTTCCCCTTTAAGCAAGTAACACTGAGCTGGTGACTGCTGAAAGGGGCAGTAAACTTCTGACAGCTTGGGGGGTATCAGAGTGGAGGGACCATTTCTTTCAGAATTGAAAGAGACAAAATGGCAGAAGGTGGTGGAAACCATTGGTAACCTGCCCAAGTTTGTACCAAAGTAGAATAACTATGCTAGATAGTTACATAAAAATCCTAGGTGGATTCCCAGAAACCCCTGTGGCGTGTCTTGAAGGGGAGTGACAAGGATCCCCAGCTCCTGGCTGGACATGAAGCAGCTTCCCACATCCAAAGCATGACTAGGATGCTTCTATCTGTGGAAGAGACTCTGCTGTTTGCTAGCATTCTGCCTTTCCCCCCTTGGGGCAAAGCTAAACCACATTTCTTTACCTCCCTTGCCATTAACCAGAGAACTGGGGCTGAGTCTTTAAGCTCAATGAAGCTCTGTGTGGATTTACCCTCTTCCTTTCCCCACTACCCAAATGGGCATGAACTGGCAGAAGATGTTATTTTAGCAAATAGGACCAAATAAGCAAGATAAAGAAATTTGTATTTGTTTCTATTGTGAACATATGCAGTAGGAATACTGGCTCTACTCGGGGCTTTGCCACAATAAAATCACAGTGTATATATTATAGCTATTGCAGCCATCTCAAATGTCACTTACACTATTATCAGACATACTTAAAGATAATTAATCAACACACATACTGCTAGACTTATTTCTTATGCTACTAAAGCAATCACATTATTGTTAGAGACATTTAAAACCTTGACAATCCTATTTCAATAATTTTTTCCTTATAATCCACATGATAGTGATGCCTTCAGGAAATGTTTTTCCTTCCCTAAGAGATCTTTGAGCTTTCTTTACCAGGTCACCAAGGGGCTGTAGAGACGTTCTTGGTGGATCCCAGAGCGCTTGATCCGGAGCAGAGCCTTGCTCCTGTCCACCTAGTCCTTATCACCCTGCAGACCCACACTACTCTGAGGGAAGGAGCTTAATTCGTAAGCCACTAAGTCAGCTGCACTTTTATTCAACAGTTCAGTTACTTTATGCAGAGCACTGCATCCTAACTACTGAAGTGACACCAACAAGATCCACAGTGGCCTCTGGTTGGCTCTGACCCAAAAATAAAGACTGAGGAGCAAACATTAGATGGGGCTATGCAGGTAAATCTCATCAAATTCAAGGGCACCCAGGGCAGACCATGCCACAAGAAAAGGGTGGGAGGGAGGGAGGGAGGGAGGGAGGGAGGGAGGGAGAGAGGGAGGGAGGGAGGGAACGAGCATCTCAGGAGATATCAGCCTGGAAGGGAGATGAAGTTGAATACAGGAACCTAAGGCTCAACTATGCCCCACAAGGAGACAGTTCCATTGTAATTGTATTTGTACAATGGGAGTCCTGAGTGCCATGCCAGAAGGAATCTTATTGGGTATTTTTCTCTTCATCTAATAGATGAGCAGATGTTTTTATTTACTTGATTTCTCGGGTCCTAAGGGCTTTTGAATTTACTACACTTCATATGTAGTTTTTATTTTCTTATTTATTTATTTATTTATTTAAGATTTCTGTCTCTTCCCCGCCACCGCCTCCCATTTCCCTCCCCCCCCCCAATCAAGTCCCCCTCCCTCATCAGCCCAAAGAGCAATCAGGGTTCCCTGTCCTGTGGGAAGTCCAAGGACCTCCCACCTCCATCCAGGTCTAGTAAGGTGAGCATCCAAACTGCCTAGGCTCCCACAAAGCCAGTACGTGCAGTAGGATCAAAAACCCAAACGCTCTTATTAGCTCTGTTCTCAAGACCGAAGAGCAGCAAATTACCACAGAGATGGAATCCATATTGCCTACACCCTTCCATAGAGATTTTCAAAAGAAGTAGTTAAAAAAAATAATTTGTTTAAATAAAACTTTCAGGGATAAAAAAACTCTTTCTTTTGATGTTTTCTTTCTTCTCCTTATTTTAAATCGCAGTACTGTGTGTGGAACCAGGACCTTGTATATTAGACAAGGGAATGCCGGCTTCACTGTGCAGAAAAAGGGTTTGAGACAGGCAGAAACGTGATGACCTATCTCTGAGAGCACCTGTTTTCCATTTTATCCCCCCCCCCTTGACATTCTTCTCCTGCCTTGATCCCCGACCAGATGGATCCCACTGAAAGTTTAAAACCGTCCTTAGTGCCTGGACCCTTGAATTATATGACATAATTCTTTCTGGAAGAAATGCTCCCATATTCTATTATTATAACTGAGCCTGTTCCTAAAATTTAAAAGGTGCTTGTTGGTATGTTTCTTTAAATTATATTTGTGTGTGTGTATGTGTGTGTGTTTATGGGCACATGTGCAGAGGTCAGAGGACACCTTTTGGGAGTTTATTCTCCTCTATCATGTGGGTCCCAGGGATTGAAATTGAAGTTGAATTCACCAGACTTGGCTGCAAGTACCTTTAACCCCTGAACCAGCTTGGCTCTTTTTTTTTTTCTTAAAAAATAATAACAGTATTAGTAATAATAATAATAATATCTCACTAGCCCAGGATGGCCTCAAACCCAAACTCAAGATCTTCCTACCTCCCCCAAAGTGGAATTACAGACACGTGCCACTCTGTGTGGCTGTAGCGGCTTCTTAGAATGTTTTAGCAAGTATAATACTTTGCTCTAAATTTTTGTGTGAATTTTCACAAATCCAAGAGTGAAAAAGCAGCATAAGGAACCCACAAGCACATATTTCTCACCTTCAACAATCATTACATGCTGCCATTCTTATTTTATTCCTAGTCTTTTTATCCCGCAGTCCTTACGCTCAAACCCAGGGACCACTCCCAGGCGAGGCAGACACTCCTCCCCACTCCAGCCCACTCCTGCCCTTTGTCGGCTATTCCTATTTGAATTCTCCATTAGAACTGGTCCTTTTTTTTTTTTTTTTTGGTCTCTTTATTTTTGCTGGTGTATTTTTAAAAACAATTCTAGGCATTGCATTAGTTAATTTGACTAAAAATATTTTTGTATGATAATTATTTCACATTTAGCACACTTAATGCAACAGAAACTATGTTGGAATTTTGCCTGGGTGTCTAAAGTCCTCCTAGTGGTTGTGTGGTTGCTATTATTTTTAGTTTAACAGAAAATTCTTTTGTTGTTGCTTTTTGTTGGTGGTGGTGGTGGCACTGGATCTGGGACTTCCTGCATGCTAAGCGGAAGCAGTACCAATGAGCTACAGTCCCAGCTGCCCTCCTCCTTTAAAATGCCACTGAGTTGCTGAAGAAGTCAAGACATTCTTCTGTCAAACACCACATTTTCATTCTGGATTTTGCTGACTGTACTGTGGACCTTCAACATGTCCCTTTTATAGAACACACATGTGGGATCTACAAAAGAGATCTCATTTCTTTGAGCCAGAATACGGACGGCATAGGTGACACCGTGGATACCTTCACTGTGTGGTCTAGGTCTTTCCTATCATTATTACAAAGGGCCTCCAAGTTTCCCCTATTAACTATCAATGCCCATCGGCTCCAGAGTCATAACTTTATAAAGAGCTGTAAAAGGGTGGTTTTAGAATTCCATCATTCCAATTTATTAACTGGAATTCTCAGAAGATACAATTCCTTACACGAAGTACAAGGTTACCCAGGAATCCGACTCATGCCAAAGTGCACGAGGAATGCCTCTTATTTTGATTTTTCAGCGTGTGAATTTTTGTGCATGGTCTCTAACAGTGAGCCCTGAATCTTGGCTGTCAGAGGTACCAGTCTGTGGTCACCAAGAAACCTAGCAAAAGCACAACAGGAGTGGACAGGACGGGATTGGGTAGGACAAGATATGACGCAAAGGGGTACAGAGGGGCCTGGCCAGGGAAGAGAATACCTTGGGCAAGGCTCTAGGAGGTGGAATCCCGGTCCTCTGAGCTGTCCTGGTCTTCAGTGCTGTCGCTGCCACTGTCTTCACCGGCAGGGTTCTCTTCGGCACCAGGAAGTGTGCTGTCCTGGGCCTCCTGGTTCTCTCCGGAGCCCAGAACCACGTATCTGCCCTTCTTCAGCACCAGCTGCCGTCTCAGCTCTTCCGCCATCTCTGAGAGATCCCGCTTCATGGCATAAGCATCTTCCCCATCGGCGTAGTACTTGGGTTCCACCTCACTAACCTGGAAGTTGAGGGTGTTCGAATAGAGGTGCAGGGCCGCCCTGTTGCTCTTCCGGACGTGCAGGGACACGTACTTGGCGCTGAAGTTCTCGATCATCGCCCGCGAGGCCTGGTCCATAAGCTTCTGGGCCAGGCCGAGGCGCCGGTGCGAGCGCTTCACGGCCAGGGAGGTGATGTGCCCGTGCGGGACATCGTCGGGGTCCTCCTCCATCTTGGCCAGGACGTAGCCCACGATCTTGCCGTCCTCGTCCTCGGCGATGTAGGAGAGCTGGGGCCACGACAGGCCGTGGTAGAAGTAGTACTTCATCTGGTAGTTCTCGGGCAGGCACAGCAGGTTGCAGTGCTGCATGTTCATCAGGTCGTCGGGCCGGGCATTGCGGATGTTCATCCTGGCGGGCGTTGCCTCGGGAATGGACTTCAGCTGGCCAAGCTGCACGGGGCAGGAAGGCGGGAAGAGCGATGGGCGGAAGGGGTGGGACTGAAGGAGTTTCCGGAAGTCCCGGACAATGGGATTTCCAGTTGTCAAGCCGGCACCTGCGCACACGGGGGGAGAGGGCGGAGCTAGAGAAGGTCTGAGCGCTGTTCTGTTTGAGAAGTGTGTGGCTCGCTGCTTCCTGTGTTTTGTCTTTGTTTCAATTTTAACTTTTCTTTTTCTTTTAAATTTGCTTATTCTCTGTCTGTATGTAATGTGTGTATAGGTGTGTGTGTGTGTGTGTGTGTGTGTGTGTGTGTACCGTGGTGCATGTAGATGTCAGCGGACAACTTGTAGGAGTCTCATTTTCCAACAAGTGGATCCCAGGAATTTAACTCAAGCCCTGACTATGTCAGCAAATGCCAATACTCCCTGTACTCAGCCATCTATTTGGACCCAATTTTAACCTTTTAGTTTGTCTGCATCTGAATAGCCCTGCGTAACTCGAACAAACATCTGTGCCATCCATCCCAGGCGGCCTGCCCTTTCTGCCCCTTGCCCCACGGACTACTGTCTAGTAGGTTTCATATAATAAAATCATACAGCATGCATTTTATTTGTTTTGTGTATTTTTTTTTCACTCGCTATATGTGGGTTTTGGCAATATTGTACACAGCTGAGGCCTCTATATTCTTGTTTGTTTCCTATTCCATTGTCTAAGTTTACTGCAATTCATTGGGAAGTTCTGCTGTTCCTGGCTATTTGTGTTATTTCCAGTATGTGATAGTATAGAGAGCATGGCTAACTGTTGTTGAATATTTAGGCACATACTCACCTGGATTAGAGAATATAATGATTTCCAAACGTTATACATATTGCTAAGCAAATTTGCAGAGTGGTTGCTCTATTTTCCTGTTAAAAATATGTTTCATGTTGCAAACAAAGACACCACCACTCCAAATGAAGTGTCTGAACAAGGTAAAACTCTCGATCATTAAGGCAAAACTCTCGATCAAGAATGTGTGCTCAGAAGACTCGACACACAGACAGGAAATGCATTGGGTTTTTATTTTAACTCCAGTGGTGACTGTGTCTTTCCTGGTTGGCTGGGGTCTTTACAATCTTACTCAGCTGTCTAATCTGAAAACAAAACAAAAGACTACAAAAACTGGTGCACAAAGAATGAGGGAAGACCAGGGATGGAGTGACTGTTCCAAGCCATAAAATTTCTAGAATAAAGCAATGGACATCTGTATAAACAAAGGCTTTACTGGGTACGGAGAATGAAAACATTGTATCAAAGGCTTACAGGATAGTGGTAGGGGAGATAAAAAGATCTTAATTCCTTGTCCTAAACACACATTATAAAGTATTTAATAGAAAGATGTCATATGTAATATTTCTTACATTGTCAGCATATGCTATTTCTCCATTCTTTTCATCTTATACATTCTTGTGCAGGGGTGGAGGTGCTGTGGTGTGGTTTATTTTATGGGGACTAGTGATTTCTGAGCACCTGCTTGTTAGCTGCTCTCCATCCTCTTTTGGGAATCAGCTGCTCAAGTTTCTGCTTATTTTTTGGTACATTAAAAAGTATATTATCTTTCAATAAAGCAAAATTTGGGATTATCTTTTAATGCAAGGGAATCACATTTTGTTAGCACTGTTTACATGTTACTGACTGTAATATATATATTTATATATATACACATACTGTACTGTGTGTATCAAAATTTAACACCAAAATAGCGACTATTTAAGTTATGTTTCATAACTCACATGGCTCTAGATTTCGAGGGAGTATGTACTGTCATTGGTAAGAATTGTGGTATAAATTCCACATAAATTAAGAGTGGAAGCAAGAGCTGGCTATATTCTAATTACAGTTGAACGCACTTCAGTATTTGAGTTCCTAAGTCTGTTGGGAAACTAGCAAATGCACGTTAGAGTCATCAGAAGAAGGATCCTCAGTTGGGGAAATACCTCCCTCAGATCCAAATGTAAGGCATTTTCTCAATTAGTGATCAATGGGGAAGGGCCCAGCACAGAGGTGGGTAAGGCCACCTCTGGACTAGTGGCCCTGGGTTTTATAAGAAAACAGACGGAGCAAGCAAGTCATGGGAAGCAAGCCAATAAGCAGCTCTCATCCATGGCTTCTGTGTCAGTGCCTATTCCTAGGATCCTGTCATGTTTGAGTTCACGTCCTAACTTCCTTTACTGGTGAATAGAAACATGGAATTGTAGCCCAGATAAACCCTTCCCTCCACAGTTTGCATTATGGCCATGGTGCTTGATTATAACAATAGAAACCCTAACTAAGACACATTGGTACCAGTGTGACTACCAAGAACCGCAGCAGTGGTGGAGTGGAGACAGCCCAGCCTAGAAGACAAGCTGTGTGTGCTGCAGAGGGTGGAGGTGGAGAGTGACCCAAGCATTTTGGAGGAGTTTAGCAGATGGTGAGTGGATCCCAGTCATTGGATGGTTGGAATTTATTTTTGCTTTGATTTGATTGTAACTGTGTCCTAATTTTACCCTCTCAAAGCAAGAAAATATTCACTGGAGCTCATAGTAGAGAGACTTTGAATGTTAAAAAATTTTGGATTTTAAGAGATTGACTATTTTAAAGGGACTGAAATTTTAATGTGAACCTGTAAAGACTGTGGGACTTTTAAAGTTATTTATGTTTTAAATGTGAGATCTTGGGGATGAATAAGAAAGGAAGGGTTGTGGGTTAATTGTGATATATTTGTGTATCAAGTTGACCAAGGTCAGCTGTAACTGGCTGGTTTTGTCTGTCAGCTTGACACAAGCTAGAGTCATCAGAGAGGAAGGAGCCTCAGATGAGGAAATGTCTCCATGAGATCCAATTATAAGGCATTTTCTCAATTAGTGATCAATGGCGGGTGGGCCCACCTCTGGGCTGGTAGTCCTGGGTTTTATATGAAAACAGACTGAGCAAGCCACAGGAAGCAAGCCAGTAAGCAGCAATAGAAACCCTAAATAAGACACACACACAACACACACACACAGACAGACACACGGACACACACACACATACAATCTTTCTAGTTTCCCAGCAGATTTAGGAACTCAAATACTAAAGTATGTTCAGTTGTAATTAGAATAAAGACTGCTTCTGTTTCTATTCTTAATTCATGTAGAATTTCTACCAGAATTCTTACCAATGACAGTACATGCTCCTTTAATAGCTAGAGTCATGTAAGTTATGAGACATGGCTTAAATAGTCACTACTTTGTTGTTAAAATTTGACAATTAGCAGTAGTCTCACACTGTATTTCCAGCCTTCCCTGGAACGTGTGATCCTGTTGCCCCAACCTCTGCACTGGCTGGTGATACAGCTTGCACCATCAGACCTAGCTTTTTTCCTTTCCTTTCATTTTTTCTTTTTCAGACACTTTTGATATGCAGCCCAGACGGGCCTCACATACATGTTAGTGTCTTTGCCTCAGCTTTATAAGTGGGATTATATGTATATGCCACCATGCCTGGGTTTTGCAATTTAAAATTTGTTTGTTCTTTGCTAGTTTTCTACATGCCTGCGGTGTATTTTGGCTGGTTTTGACCTTTATTACAGCCTTTCTCCTGGTTCTATCTCCTGTGGAACCCTAGCTTATTCATTACAAGTCCTTCCTTCTACTTCTGCATCTCCTAAATTTATTTTTTTGTTTTCACTGAGTTCAGTTGTTAATAAACATGGTTAAGAGGTTGTTTAATGTAGTGTGGACGAGCTACCAGTGACTTCACCACCTAAGAAAACCAGCAACACTTATTTCAAATCCCTCAGAGACCCAAGAAGGAAATAATATGAATGAGTAAACAGGAAGTGCAAGCCAGAGACTTCCAAAAATTGTGAGAAATAACAGAAACAGCTTACTACCTGGACAGTCATCCAAACTTCCTCTGCAATAGTGAGACACCCATCTTTGGCCTAAAGGCTTAGCATATCCATCAGACTTTTCTGTGATGCAAGATAATTTGAAGGGATGTCCCTCCTTGGCTTGACAATATTTGAGAGTCACTTTCTTTTGTGTCCTGTTTGTCCAATTGGGACAGTGGACTGTCAGCAATCGAGGCCAGGGGCATTTTCTTGCCCAGTGATTTACATTAGCCACAAAGAAAGTACACTCCATGTGGTGTTTCTTCAATGCCAATAATCTTCTCTGAAATAGATTGTTGCTGCTAGGAGCACACATGCCTGTCTCGTCATAGAAAAGAGCCTATGTTATTAAAACATCTTAAATGCTATATTCTGTAGGTCTATGAAGTGTTTGTAGATGGCCTATCTACGTAAAGTATATCTTTGTTAGAGCCAGTGGCTGGTTGCTTTGCTTTTCTGATATTCAGGTTTAACCCCAATATCTATCTCTGGGTTTTTATTTTTTCTGCTACAGATGAGGAACATAGGCAGGCCAGTGCTAGAGACTCCAATTAGATGGCCCCTTGAGCAGAAACTTACAGCACTATTAATGTTGTGGAACTAATTCTTACATCTTCTTCACTTTCTGAGAACTTTGCCCTGTCACATGAAAATCATTTTTCTTACAGGGATTAGCAAGCCAGATACTCCCTAATATGTTTTGAATGGATGCTTCAAATAATAGAATAAATTGAATAGAATAAACAGAATCAGATATACTTGTATTTTGAGACAGAATAAGCAAAATCTTCCTCTATTAATTACAACTAAATTGTATGACTACGGTGCATATTTTTATGGCATGATACCTGCTATTCTCACTTAAAGTATGTAATGAGGAATTGTGAAAATTCTCACATTGCGGCATTTTTGTACTGTCTAGTTAGCATCGTTTTCACTAACTGACTGCACCCCTAGCAAATGCTTTAATGCCTGGGATTCTTGGAGGTTTGCAGATCATTTCCTTATCTAAAACAGAAATAAATCTCATGTAATTGAGCAGTCACATTGCAGCTCTATACTGTTTCGTGCCTTAGAAAGTGAGTAGCCTGTTCCTCTAGTATTCCTTTCCCACTGTGAGCCTGCAAAAGATGTTCCTCCAGTTCCTTAGCCAACTGACTCCAGGGAGATTTGCTTGTGGATTTGTGGAGTAGCCAAGAGAGTCTGAAGAAATGGCCAGAGAAAGCTGTTTTTGATGGCAAATTGCAAAGGTGGATAAATTCTTTAGTTTTTGATCCTAGCTAGAGAGTGTTGGTTGAGTCTTTGAAAAACTGGAACTTGTACTTTTATCACCACAGTCCTCGAAGTCAGAGTCATTTCCTCCTGGTGCTAATCTTCTGCTTGTTTTGCAGTCCCGTTTGCTTCCTAGCCTTTCTGCCATTCATCATCCGTGTATTAAAGTCCCTTAATTCAAGTGACATGGAATGGCTTCATGGCTAGTTGCTGACTGGTGCAAGAATGGTAGTAATCCATTATGTGTTCAATGTGAATCCAAAAGTTACAGCTGCTTTTCCAGTCCAAAATAGAGAACTTAAACAATGTAGCCACTAATGAATGGGTTAATAAGGTAAAGCATCCAAAGGAAGTGATGACTCATTTTACCCTTGCAGAGATTTCGCTTGAGGAGGCACCATAAACTGTCTCATTATTGCCAGATTAGTTCCCTAGCAGTGTCGTGACTGTCTCCGTGTGCAACTGGACAGTAGAATATCAGAGATAGAAATCAATGATAGGACTATATGATAGATATGAGTCTGTGTATGCTTGGGAAGAAGAAAGAATTGCCCAAAGAAAAGGCAATGCAGCAGGTATAGAAGAGTAGTGGTTATGAGTGGTTTTCGGTGCCTTAAAATTAGGGAAGGCGGAACTATAATTACAGTGGGATGAATAAATCATCTCTTAACTTTTAAAGGACCCAAGAAGAAAATTAAGTAACAACGGCTTTATCCCACAGTCTTCGACTTGAATCGTATAATGTCTATTGCCAATTATAGGATCATCCACTTAGAAAGTCCATGGCTGTGCTGTATTCCGTGGTCCTCTTGAGCATGGGGAGTGGCCAATTACCCTTACCTATCCTATGAAGTAGAAAGGAGAGAGATTGAGTTAGGGAGATGCAACTGACAAAGAGATTAATCTGGAAGTTTTAGAGTTTCGAGAATGGAAAGCTCCCATAGACCTAGCTTTTGGTTTCCTGGTGTACAACTGATTGTCAATTTCATAAATGTTCTTTATATTATCCATTATACATGGTCTTTGCACTTTGGTAGTTGGCTTAACAATTTTGTAATTGAATGCCAAATGTGAGTTGCCTAAAAATTGACTTTTCCCTCTTAAACTTGGGGAGTTTTCCAGTGACTATCTAAGGAGAAAACTTGGGGTTTTGTGTTTTTTTTTTTTCAAGAAGGCATCTAGCAATTATACCAAATAATTTGTTGTTAGGCTCAGTCATGGGATGTCTTAATCTTACCTAGATCCAAAATTCCATAGAGAAAAAAATTGCTTCTTTTGGGGGGGGGATAGTAGGATTCAGAATGGGGGCAGATGGAGTAGAATTTCAATATGAAACTCGATTTTAGTAAGTGCAATTAATTTTCACTAATCTAGTAACAAATAGTTATGCGAATTTTAACATTAAGAGAAATTGGTGAATTCTCCTTCTCACTATATTAATAATAATGTTTTTGTCTCACTTTTCATTAACTTGTATTAATTCTACCTCTCCATAGAATAATAAAACAGTTTGCTCTTCTTCCCAAGCTTTGGCCAAGTGTTAAACAATTCTTCCCTGTTTGTGCCCAATTTTGCAAGCAAGATGTTGTTAAAAGTGTCCTAGCATTTTGGGGTACTCTTTTCCTTTCAAGCTGATAATCAGCTTTGGGAAACCTTGCTTTACTTGAGATGAGAATATATGACACATATATGTCACATATGAGGTCTGGAGTCTCACTGCAAACTACGTTCTTGGCATCCAGAGCACCCATGCCAGCACTGTTCAGAATAGGGTATTTAGAAGCAGAAGTACATTTTGAGGATTAATATAAAAATCACAGGTGTGCCTGACGTTTCATATTTCCTCAAGTTTCAGGAGTTTCTGGGCTTCTCACTAAGGTGATGTGTTGACTCTAAGGGAACCCAAATCTGTTCGAGATGTATGAGCAGGACAGCTCCAGGACTCTAGGCTGAGTGTTCAGCTGGACGGTAGCTCCCCTACAATGGAGTTGCCAGTTAGGCGCTCCTCTCCAATTCACTTTCTAATTACTTCAAGAATACAAAACCTATTTGCAATCTTCTGCTCGTGTCTTTCTGTCCCACCGTCATTAGCGCTCGGGTTTTCTCTCTGCATCACTTCCCCAGTGTAGCAGATTGAACATGCAAAGCGTGAAGCACAGAAGACTGATGACACGTGGCTCTGTGCTCCTGGCTCACTCTGCTAACCTGCCTCAACTGCCATCACCAATTAGGATGAAGCGACGGCTCCCACCATGGCTGTTACTGGATTTAAATGCACTCGGACACTCGTGCATGAGTGTTGCACTTGATGAACTTATTATTTAGCATATAATGTAGGGAGACAAGAGGTTATTATATTTCAAGAGTTGGGGACATTTTAGGTAGGTTAAATATGCTACCCATGTAAATGATGATCTTTAAAAAAATAGTGAAATAAATACCCATGTAATCAGCACTGAACTAAGAAATAGAATAAGGCTAATACTTTTGAATTCTAGTTATAACTCATGCCAATATAGTTTAGAATATATTAGATTATATATATATTAGGATAGACATTAGAATATATATATATATATATTAGTATGTGCATGCACACACATGCATATTAGAATATATATTAGTGTGTATTTCATTCTCCTCTGTAAGTAGGTAATCACAACCCTAACTTGTATTATTAAATTTCTAATTTATATGTATCCTTAAACAAAAATAATACAAGTTTTCTCATTTTAATTAAATAGAATTAAATATTTATATTTGATGATTTTTTTTGAACAGGATTTTTTAATTTTATGTATGTGTTATCTGGTTTAGATTGATAACACTAACCATCATACCTACCAAAGAAGAGTTTTATTAGTTCTCTTAGAATTACTCATTATCCCCTGTTATGGGAGTTATTTCACAACATGGAAGTTTGGTTACTTTGAGTTAGCAGAGATATCACTGGTTTTGAACCTCTTCTAACCCTCTTATAGCCACTCTGATAAGCCCACTGAGAGTATTATGTTCCTTGAGTATGTCATCTATAGGAGATCTTACTGAGTTATGAAAAATCCTTTCTTCTACAGGACAAGGCTACATTGGAGGTAAAACATTATTATCTTTAGAAGACCCATTCACAATCAGGTGAAGTTATCGGGCATGATATTATACAGAAAGAGAAAAATCTTGGGCATTATTTTGGAATTCTATCTACTAACATTTTCTTTAATGCATTATTTCTGTGTAGTATCCACAGGTTCATGTATTAGGACATTTGCACCCTTGTTGGTGGCACTGTCTATGGAGGCTATAGGGAGGTATAGCCTCCCTGAAGGAAGTACATTCCTGGAATTTAGTAGCAGAGACAAATTCCATATCCCTGTTCTTTTATCTTTAAATCTAGAACCCTAGTGGCTGTCAAGTACTATTTCTTACTGGGACTAGAACAAGGCCCCTGGTTCAATTACATCTTCACAGACTTTCTCGTTTTGAGATTTCCTTCACTGCCTATACTTCAACAAAATCTCCAAACAAAAATGTGGTTAGGCCTATCAAAAAAAAAAAAAAAAAAAAAAAAGCCCCAGTCCCTGGTACCAACTTCTATATTGGTTAGGGTTTCTATTGCTGTAAAGAGATACCATGATCATGGTGAATCTTATAAAAGAAAACATTTAATTGAGGTGCTAGCTTACACGTTGAGAGGTTTAGTCCATTATCGTCATGACAGGGAGCATGGAGGCTGGGAGTCTGGCTGTGTGCAGGCAGACATGATGCTGGAGAATTCTGAACCTTTATCCAAAGACAACAGGAAGTGAATTGAGATACTGGATAGTATCTTGAGCATAGATGAGACCCCAAAGCCCACCTTCACAGTGACATACTTCCTCCAACAAGTCCATAAATACTCCATCAAAGCCTCACCTCCTACCAGTGCTCCTCTGTTAGAGTTTGTGGGGACTAATTATATTCAAACCGCCACATGTGTGTTGTTGTGTCATCCAAACAACTTGAATTTTTAGAAGTTCTCCTGCCTGAGTCTCTCGAGCACTAGAATTCCAGGCATGCCCCACCACACCAAGATCCACCAAGCTTAATATTAGAGAAAAGCAGGATCATTTAATAGGAAACATCAGTTCCAAAGGTTTTATTTTATATGCTTAGTAATATACATCGAAAATGCAGGTAATATACTGCAGAGAAATGTAACTGATTAACTTCTAATTATTCAATGTCTTACCCTCAATAAGTGATGAAATACCTGAGTTATAAAATAAATAGATGTATAAAATACTCGATCAAGATGAAGAGCCAGCTTTACCTGAGTGCAATTTGCACAATCATTTACCTTAAATGGCAGTTCACAGGATGTAATTACCAAAATAGACCATCATCTGTGCCATGAAAGAGGTCAATAAAGAAGATTCAAATTGTATCTGCTATATTCTTTAAATATAATGGAATCAAAATAGTAATAGATCAACAAGACACAAGAATATATATATTCAGAATATATATGTAGCATGCTTCCAAATAAACTCTGACTCAGGACAATAAGAAGCACAGCAAATATCATGGGATGAATATAGTAAGCATTTTAAAGTAAGAGGTATTAGTGCTATTTGTGAAGTTGTTCTTAATTTGGGTGATGGATTAACACAACATTTATTATTATTATTATTTTTAGCTTCAGTGTATCTTCCACATCTATTTCAGTTGGCATAATGATGCACAATTCTCGAAGATACAAAGAGTACAAACTAAACACTTTATTCCTTGAAAAATGCCTACATACGTATAATCTTGAGTATTTTGGGGCTACCTGCATCCACATCACTGGTTTTTCACGCTTTGAAAAAAGAGGACAGAGGCTAGAGAGATGGGTCAGTGTTTTAGAACACTTGCTATTCTTCCAGAGGACCCAGGTTCAGTACCCAACACCTGCATGATGGCTCACAGCCATCTATAACTCCAGTTCCCAGGGAGGGACCTGACATCCCTTTCTGATCTCTGAAGGCACCAGGTGTGCATGTACATACATACATGCAGACAAAACACTTGAGCATGTAAAAGAAAATAAATACATCTAAAATACTTAGAAATTAAAAAAAAAACCACATTAAACCTTAGGCCACAGTTCACAGTCCCATGATTAATTGTTGTGGTTTGTCATTGCTATTTTCCAAAAGCATTCAGCTTTAACACTGCTAGAAAGAGAACCGCACATTCAGGTTCGTTGTGGTCTTTGTTGAAGAATAGAAAGTGAGCATATGTGCTCCATGCTATTGCTTGTATCATTAGGCATAAAAAAAAAAACACAGCATCTGCAAGCCCCTGTTTTAATTAGATCCTGAAGTAATGGCTGCAGCTGAGCCATTTATTGCTTCTGTAAACGAGAGCCAGCAGAGGGAAGATGTTTTTCCTAACATCACTTCTGAATGAGGCCTGCAATGCCAGCAACATAGGTAGAACCTGCTAGGAGAGGAAATTGGGGTGCCCTCCAGTGTGATGCAAATAGCCTGCGAGATCAAGTGTGGTTAGCATCTAAAGGTGAGGCTGTGGGGAAAGAAACCCCACTGATGCCAAAGACGGAAATATCCAGAGTCCCCTAAGGTTACCACCCAGAGAGAAATAGCATCAAATGCCAGTCAGCAAAGGAATTTTCATCTTCATAAGTGAATAGTGTAGTCTTAAATAATAATTTCGTCATGTAAGTATGACATGGTTTTAGAATTTTGTGTGTGTGTTACTATAGAAAAAATTCTGGAGATACGCCTTTTAGCACAAGTATATATCCAGTTACTGTTAGCCCACCTGATTTATTTTTCAAATTAATGGCTAAATATTTTTATTCCTAGAAAGTGAAAATTATTACGAAATTAAAATACACATCATAAATAGTCTCCTGAACAGCTGTAATTTTCCAAAGCAATAACTTGCTGTAGCAGGATGTTGTCCCTCAAAATGATTATGTCTATTTTCCTGCTTTTTGAAGATTGATGGTATCAAAAAATTCATTCTTATAATAAAATTTGCTTTTTAGAAATTATTACATCATAAAAATTGCATAGGAGATTTTTCTAATTGCTTGCAGAATAGGTCCTTAAAATTTTTCAACATAGACTGCCATGAAGAAAAATGAGGTTTTTATAATATTAACCAAGACCAGCAAAGCATGTCAGATTTATAAAACCATTTGTTCCTACAATACCATACAAGAAAAAGGCGTTGGAAGAGGGTTGGCTGGGAGCACTTCCTTATTTTTGAATGCTGGATTAATGTTCTCCATTGCTTACTTTTATGCAGAGCGTGGTCTGAGACGCAGTAGATTATGCAATGTTTTTTGTCATGAATCGGTGATAATATTAACAGTCTAATGCTAAGCAGGTTCTGAGGAAATGAGGAGAGAAACAAATGACTTACTATATTTACCCTGAAACAAGATTCAATCTGCCGCTGTATTTAATGCTATATTTTTCATTATCTTACAAGCATATGTTGGAACTGCTACAGATGATGAAGTTAGCTGCTGGGCAGAGTTACCATCAATGCTTTCCATCTTTATTTTAATAAGAAAAATGAGCAGATTGTTTGTGACCTTTATCAAGGGCTTCACCGAAGACAAGAAAACTAACCACAAAACAGCTAGCCTGGAGCCCTACTGGATATTCACAGCCAGCTTTCCTAGAACAAAATGTCTTACGACAAAGCCATTGACACCAATAGAGCCAGCCCTATATGGAAGAAAGGTCAGAAAGCTCAGGGTAAAATACTGCTTATATTTGCTTTAGGAATATTCCATATTTAACAGTATTTGTAAATGACCCTGTCCTATTTGGAGCATGAACATATTTCCTTAAGGTTAACGCATCCGTAAAAATAATGTGGCATTGGGAAAGAGAAGTTAGATACTTGTGAGTTAAGACCAGCTGGTCTTCATAGAGAGAGTGGGCCAGTTAGGTCTATTATGGTGATAGACCTCAGCAAAACCAAACAAACTAACACAACCATCCTCTTCCCAACAAACAAAACAAACCAAAATAATAATGCCTGATACTCGCTCCTAGGACTCTGGAATCCTAACTAAAGTGGTCCTTTTGTAAACCCAAGCTTCCTGGGCTATCCGATAACTATAGATACTTACATTAAGTGTTTATTTATTTTTCTTGCTGTGTTACATGCTGTACTCAACTGTTGCATGTAATTCTTATTCTGGAAGTCAGTCCTGTGGCCCTCTTTATTTTATAGCTTGAACAGAAGAAGACAAAGCCGTTTGCCGAAGTCCATCTTCAAATAACATTGATTAGAAAAAACTTAGTTGCCTGTTTTTAAAGCCTCATATTTTTAATGAGTGATTGTTAAATCTCAAAACTACATATCTAATGGTGGCAATGCCTTAAATTATCTTTCTTTAAGACATCTGCTTTACAAAGTGTAGTTACTAGCTGGTGACAGTATCCAACAGTTTATGAGGGGTCCGCCATGTACTAGGGAGCTTGCTCCAGAATGTAAACAAATCAATACATCGATTCGCTTATTGTAAAAAGTCCTGGAATGAAGAAAAAGAAACATTGCTGAAGCTGAAAGTGTGTTCAGTGTGGCTGGTTCGCAGCCCAGAAAGGCATTCTGAGTAGGATGCTGGAGGATCCTGTTGCCCTAGACTTCGCAACTTAGAATCAGTTCCCTGTTGGGTTGCCTTTGCTGAACTCCTGCACCTGTTGCTCTTGTTAGGGTCAACTTAGAACCTGGATGAAAATGTGAAGCAAGTCTCATAAATACTCCCCACTGATACCCTCATACAGCTTCATTGAGTAACTGCTAGGACTCCGAAGAGCTAAGCTGAGATTTTAGATTGAAGAACTCTAAACAACAGATTTGGACCAGAGCTGATTTCTTTCTACAGTAAAATGAAATACATTGATTGATTTATGAATTTATTTCTTTAAAAAATACTAATTTTAATTTAGAAGTAATCCAGTAATTTTATTCTTAGAACACATAAACTATATTTATAAATTCGCAAACATTTCTGTGTTATCATTTCACAGATATCCTACCCTCTTATTAGTAAATAGAGATTTTTCGAGGGCAATATTTTAACCAGTGCTGTGAGTTTGCCCAGATTAAACGACTGAAGCCTCTGACATTGACTTTCAATCATATAATTTTATGTACGTGCATCTGTTAGTTGAAAAATTTAATATACACTGTCAAAATTTTTAAACTGAAAGCTGTTTTGTAACATATTTTAAATGAACAAAATGGAATACAGTGTTATTCTCTTAGTTTGTTTCATTCTTGTTTGTTTTTTTTAAAGCTTCACCAAAGAATTCCTGTCACAACATTCAAGAAATATGGACAATCTTCAGCAGCGCAATTGATAAAGAACAAATATGAAAATAAAATGATTAATCATAAGAGATGCAGATGAGTAAATTAGGACTTAGAAATGAGGGAAATTGTCAAGTAGTCATTTATATAAAAATTACATAGTCTGGAGAATGTTTCTAGTCTGACTTACAATCCTGAATGAAGTGACATATAATGGCAGACTGTTCAAGTCTGCTGTTCCAGTTCAGTTTTGTGTAGTATGGTATAATACGGACAAGACATCTGTTTTCAACTCTCAAGTCCCTCGGGTTAGCTTTAGTGGCCATTATTTGGGTTTGATTTTCCCTATCCCCTTAAGTGTAACATACGGGTGTTCCTACCATTGACCTCCTTTCTGGGAATACAAACCGCTGGAGGAGAGGACGGATGATGTGACTGTCTCCCAGGGTGGGTCACCTACATATAGTTTGCCTTGTGCTAATGGCCAGGATTTGGATAGTTGTGTTAAAGATCCTCAGTGATTGTAGCAGGGATTATAATACTACAGTGTCTGAATAAATTTGCACAGGAAAATATGATTCTAGTGATAGTATTCATATGCTGCAGATATACATCAAGACATTTAGAAAGCAAGAATGTTACATGAACACAGATCCCCATTTGTATATCTTTATTTTCTTTCTAAAATTTTAATTGTGTAGATTTTGAAAGTACAGTGTGATTTGATACATTTATACAGCAACTAATGATAAAATCAGAGTAGTTAATGTTTCCTCCCTTTAAGCAATTAACAATTTTTGGTTAACACGTACTTGTCCATATTAATATGGTTTGTATGTCTTCTCATGCTATCATAGAATTATTTAGTTTTGTTTCAGACTTTTGGGAACCTACTGTGGTTACACAGAACACATTAGCCAAGGAGGGAGGTGTGACATAAAATGAAAGTTATGACACTGGGGCCGGGAAAGCCAACTATGAAGTAGCTATTGGACGACCACTAACAAACCTCAGGCCATTTGTGAATAGGTAGTTCCAAGATGAGGCTCTTAACCTCTTGGTACATAAAATATGTTAGATATTGGAAGAAAATTGCATTAAAAACAGAAGAGATACAAGCAAGCATTAGGGGATAAGGCTCAGCTAGGTCTTTGTCTGGAGGCAGATGAGAGCTCAGTGTGTGGTAAAAGCTCTAACCTTCTGTAATGCCCAGAGCTGCGTTGTCTCCTGAGTCCCCTTCAGTTACCCTTCCCTTGTATACTCAGTGTACACACGTGTTAGCAAAGGACGGTGCCCTCTCCGTTCCCTTGAGTATTAGTCTCCAGTTTCTGTTAGCACTTGACTCTGCTCTTTATATTTCTTCTCCTTTATGAATTTCAGGCTTAAAGGCTTTGATTAAAGATTCTATCTTATGACATTTTTTTCACGATCATTAAATTGATACAACAGCCACTAACAATGCAATCTGCCAAATGGTTCTTGCATTCTTTTGTCTTCTTTGAGTAGGTCCTTGTTGACTAAAGAATCATGGCAGGAATTTCTGAAATTTTATTTTCTCTTGTAAAAGCCGATTGGCTATCCTCCAAGAGAGCAAAGCCAGATTGTCTTCGGAAATTGAAACTAAAACCCTGCACTTGTGACCAGAGACCTGGATGCTATGATTCATTAATGCAATTTTGATATCCAGCACTTGAAAAATATTCTGTATGAACAATTGGGGAGTCTAGCAAAATAGTTTTGACATTTTGCTAACATTAGTGCTTCAACACTGAACCATCTGCTAGAGAGTTCTGAGCCTGAATGAGAGGTGTAAACCTGGATTAGCATCGATACGGTTTTCTATCAAGTTTGGCTTACTCTCATCTCCCTGGATGGTTTCCAGGTCCCTCTGGAAGCCAAGATTGCCATTGTGGAGTGCAATGCCATATGTTAAGATTCATATGACATATTACCTAAAAGTCATGAATTATTATACCGTCTCTTTACAGCGCTGTGATTAGAAATGTTTATGTAAATGCACCTCCAATGGGGGGGAGGGGGGCGGGAAAGGTACCCAGGGTTGGGCAACAGTTTGCATGGAAATGCTGATCAAACTCTTTTGCTTAGTCAGAGTATTTCTCAGAAACAGCCTAATCCTCTGACAAAGAAAAATCATTTTCTTTCTTTTTTAAGCAGAGTCTTTCTTTGCAGCTAGGGAGCCCTGCTGGTTCAGAGCTCACTAACTCACCAGGTAGGCCCAGGCTGGCCTTGAAAAATGCAGCCACCCTCTGCCTTTCACTTTCTAAGTGCTAGGATTATAGGTGTGAGCCACCACTCCCAGATGACAAGATCTTTTTCTAACTGTACTGGAATTAGAACAGAAAGAACAGGTGCAGGATCCCTTAAAAGGAACCCGGCAACTTCCTCTACAAAACAATAAAGCAATCATGAAAATATGAGATGACTCAAAAGCAAACAAAATGCCTTGTATTTAGGCCAGGAGTGGTGGCACAGGCCTTTAATCCCAGCGGCGGAGGCATGCCACCCAGGGATACATAATGAGACCTTGTTTATTGTTTTTTTTAAAGCTTTATGTCTAAGGACAAGTCAGCAATGGCAAAAGAACATATCACATAACCACAACAACCCACCAGTGTTAATGTATTTTTTCTTGCATAAATATATGAACACATATGTGAGTTTATATATACATACATATGTGAACATACACACACAAAATATGTATTACTCATGTACACACACACATAATGTTTCTAATGGACAGATAATGCAGGTTCTAAATAGAGTTTGACAACTCCATTTTTTCTAAAGTTGTTTAAGACATTCACAACCAGCTGGTGGTGGTGCAATCCCAGCACTCGGAAGCAGAGGCAGGTGGGTCTCTGTGAGTTCAAGGCCAACCTCTTCTACAAGAGCTAGTTCCAAGACAGGCTCCAAAACTACAGAGAAACCCTGTCTTGAAAAACCAAAAACAAATAAACCAAAACCAAAACAACAACAAAAAACAACAAACAAATGAACTAATAACCAGAGCTCATCCAGGGACTCAGAAACATTAATCAACATTTGGACTTTAAAGGACTTAGGTATTGCCAGCTTTGAATTTCTTTATGTGCAAATAGAAAATCAGCAATTTGAGCTAGAAACCAGACTTGCAAGCCCTTGAATCATGTTAGAGGTGAATGCGCCAGGGTCACACTAACCTGGGTGGGAGGGACTCATTTTATCAGTCACATTTAAGTAATAGAAAATAAGTGTTTGTATTGCTCTCACAATATTCGAAACAATCATTTTTACTCATGTTCCATATTTTTTTGTTTTATATATTTAGCCTCAAATGCTACTTTCCTTACTTTTTAACAAGACAGATCATCACATCTTCCAAAGCTAATAGTCAACATACATTAGAAATTTCAAAAGCCAAAGAACTTTAAAATCAGTCCCACCCCACCCCTTTTGGAGTAGTCGGCAGCTTCTAAAAACAGTTCTTAGGTGCTTTTATTGTGTTTGTGAAACTGTATGGGACAGGTAGTATCCTGACCTCAGCTGGCATTCAGAATGTGTTCTGTCGTGCTTTGTATTACTACGGACAGAAATGGACATCTCCTTTTGAGGCCACCCCATTTTGGAGATGACTCATAAAAATGAGGGCTCTGTTCTCTGTGCCCATCTTCCCACAGCCCCATACACAGCTGTTGTCATCTTTTGCGTATGGCATATTTGTTGCATATCATTACCATGAAGTACAGATTAGTCAAGATTGGTATTAAAGAATCACCTACAGAAGAAATATGTTCCTATGTATTATCGCAAATAATTGATTTTGTTGTGAAGTATGTGTGAGTGTGTGTGTGTGTGTGTGTGTGCATGCACACGCGTGCGCATGCATGTGTTTCAAAGACACTGTCTCACTCACTGTACAAGCCTATCGGGCATGGAATTTGTCTGGTCAGGAACTTGCTTTAAAGACAAAGACTGGTCTTAAACTCAGAGATTTCTGCTTGTCCTGTGTGTGTGTGTGTGTGTGTGTGTGTGTGTGTACTAATGCCCTGGTACACATGACATTCAAGGGTCAAAAATGTTTCCACGTATATCCAGTCAAAATTACAAAAACTTCCAATTTTTTGAGAAATTATATGAAAACTGATACATGAAAGTATGTGTTCCTTGTGTAATAATACATGGATTCCTAGATTGTGAATTAATACATAGATCCATAGAGCCAAGCTTGCTGTATTGTATTTTCTCAGCTCCAGTGGAGCAGAGCGAGTATCCCAGCAAACTCGGTGTCACTGTGGGATCGGCCCCACGTGACTGCATGTGGGATCAGCATGATCGGCTGTCACTGGTTTCACTGACATCTGTCCCCACAGTGAGACAAGCTGCAGCATGAATTATTGAAGACATACACATGCAGATCTGTGTCATGACTATGCCAAATAATACATTTTGCCACACTCTTGAGAGCGGAAAGAAGGCATGGTTGACATCATCCTTAACCCCTTTGACAATCTGCTACCACGTTAAAGATTAAAATGAAACTCCTGACTACGGCACTCTATGACAGGCTTCTTCTCACATATACATGAAAACACCCCTGCCCCTTGAAGAGCTTTTCTCTGCTTTTTTTTTCAGCAGCTATTTGCCACGTGCTTTGAATATACCCACTTTATAAATCTTTCTTGCACCAGAACATTAATATCCCTTATTTAAATGATGAAAAAAAGCAATCGCATTTGGAGAATGATTTGAGTTTTACAGTGTGTTATGTTATCAAGGAGGTCTGTATAATAAGAATATTTTGAAGCAACTCATGAAAATAAAAAAAATATTTGCATCAATAATCTTCTTTAAAAGTTGTGGCAGAGTTTAGACAATGTGATTAATCATCTTCTAATCTGGAAATATTAACCAGGGTGACACTTCAAGGGTCTGTCTTTGGAAAACTTCAAGCTATATGAATGAGCTATAGTAAAGGAACCACCCCCAATTCATTACAGGATGCACAGAGCACCCAATTATATCTGGTGTATGTATTCTTACATGTGTGTAAGACTATGTCTGTTTTATCACTGATGTGACATATATTTAAAATCATGTAGCAAATTATATTTTTTCTATTACTGATGATGTTATCCACTAATCCAATTATCCAGATATAACCTGCGTGGCCTTAAGGAAGCTACTTACCTTCTCTGTGTCTGTTCTTGCCCGTAAGACAGCAGAACACACCTGTCCATCAAACGGCAGTGTCACAAAGGAAGAATGAAGCACTCTCAATTCGGCAAACTCAGAACCAGAGTATTTGCTGCCCCTCACGCAGATGTCAACAGTCAAAGGCTGTTACAATGGCTTCTTCCTTTAAAGATGTTGTTCCTCCAAAGATGTTGTATATTGCAGTGGTATGGTCCCCTTGGAAAACAAAGCAAGAGAATTCTTCAACAATAGCAGCTTTTTCTTCCTCACTTTTCTCTTTTACATTCTCCCTGGGGATTAGACAGTGGCTGTGGTTTTTAGAAACAAGTTTTGATGAGGTGCTGGGAAGAAAACTGAGAGACCCTTCCTTTGTGCTCTCAAGTGTCTGAACTCGCTGTGAACGGGGAGACTGGCAGCGTGGGTTCTGTGCTGTCTTTTAAAGATCTTGTTGTTAGTAGCGAATGTCATAGGACGGTGAGTGCCTTCCCCAGAACAATGGGTATGTCTATTTGCACCATTGAGAATCTGCTTTGCAGGCTATTGGGTGCCTCTCTGCAATGCACTGCCCAGCATGTACAGGTGCCATTCAACACATCCTGGGCCACCTTGTGTGTGTGTGGAGGGGGGTGGGAGAGTGGATAGTTCAGTGGCTGATCCTTTAGCTGTTAGAACAGTGGATGGTGTCTGACCAAGGGGCCGACTGTCCTCTGCCTGCACGATTGTGTTCTGTCAAGTGAGGTTCCCAGTACTGGAAGATCTTAGACACTTTACTCTTTTTGACAGTTTTTTTTTTGTTTCTTATTCATCCATTGTGTTCCTGACTCAGTGTGGCTGGGTTTTTATCTGATGAAATATTGTGTGATGGGGTCTGACTTTGAAATGGAAGAATTGGAAGCCAGGGAATAATGGAGTGTGTGAGCTCACTGTCTTCTCTTGCTAATGAGAAGTTACAAACTGCCAGTGTTAGTGACAATGATATCTTGGGGAAGAGCCCAGGGATAAAGATTTGCTCCCTATCTTAAACTGGCCCCACTCACAGCACAACAATGACTCCTTACTCCAAACCAACAGCTCCAGAGAGCACTTAACCGTTAACCAGAAAACTGCTGTTTCAAGTCTGATTTGTTTCCAGAGCTTCTCCTTTGCCCCTGGACTCATGGCAAGATTTGGTCAATGCCCCATTTCATTTGAAATTTGCTATTCTTTGGGCAATGGACATTAACTCACTTTGACTTGGAGGGATTTTTATTTCTTTACTATGCACTATTGTAGAAAGTTATTGCTGGGTGGCGGTGGTGTACACACCTTTAATTCCAACACTCAGGAAGCAGAGACAGGTGGATCTCTGTGAGTTTGAGGCCAGCCTGGTCTAGAGAGAGAGTTCCATGACAGGCTTCATAGCTACAGAGAAACCCTCTCTAGAAAAAAAAAAGAAAGAAAGAAAGTTATGGTTCAACAACTACCATACATTTGTCTGTCCCCCGTCCCCCAAGCCCAAGTGAAAACAGCACAAACTCCAAACTCTCTATTCTTTCCACATATTTGAATCAGAATCATTCAATTCTAAAGTCCAACAATGGCTCCTGATTGGTTAAGCTAATCACTGTAATTTATACCCCATATTCTACAATGATCCTAGAATAATGAACCTCTAACTTAGTGAGTCTGTTAGCATTAATTCTGGTTATGCTGAATTGGACTTGCTGGTTCTGATTGTCCCAACTGTCTTGTGACCATCAACAGACTGGAAGAGTTAGAGCAACCAGAAACAAAGAGTTCATGTTCACATGGTTCCTTTGTCATTACTTGATCTCTCAATGACATTCAAATGACTTTGTAAGCATCTCTCTCTCTGGTGTTCTGTTACAAATTAGGAAAGGATTCTGTTTAGTATTACTTACCAAAGATAGTATTACTGGCCTGGGCTCAGTCTTTTGGGACCTAAGTCCTGTTAATTGGTTCAACTGATGTTTTACGTGGGTCTATGTGGATCATTCTGAAAAGGTAATTATTTTAAAAAGTCAATTATAAAAGGTCATAGATGAAGAGCCATTCTGGGAAGGCAACCTCTCCCAGTGAGTTCATGTTTCTTTCTATCTGGTTTGAGTTAAATTTTGAAGCCAATGCAGTTGGTGCTGTGGCCTCACAACAACTGTTTTATTTGTTTCCCTTTCCTCTCTGGAGTCATTGTGCAATCTGGTTTGTTATATCCTGCTCAGCTGTGAGTGACTTACGTTCTTTCTCTCTAAACTCTCGCCAGTAGTGCTTTCAAGGACGTCAATCACCAGTGCTTACTCGTTCTTGAATGTGTGTGTGCGTGTGTGTGTGCATGTGCGTGTGTGTGTGCATGTGCGTGTGTGTGTGCATGTGTGTGTTATTGCTTGGGAAGATGTCAAAATCTATGAGCCCTATTTCCTTTCAATATTCACACAAATGCATTTAAATAAAGCTTTGAATATAGTATGCAAAGCATTATTATTTCTGTAAATCTTATCTCTGGCTCATGAGTGCCAGCTAAAGAACTCCTCCACCAGATTATGATGATGGATATTATCATAATAATGTGATGTGTCAATATCAGCCACCATAGTTTTTATTCAAGGAACTGTATTTGAAAATAAAAGGTATTTTTTTCAATTGTTAACATTTGTGCGCTGTCCAGAGGCCTGGTAAAATTTGGCAACGACATCTTTTCTTTTCCTTGAAACCACAGTGATCAAAGTCTTGCCTACTCTCTTCTTCTCAGCTTAGACTATGACAGCAAGAGGCAGTGGAAATCAAGATGCTAGTTTTTAATTGTATTAGAATAATGATTTTCTGAAACAATGTAAGAAGCAAACTTCATTAATAATACAACAATGCAGACTGTTGGAAGCAGATTTGACAGGTATCTGTATGGCCAGGTTTTCCTAGCCTGCTGCATTTCTAGCCATGTGTGAGAAGAAAATAGCCATTGGAGAAGATTTTCTTTTCCACCTCAGTATTAAGGGTGCACGGTTAACTAAATAAAGGAGGCGTGATGTTGGTATTTAAATGAATTATACATGGGTTGCTTAGGTTATTTGTATATAAGGTTGTTTTGTAACAAGCTAAGAGAAAAGTCCATCTTACCCTCTATGTCTCATATCCAGCTTATGTATATGTTTGCTGGACAATTTGGTGTTAGAGTCTGCCATATACAACATATTTTAAATACCACTGTTAGATAATTGCAATGGATCTAACTGTTGAATTTTTGAGGTAAATAAGAGAAAACTGAGGAATATAAAATCTTATAAAAAGCTTCTCATGCTTATGAAAGGGAAATTTATTTTTTAAAGTATTGTTCTCTGCTCTAAGCTAGTTATTGAGAGAATATGTTGAAAATACCTGCGTTGTTTGCAAATGATATCCTTATTCCCCCATGCTAATTTATTTATGAGTATGTAAATTTTATGCAAAATTAGGAGACTCCCTGGGGTTATAGCATTCTACTGTCAGCAAGATGCTTTAAAAAACAGATGTTTTAATATCGTCTTTAGGATTTGACGAGGGAAATTATGAAGTGCTATGTGAAGTCAATTTCTTGTAATTTAAATTCTTTTCAAAAGCATATTGATGTCAATCTTCCTTAGGGTTGATATACAATCATTATCTACTACATCTTAAAGAATTTTCAGAATTTATTAAATACCCATATTTATTTCCTTTTACATCTTCCAGTTTAATTGACTACTTTGGGTACGTCATATCAAAACTTTGCACTAATTTGAACTTTAGGAGAATCACTTATTTATTAAAATATACTCAAATAATAGCACTACTTCTAAAGTTAATTTAGGATTACAGATTAATGACAATTCCCCAAGATTAAGTGGGTCTTAGACAAACCCAGCTGTGGAATAAGACCATTTCCTCACCACAGCATGGAAGCTCGCTGACGTGTTCTTTCTTTCTTAGACTTCACTTAGTTATGTGCTCCTGATTTTCTCTCCCTGCCATGGAAAGGTGGGAACTGACAGCTTGACAAATGTAAGCTGTGCTGAGCTCACAAGACTGTGGCCACTTCATATCTTACTGCTTCTGTGCAACTGTCTGCACCCCGTACCTTCAGCAAAGTTCCCAAAGGCACAGAACTGTTTATTCTCTAAGGAGAATTAGGCCAATAGAACTAAAACTGGCTTCATGAATTTCTCAATATAAAATATTGTCGACAGTTTTCTCTTTATCTTCCATGTGTGTCTGTGTGTGTGTGTTTAGGAGTGCTCACACGATGGTGTATGATTGCACACAGAGCCCCAAGGTTGATGTCAGGAATCATCCTCTATTGCTCTTCCACCTTTTCATTGCAGCAGGGTCTCTCACTCACACTCGGAGCTCATGGATCTGGCTAGACTTACTAGCCATCTTGTCCTGGGGATCCTCTGTTTCTCTTTTCTGAGACTGGAATTACAGATAGGCCATGACTGTACACCTGGCATTTATATACGTTCTAGAGATCCAAACTTTAGTCCTTGCATTTACGTGGAAAGAACTCTAGCCACTTTGCAATTTTCTCAGTCTTTCTTACTTTCTTTTGAGACTCTCTCATATCCCAGGCTGAACTTAATTCACTGTGTACCTGAGGATGACC
The DNA here is from genome assembly GCF_014885135.2 of Alexandromys fortis. Taxonomy (NCBI): domain Eukaryota; kingdom Metazoa; phylum Chordata; class Mammalia; order Rodentia; family Cricetidae; genus Alexandromys; species Alexandromys fortis. Next base: position 46,219,258 of record NW_026067949.1, read on the forward strand.
TGGAACTCACGATTTTTCTGCCTTCATCCCCTGAGTGCCGGGATCACAAGCACGCACCACCGAGCCTGGATTATATGCTGCTGAGAATTAAACTAGGGTCCTCATGCTTGCTAAAGAAGCTACACCTGTAGATCCCAGGTTTATTATTTTCATGTGTATCTATAAGCGCCTCTTAAACTACGAATACTTTTGTAAGAAACTCAAGCCCAGTAGGCCAGTGAGAAGGACCTGTTTTCCAATGATATTTAAAAGAATAACAATAACAACAAACTTTGCTTTTGGCTTTCAGTACCAACTTGTGTACTGTTTTGCATATATTTGCATATGATATTCCTGAATCACTAATTCCAAATATGCAAAATAAAATTAAATTAATTAAATAGGGTAAATGATTACAGTTGAATTCCAACTCCATGGGAAGGGCATGGCACATTCTCAATACATAACAGATTTAGAAACCAGCCATCCTAATTGCATAGCAGATGAAGAGTCAGTAACCTTGAAGCTGAAGATGGCTATGCCTCAGCTTTTCTTGGCAGAGGATTTGCTGGAGACTTCTTGCGGAAGTCTGCCTTTGCAGCTCTGTAGTCCCGCTCTTGGAGGTCATGTCATCATCACCATTATCACACCTTTAACATTTGCAAATATAGACACACAATCTTATTTGGTCATTGGACCCACCTGGCAAAGAATGCGGAAGGAAGAAGATGTAAGATTTCACGATTTTATTCATTGCAAGAAGCAAAGTGGGCTTGAGAGATTAGTTTCTTCTGATTGTGGTTGTCCGTCCTGGATTCTATTACAGTCCTGGGATTTCTTCCTTTCTACTTTTTAATTGGCATTGAGGATTGGCTCTGCGCATCTTTTGTCCCTTTCCTCGAGCTCTTCTGTGTCTCCATGAAGGAGAAAGGGCATGTCATGTGACTCCCTCGCGCACCATCGTTTTCTCCTTCTTCTTGAGCCTACCTGCTGTCATCCCCATTTCATCCTTTCAGCCTGTCTTAAGAAGATCTCATGGCCTTACGCAGACGACAATGCTTATGATGTAATATTGTGCAGACAGTTTCATCTCAACAAATCCAATAAATGACTTCTTGCTGGCGTGTGGGGCTATTTTATTCACGTTCTTCTACAACTTGTGAATTTGTTGAGAATCTCTCCAAGGACAAGTGTTTTTCCAGATTTTAAGTACAACACCACAGAACCAAACCAAGCAAAAATATTACCTTCATGAAACTTTAGTTTTGGCGGTGGGGCAAGTAGAGATAGGCTAGAAATAAGTTGTCAATTACCCTGAGTGATTAAATATGCTGTGGAAGAAAGAGAAGAGAAAGGGATCAGAGCTAGGAAATTTTGGTTATAAAGAATTGGTTCAATTTGAAGAAAGTGATCAAGGAAGTTTTAATAGACAAGCACATGTAAACAATGACTTGGTGTGGTAGGGAAGCAAAGTCAATGGGCACCTGGAGGAGTAGTCTTCAAGGTAGAGGGGAGATCAAGCATAAATCTTTGGAGGCAGAAGTAAAGCAATCAAAGAATAAGGGTTGCATTTTAACTTTTGTGAGGCCTTGGAGTTTTTCTCTGAGTGGCATAAAGTTACTGGAGGGACAGAATAAAAAGAATGTCATAAGTCATCTGATCAAAAAATTATATACATATATATGTATGGATATATAGTATGATAGCCTAGGGCCTCGCATATATTTACTAGGCAAGCTTTCCTTACTTGTTTTCATTCTCTCTGTCACCATCTCTGACTCTGTCTTTGTATCACTCTTGTCTTTAGAAATGGAGTCTTATGTCATCTAGGTTAGACTTAAACTCACCACGTAGCCTTGAACTACCAATCCTCCTGACTCCATTTCCCAGTTGATGGCATTAATGACATGTACTACAATGGCTGCTCCTCTTCTCTAAGACAGGATTTTACTAAGTTGCCTAGGCTAGTCAAGAAGTTCCTTTGTGGCCCAGACAGACCTTGAACTTGTAACCCTGCTGTTTCAGCCTCCTGGAGAGCTAGCATCCCAAGTCTGCACTACCAGTCTCTCTAATAATTATACATTTCAGTATTTATTCAAGCAATGTATTTCTTCTACGGATTAATCTTTATGTTTCTCTTTGGGTGGCATGTGGGACACAGTTTTAGTTTCCAACCAAAGTATCTCCTAACGTAATATAAGCTTGCTTCTTCTAAATGTTTTAACAAGATGACCCTATAGAATTCTTTAAAAGATAAACAATGTACCAAGGACTGTCATGCACATTGCAGGACCCAGCTTAAAATGAATATGCAAAACCCTCTCTTAAAAATATTTGAAATTTCAAAATGTTTTCATCAGAGTTTTAAGCCAATTTGCAAGGACATTTAAAACACTCTTCCCCAGATTTGGCTTCCAGCACCCACTTTTGATAGCTCAAAACTGCCTGTAACCCAATTACAGGGATTCAGCATCTTCTTCTGGCCTTCACAGGTAGTTGTACGTATATAACATGCATACTCACACACACACGTGCACACACACACACATGTAAAAGTAAAAACAAACCTTTAAAAATAAACCCTGGTTCCTTATGATGTACACCCATGAAGTAAACCCTGGTGTCACCTTTAACCTTTCCGTCTGTAGCCTCAAGAAATGCTCTTTTGCCAGGCTGGCAGAGATCATCCTATTTTTAAATTTCGTGTGTGTGTGTGTGTGTGTGTGTGTGTGTGTGTGTGTGAGAGAGAGAGAGAGAGAGAGAGAGAGAGAGAGAGAGAGAGAGAGTATTGTGTGTGTGTGTGTGTGTGATAGAGTCTGTAGGAGGACTAAATATGCATGTGCATGTATTTGATGTTGGGCTATGCCTGCTATGCATAGGAAGATTTTATAACTTTGATACAGTTAAATTTATCGCAGATAATTATATTACAAGGTACATGTCTAAGAACTTTCACAAATCAAACACACTAATGACTAACCATTAAGAAATGTGTATATACAATCAAAATATCCTTCCTTGTGCCTCTGTGATTTACTATACTGTTACCCCAAGTAAAATATCCCAACTTTTAGCAGCATAAACTACTTTCTATATTTTTATACAGATGTAGTGATACTATATGTACTTTTCTGTATCCATTTTTTTCAACTCTAAGTCACGTTAGAGAGAATCAACACTATTGCAGCATTTCCTTGTAGTTAATCTAATTGTGTAAAGATGGAATTTTTAAAGCTCCACTATAGAAGTACCTGACAGTTAAAAACCTGTTCTGTTGTTTACAGGCACTGGGGCGAAATTTGGTGTGTTAAATGATAAGAATAATTCTGCTGTGAAACATGTTGCTGAGATAGTTCTGTAGTGTACTTTTATAAACATACACATGAACCAATTTCTAACAAATACATAGCCAGGACTAGAATTGCTGTCATGAGTATACATATGACCAGCTTTAATGGATACTGCTAAACAGTTCTCTGAAGTTACACAAAATCACATTCACAATAGCCAGTCATGAATGTTGATTGCTTTGTACCCTGTTGGTATTGGTGTTAAAGCTTTTTATACTCCTGCCTTTCTGGAGTGTATGTACAATGACACCACATCAAGTTTAATGTTCATTTCTTCCACAACTAATGAAGTCAAACGTTTTCCTAGATTTGTTAGGCATCTCAATGTCTTATCTGTGAAGTGTTTAAAAGGCTGAACTACTTTTTATCTGGTAGCCTATGTTTTTCTTAGTTGCTTATAGGTATTTTTAATATATTCTTGTTGTAGTTTCTTACTTGTCTATATGTACTAGAGATATTTTTTTTCTCCTCTGTAGGAAAACTTTCATGATTTTAGTGGGTTTTATTTATCTCCTTGACAGTTCATATTTTTTAAAACAGGTCTCTCCTTGAAAAACAATAGGGTAAAACCCATAAAAGGGCAAAGAGATTATTTATGAGAAAATCTGTTACGGCATTCATGCAAATGATATTGATTGATAAGTAAATCCTGGTTCCTTATGATGCACAGACCATACACACCCATGAAATAAGCCCAGTGTCACCTTTAATCTTTTCATCTGTAGCCTCAAGAAATGTTCTTTTGCTCCCAAAGTATTAGTAGTTTAGAGTGAACTAGCAATAACCCTGATCATGTGTCAGAATCTAAAAATTTCCCATAGCAATAATGAGAATTCAGACAATCTACGTGTATGGCAAGTGGGAGCCTTTTGACATTGCCACATATGAGGGATTCAGACTTCTAAGCAGAATGCTAAATTCTTAGTGCATCCTAACATTACATTCAGCATTATTGTCTTAAGCTTCATGAAGAATGGGCAAAAGGCTGCTCGGACAACTGGTTTCCAAAGTTCTGCCTACCTCCAGCTCTCATCTCAACCCTATTTCCCACACTTTTGCTGTTGACCAAATGGATACACTGTTAATAAAACTGTGTATTTATTCAGTTGACATCTTTGCAAATGAAGTGCAAGCTTCAAATAGGAGGATGTGATAATATGGTCCAAAACTCCAGGAACCAACTTATCGTTGTAAAATTAGGTATTGAAAATGATGTTAGTGAAACTGGTTTTTAATCTGGCTCATGTCAACTTTGCATTGTTTTTCTGAAAAAGTGCTGATTTGCTAAAAATTACAATAAGAGTATTTCATAAATATTTGCAGGAATCATTATTGAAAGCCATTGTGGTGTTTGTTTAAATATAGCTATGGGCACTGGGGACATAGCCTAATGAGTAGAGTGTTTGCTGTGCATTGATGAAGCCCTAGGATTGGTCCTCAGTACCACATAAAACAGAATGCTGCCACATGCCTGGGAGCCCAGCTCTAGAGATAGAGGTGGGAGGGTCAGAATTTCAAGATCATCTTTAGCTGTGACGGTAAAGTCAGCCTGGAATATAGGAGAGCTTCCTTTTTATTTAAAAAAAAGGGGGGGGGACAGCAAGAATTAATATGGCAGCTTTTAAGGGTTCCATGTGTATAAATAGAACAATAAGGTATCAAATTAACCAAAATCATTATTTTTTGAATCAATTATATACTGCATATTTAACTCAATCATTTTTAAAACATTATAAGGGAATCAAGTACTTGTGTATTGTCATAGAATCAATGCTTGAATAGCTATTCTTTTTTCTTCTTCCTCCTCCTACTTTCTGTCCCTTTCTCTGCCTCTTTTCTCCTTCCTCCGCCCACTGCTTTTAAGCTTTCTTTTGTGTGTGTCTTTCCATTTATATGTAAGACAGGTCTGATTTGTGGAAGTTCCGGGAGAGCAGCTATATGCACATCAACCCCAGTTTTGGCACACACCCTAAACTCTGTGTGAATTATATTGTATGATATCCCTGAAGAGGCATCCATAGGATATATTAGATGATACCCCTAGATAGGTATCCCATAGGAGACAGCTAGACAATCAAAACCCTTCAATGAACTAATAATGAAAAAAGTGCTAAATTTAATTTATTTTTATTTCACAAACTAAGTTATCCTGCTCAAATTTGATAGCTTTTCTTTTTCCTCTCTAAAATGCTAGGAACCTTCCTATGTTTTGAGTACAAAGTATCTTGTTTGTAGATGACAGTATCTTTCTGGAGAAGAATAACATAATACATGACACAACATGACACCTGTGGACTACTCATCACTGATTAAAAAATTAAATGTGGGAAGTTCTTTTTAGGGATGTGATTGCAGTTCCAGTGTGTGTGTGCATTTGGTGAAAATCCACCGAGGGCAACCTTAATATCTGAAACCCCATCCTGAAAGCTGGATTCCAGGCAGGCTAACTGATAACAAAGGAGCTAGAATCTTTGAAAATCTGCATTTTAATTCATCACCATAGGCAGTTATTATATAACCTCAAAGTTGGAGAAAAACATCTCCATTCAAATGAGCCAAAGATAAATGTATATTGAATTTTCTTTGCCTTTTTTTTTTTAAAGTATGTCTCCTGAGTCCTACAGAATATAAACGTGTGAGGATAAAACATAACGGTGGTCAGAGCACAGTGGACATCTCATTTCACTTCATTACTCCAGAATGCAAAAACGTTCATTTGTGCTCATGCTTAAAATAAAAAAAATGATGAATTTTATAGAGTACACCTCCAAGACCTAAAAATTAAAATTTTCAAAATACTCTTTCCGTGAACAAAAATTAGAAATAATTCTTTTTACAGGTGGAGACCTCTTCTTTATCACCAAATTAGAAAGCCAACCAACCAATCAATCAACCCTAGGATTCAGTTGTGCTCAGAGGGGAAGGGGCACACCTTAGTCTAAAGCTGTCTGAACACTTCGCAAAGTGCTTCTGGGAACTTGGTTTTTCCCCATAGTCATCTTCTCCTATGTGTGCCCCTTGTGTTCAGTTTGCATCTTTTGCCTGTTGTTTGCAAAAGTATTCATGTTTTCATCACATTTGTGTTGCTATTGAGTCCTTCTGACTAATTTAGACATTGCTAGGAGCCTGAACCAAAGTGGATAAATCCATGAGTTAGAGTAGATAACAGTCACCGTGATTTACTGTTTCAACTCTTGGAACTTCACATTGACTCATGGCGGTGGCCGTGTTTGACTGGGGAAAGCCATATGGACAATGACATTGTGAAGAGGCTGCCTAAAACCATTTCACAGAAAGCTGGTAAACTACGACTTTGGGCTGTGGTTGCCACATGCTTCATTTCTTCAGCCAAGAGAAACACAATAGCTGAGCTTCCTAGAATGATTTTAGAAATGTATAAATCCATGGCTGTATCTTCTCTTAGGAAGCCTAGGCACATACCTCAGTGTTCCACTGAAAAGTATGCCGGTAGGGAACAGCACCAACTTTTACTTCAGAACGTATTGTTTTATGTATTTTTGAATTCTTGTGGTAGTTGGCTGAGCCTCCGTTCAGATGGTTTCATAGCATGGGGATTTTGAAATGCCTTTCTTTGAAAGGTCCTGAAGACATTCACTGTCTTCTAAATGTCTTCCCCGTTATAAATTTTATATTGTGGGCTATATTGGTAAGGATATCTTTTCCTTGAAATAGTTATTCACTTTAAAAGCCTTCAAAACATTAACCAGTCGCTGAAGGTTCTTTGAAGAAAAATATGACTGCTCGTGTAAACAATTAATGGTTGTTAAGCATGGCAGCGTATATTATGACAAACAACACATGCTACATTATGCCAGCTGGTGTAATGATGTGATAATGTCTGACTCATTAACTCTGGCACACAGTTTACGATGCCCTTCTATGACAGGATTAATTGATTCACACATACATTAAAACAAAAATAACTAAACTAAATTCAGCTGGAAGCCTGGCTCCTCGTTTGTCATAAACCCTGCCGTTGGTGGTAGCTGACACAGACCCGAGTATTCAGTGGGTTGAGGATCTTAGCTGACCTCACCTTCATGACTGAGAGCGAGGACCTCAGTAAAGCACTAGAGAGTATTAAGGTATGGGCTCCTGGAGAACTCAGGCTACAAAAAGTCTATATATAGCCTGTGACGTGGAAATACACATATAGGACATTTTAATAGTGGAATCGTTTACAATAGCTTTTGAAAGCAGTCTCTGAAATAAAGCAATTGGTTTCTTAATGAAATGTCAGAAATATATCGTAGATGCTTTTCTAAGTTGTGGAAAGTCCTTCTGTCTATGTGTTGCTTTTATAGGTTAATGAATAAATCTGTTTCAGCAAGTGGCTTAAGAGAAGAAAGCTAGGTGGGAAAAGTAAACTGAATGCTGGGAGAAAGAAGTTGGGATCATGGAGAAGCCACATAGCTGCCATGAGAGACAGATGTGCCAGAAACTTGCTGGTAAGCCACAGCCACGTGGCGATACACAGATTAATAGAAATGGGTTAACCAAACATGTACGAGCTAGCTAGCAATACACTTAAGTGATTGGCTAAGCAGTGATTTAAATAATAAGTTTTTGTGTGATTATTTTGGGTCTGAGAGGCTGGGAACAAACAAGCAGTCTCCAACAACATTAGATATTTCAGAAATATAGTTTAATTCTATGCAGAAATTTTATGGAATTATAGAAAGCTTGACTGGTACCTGACACAGTAACAAACAGAGTATCACAATGGTGCTAACTTCTGCCTTCTACAATTTTATCAATAAATTGATTTATTGACTTGAGAGTGTTGATAAGACCAGGACTGACAGGATGGCTCACTGGGAGAAGTACTGGGGGTATCAGCCTGGAAAACTGAGTTTGATACCCAGATCCCAAAGAGAAAACAGACTCCAACCTTGTTCTCTGAATACACGCATATGCCTGTGTTCTCTCTTACACATATTCAATAACGATAAATAAGATAGAAATTTAAAAGAAATCTGAGTCTCTACAATTCTTTATCTAAAATCTAAGTATGCAGTACCAGTTTTATTACACTGGGGACTCCTCTGTTTTTCTATAATATCAATGTTTGGTATTCTATGACACTCCAACTAGGCACTGAATTACTTCTTTACTAACAGGTCTTGTTTTGCCAGAAACCACATCGTATCTAACAATTTCTAGCTGCTTAAGACTAAATTTTAGAAAATAGATTTTATTACAAAAGTAATTTATTTATTATACTTACTGCTATTGTTTTTGGCATATGTGTTGGAGGTATCAAGTGTTTAAATGCATATTTCAGTGTATTGAACATGCTGAAAGAAAAAATGCAATGGGAGAAAGTTGATAACCTTAAAATATATGATTTCTTTGATAATTTCATATTTTTATTGCCTGCTCTTTTTTATAGCCTGACTAGGAACATCACATCTCCTCCTGTTTAGATCAGCTATTCTTCTAGCCTGATAATGTAACTGTGTGATTGGTGAAATAGTGTGTTTAAACAGGAGGCCTAGGCGTCAATCATCCTGAAAATACTCATGGAATGAACACTTCTGTCTTTCCTTTTCTAATTTCCACAGTAACAGTACTGTAATAACTAAAAATGTTCGTTATAAACAACTGTGTTTCTTTTTTCACGTTTATAGGTCACCATTTATAGGACTTTTCTTGGTTATATTTTAAGACATGTCTAATGACAACAGCTTGGAAGATTCAATGAAATAATTATGATGAAAATTAAGTGTTCCCTATAATTTTTAAATGGCTCAGGGGTAGTCACAATTAACATGTTGTATGCTTCCCAATGCATTATTTTATGCATATATCCTATATTTCTGGAGTCAAGATAATGAAAATATAGTTTTAAACTCATTTTATTTTTCAAGCTGTTTATATCCTAAACTTTATTTTAGCAAATGTTTTTAATAACTTTTTTATTGACTACATGAAACATGAACAAAATTTCTGGACTTTATTTTAGTTTTCATTAGTCTTCATTACATAAGTTATATTTGTGCTTACATGCTTTGACTGTTGTGTGATTGGTTCTCCTGCATGTCTGACTTTGCACTCCCTGTTCTGAACTTGGCACAAAGGAAAGAGAAGCTGAGTAATGAATTTGTCCCAGCTGGAAGTGGGATAGAATACAGTGGGGATAATAAACAGTAAAGGCTACAGGTTGCACTAGATTGAGGTATTTAAGTGTAATACTGACCACAGAAACACAGAAGTAAGTGATCTGGCTGCATGAGTTACTGTATTTTTTTGAAGTATGTTGATACAAGACCCATAGAAGATGCTCAAATTTCACTTATTTTCCAACTTCACTCAAGTGGTTTTATAATCTCTAATAAGTAGCACATCCCACTCCTTCAAAGATGACTAATAATCAGAACAGGATATGCAAATAAAAAGAAGTAAAATAGCATATGCAAAGTAAATGAGGCATCTATAGTAAATGAGATAATTAGCAGAAACTGTGTCTACAAATAGCAAGTACTTAGAAATGTTAGATATATATTACAGAAATAGTCATCCAAAAGGCAAATAATTATCTGACATGCAATTGTCCATACTCTCAAACTGGAAGCTGCAAATGTATTTACTTATAATATATATACCTATTCATAGTAATATATAGTCATATATAACATTTGCAAAAGAAAGAGAGCATTCAAAGGGGACACAATGATACAAAGATTATAAACCAACCAAAAGACACTTAAAATTATACAAGAAATAATTAAATTAAATTAATTATATTAACAAATTAAAGAAATCATGGAAGATGTCATTAAACATGGGTAGATGTATTACAACTACAAAACTTAGAATAAGTCCAAATAAAATAATATCATGGGCACAAGCACGTGCATAACTGTAATTCCAGAGAAAGAGAACAAAGGAGAATAAGTATAAAAGTAAGTGAAAATCTTTTTTTCTTAAAAACAAAATGGAGTTGAATTTCCAAATCAAAATTATATGCAGTACTCAGGACACAATGAGATCTAATGACTAATACTAAATTTACATCTCAATAAATTTATCAAACTAAGAAAATAGTGAAAAAGATCATAGCATTATTCTGGATGCTTTTTAAAAAATCAGGAGAATAAATATAATTTATTTTCAGTGAGTAACAGCAAACATAGTAACATCTATGGTATTTTGGGAAAAGCAAGTACAACTAAAGAATCAGATTTCTAGCTAAATTATGTTTCAAGTTTAAACATTACAGAGAAGCTATGGCTAGAATTCTGAAACATGGAACGATTGGGCCACTAATATTGGAAAGGAAGAGAGACACTTGTATTGAGAAAATTCAGCCAACCTAAAGATGGATGAACATCACTACTTCAGAAAAGGATGTCTTGTGGCCAATAAACTGGTGAAGAATTGTAGGAACTATGTAGAAGTTCTAAAATTTGGCAATGTAAAATGAAAACTCCACCTATCACACCCCTGAGATGGGAAACTAAGGTAGGTGAGCTAAACACCGGTTCTCACCGCAGCTCAGCAGGAGACACTAACATCGCATTCCCTGGCTACTAAACACTGAAAGTGTAAAGTGATATTATATGAAACATGCTTTAGGGAAGTATTTCAAAATTCAAATGCTTTGTGGTAAAAATCTAAATTTTTATTTTTTTTTTTATTTTTTTTTGGTTTTTCGAGACAGGGTTTCTCTGTGGCTTTGGAGCCTGTCCTGGAACTAGCTCTATAGACCAGGCTGGTCTCGAACTCACAGAGATCCGCCTGCCTCTGCCTCCCGAGTGCTGGGATTAAAGGCGTGCGCCACCACCGCCCGGCTAATTTTTAATTTTTTTAAAAAAAAATTTAAAGTTTATTTTTAATTTTAATTGTATGTGCATGGGAATGAACAGGTCCCACGGAGACCAGAGAGTACCTTAGATATCCTGGAGCTGGAGATACCGGAGGTTATGGCCCACAAGATGTTGGTGCTGCAAACCAAACAGCAGCCCCAGTCTGAATTTAAATAAACCATGAGTTTCACTTCATTTCTTTTCCACTGAAGATCAGAAAAAATCTATTTATTTCTGTCAGAGTGTTCACGAAAGTGTGTTTCTTTCATTTCCACAGTAAACTTTTGTTATCAGGTCCTGTCCTCTCCAACCACTGATCTTGCTTCTTAGGAAGCATTGTAGAATAAACCTCGCCTTTGTTAGTTTCTTCCAAAAACCTGCTGACCTCAAGGAGACCCTTTTCCTACCTGAGCACATCACCCATGTTCTCTTGCTCATCCAACCTCCAACTAAAGTTTTCTGCTAAGTTTATCAAGTAAGCTAATTAAGTTAGCTTGCGAGGCCTGATGAATGAGGTTCAATAATAAAGTTGCTTAAAACAGCAGCGTTTTATTTTCTCAATCACAGACTCCGCACTAGAAGTCTAAAATCAAGGTGTCAGGCTGGCCATCCATGGCCTGAGATTTTTTTGTACAGTCTTACAGCACCTGGCAGTAGCTTTCAACCTTTTCTTTTCTTCAGTTTTCAGCTACATCACTCCATGCTGGAATGTGGACTGGCCTGGTCTTGTACAAGTTTTCTAACAGCCCCTACCAGTTCACAAGTGAAGTGGTCTGGCCATGTACAGGAGGCAGCTTCACCTGGTCCTCCCTGACCTCCAGTTCTTACAATCTTCCTGCCTGCTTTTCTGGGCTGCCCCTGGACTCAGGGGAAGGGATATGATACAGATATAATATTTATTGTTGTGAGAACTCCTCTGACATTGATTCAGTTGTGAGTTGTTACTATTATAACAAAAATATTCATCAAGTGAGCACAGGAATATTTTATTTCACCTGTCTGAATATTTTAATAGTGTATTTTCCAATGTAATTTAAAAAAAATCTAAAGTATAAGTTCCCAATAAACTTAAGAAATAAGTGCAAAACTTAGAAATTTTCTAATGAACCCTCTTATCTTAGCCAGTTCAGTTTATCCAAACAAAATATTATCAACTGAGTAACATAAATAACAGAATTTTATTTCTCATGGTTCTGGAGGTTAAGGGTCAGTGATTAGGACTCTGACATAGTCAACTTCCAAGGATTCTCTGTCAGGTTTTAGACTGCTGTTTCTGACAGGGCAAAGGCAATATCTGGGTCCCTTTTAATGGAATATTAAGTTCATTTATTAGGACCCTAGTGCTATTATCTAATCACTCACCAGAGGCTGTTTCCTATTACACATAGTAGGGTTTAGATTTTAGCCTTTACATGAAGGAAGGGTCATTGACCTTCAATTCAGCATAGCTGAAAAGTTGTTACTAATTTTACGTTAAGGTATTTTGTTGCTGTTATTGTTGTTGTCAGTTGGAGCAAAACTAAACTACATATGTTCAGAGCTTACCCATTATTCAAATTCATTGTCTACCTGTACATTGATGCAGTTGGCATTCATAGAGCTTCCCTTGAGACAACTCAAGATACTGATGGCTTAGTGTGACACATGAAATTATTTTGAAGTTTATGTCTTGGAAGAATTTGAGTTTTAAATCACAGAGAAAATCTCTGCCAATACTATTCAGTAGTTCAAACTTAATTAAGTACTAATAAATTTTTAAATAGGCTTTAAAAAATCATGGTTCCTTGTTATGGAAGGGTGAGATGAGCTTTTTCATACAGCCTATACTGGTGTTAATCTTCATAAGTAGCTGAGGTTGGCCTCAAACTTCTGGTCCTTCCACCTCTGCCTCCCAATGACTATGATCACAGATATATACCACCAAGTTTGGTTGTGGCAGTTCTTTAATGTAACCCAAAGTGGAAGATATTTATATCTTGAATCAATTAAATTCAGACAAAACTGAGCATAATCAAAATAGATTATGTATCAAATTTCTTCTTTTCACAGATAGCCATAATTTGAATAATTTGTTTGTTCTATTGACTGTAAATGAAGAGTAGCTAAGAGAAGATGTCTTCAGTGACTGGTGCAAATCTTCAAAGCACATAATACTTACTAATCTATGCAGTCTGGTGCCTTAGGAATTCTATAGTTGGCTTTACTTTAGTATGTTTCTCACCTGACTCAAAATACTGCTGGCATTCTGACAGGTACTCATTTCTGTTACACAACAGAGGACACAATGTCTAGGAGTACCTAGGGAATAATTGTGATCTATTCTGGATATGAAAATAGTAGTGATATTAGATTTTGACATGATTTTACTGAAAAGAATATATTTGGATGGATTTTTAGAATTTTAGGCATTCATTTTTGTTGAAAAAAGAACACAAAACTTTGAATATGTGACTCGTGTCATATTTTGTTTTGTTCTTAATTGAGTATCTACATTTTCATCAAACTTAACTAGAAGAGAATAAAATGGAGGAGGGGCGACTCAGGGGAAAAAAAGAAAAGAGCTTTTACCTTAAAGAAACTTTTTGTTTTGTGGACAAGAAGACAGTAAAACATAATTAAAATGTTAAAGTTTAAAATTGTTTTTATTTATTTTTATGTATATTGACATGCCTGCATGTGTATCTGTGTACCATGTGCATGCCTGGGATCTGGGGAGACCAGAAGAGGGCCTCAAATCCTCTTGGACTGGAGTTGCAGACAGATGTGAGTTGCCCTCTGGGTGCTGGGAATTAAACCTGGGTCCTCTAGAGAGTAGTCAGTGCTCTTGACCAGTGAATGGTCTCTTGAGTTCCAAGATATCAATCATTAGTCACTCCCAGAAGATTAGTTCTATGGAAAGCCTAAACAAGGTAACATAAAACCCAGACCAGGAAGTAGGTTATATTAGCTGAAGACTTCATTCCCATATAATAGGATTCCATAATTGTTTATAAGACAGCTTATTCATTGATTTGTGTCAATTTGATATGAACAGCTTTTACTGATACTGGAAACTGTGCAGAGAAAGGAAGACAGTCATTCATCTGGTCAACCCAAGTGAAGAGATACAAGGGTTGAAAAGACTAGGGACCAGGAATCTTCTCAATTGCCCCTGGTTCAAGTGTTGTGCCTGAATGTTCACTAGCTTGGGTGATTGGAACAGTCACAGTGGAAGTTTCTTGGATCATCTGTTTTCAATTTGGCTGTATGATGAAATAACTTCTATAATAAACACACACACACACACACACACACACACACACACACAGAGAGAGAGAGAGAGAGAGAGAGAGAGAGAGAGAGAGAGAGAGAGAGAGAGAA